>NC_088642.1:1387973-1711098 GCF_036013475.1 Columba livia | reverse complement strand
AGAAGCTGCCAAAAAAATGAGGGATGAGATAGACGTTGCTTCAAAATCTCGAGGAAAATGGGGCTTTCCCTTCACTAGTTTTTAAAAAGAGAAGAAGATAGCGTAGATTTTTATTTATATAGACAGAAGCGTTTTAAAACACTAAAGGAAACGGATGCTTTTCAGTGCTGGCACTCGATTTAAAGAGAACGGGAAACCCCCAGTCTGCAAAATCACCACTGAAATTAATAGATCGCGTGCCCAGCGGCTTGAACGTATTTTCGTAACTCCTGCTGACTTCGCTGATTTTATTCGAGTGAAAACGTGGCAGGTATTTTAAAGCAAAAAATAACGGCGTGACTTTTTACTCGCATAAACCATAATCATGGAGAAATACATCGAGATTAAGATCCAGTTTTTCTATCTGTTCACCATTTCCACTCAGGGCAAGATGGCAAACTTGTTTTTATACCTCGTGGTTATTTTCCGCCCTGTGCCATCGACGACCGTATCAATTGGCAATGACTTTGTATAGACAATTTACCGTAGGAAACCAAAACCAACCCACCCCGCAAATGTATTGACTGTATGACAGATACAATATGTATGCTTCTCTCTAGTTAATAGTCGAAATAAAATGATGAAAACCCTGATTTTTATTATAAATTCAATTCGCTTCTCTCCTGTCATTCCGCACCTTGAAGCCGGCGGATTCTTTTCCTTCGCAAGATGAGCGGCAGCAGCCAACAGCGGATGGAATTGGCGGCGGTTTAGACTCCAATCGTTCTGATTCGCCCGGTTAAACCACGTCCGGAGGGTCTCGCTTTCAACCTATAAAAAGAGAACAGGAGCTGGAGCTTAAACGGAGACGCCGGCTTAAGCTTTGCAGAGCTGGACTGAGCCCACGGAAAGAAAAAGCCGGGAAACGCTGATTCAGCAGCTTTTGGCCAAGTTTACGTGGCGACGTCTTGACGTTTGCAAAAAGAACGTTGAGTTAGCTCAAGGCCTCGACTTCAAAACCTTTTTCCTTTCTCTCCCAATAATCTATTTCATCCAAAACTTCTTGGGAAGTGGAGGATTCTGATCCTTGGAGAAGCTCCGTGAGGTTCCATCCCCGACAGAAAACGGCGTTTGGTGGAAGAAACTAAAAGCCCGAGCGCACGTTCTTCTCCGTTTTGAACCACCTCCCGTACTTTTCCTGCTGGATACGAGGCGTCTTGGCTTTTAGGAAGCATCTTAACCCTCCGAGTGATGGATTTATCACACCAAACTTCATTTGAGGGGTTATCCATGAGCTTTACTCCCTATTTCACTTTGCGAGGGGCTTATCTTGCCCCGCTACGTTCAGAACGGGAGGAGGAAATAACGGCAATGGGGTCTTTCAGAACCAAGAAGCCATAATGGATTGGAAAAGCCTTCAGCACCGGCACGTGAAACCTTTCAAAGTCTTGCGTTGAAATATATAAGGTCATAAAACTGCGGCTCAACCATCCCCAGAATCGCGTCTCTTCGCCTCAACATCTCAAAATGGGGTGAATTCAACTGTCTTAATTATTGCGATGAAATAATTACGCAATCACAAATCTCTGCGCTCGAGGACTTGGCCGGGATTAGCGCCGGAAGGTTTAGGCGGCTTTAACCTTAAAACTTTAACGTTTCAAGTTGACGCTCTAGAGACGGAGGTGAAAATTTGCTTGACAAATCCTTAATTCGATCAGGAAAACCGCCTCAATTTTGGTGTTTTTCCATGAAAATAATTCCGACGGGACTCGGTTTTTTCCTCAGAACCCTTCAAATGGTTTTTATGTCTCGATGGTCGCGACCGAGACGTCTTAAATCTTGACGAGGAAGCGCTTTAGAGTTTAGACCTTTTAACTGCGTTGTGCAGTTGCTTCGTTAACCGGTTAAAGATGCGTCTTCGAAGTGGGATTTGGACTTTAAGACATCCTTTCATTCCCTACTTGAACATCTCTATAAAACAAGATGCATATCAGGTATCGTTACGGACGCTGTTTTTGAGAGATGAAGAGATTTACACGTTAAATCAATGATCTCCACCCACTCCTGTTGATCTCCAGTTTCCACCTTGAAAAATTCATTAGCGAGACCAATCGGGAGGCGAAACGACGGCGGACAAAACCCCCGGAGGTTTCTTAGCGCTGCTGTTGTGCCTTGTGAGTAACAAATCCCCCCTAAATTCACACCATTTAAGCCTTTCACCCCAATCCCCTCCCGCTTTCGCTCTCCGCTACCTTTTCCCATGGCTTTTTCGGCTGATATTCGGTAGCGATTCGGTCCCCGTGACCCAAAAACCCGCCGCGTGAGGGGTTATTTTTGCGTGAAGCTATTCTTTCAGCCATTGCCTTTTGATAAGCGGTCAACAGAATTCCCAGTAGTTCCTTTGTAGCTTCCCCGCACCCCCCGGTCTGTTTTTTCATTAGCCCTAGTTTGTGGATAATATACTGTAGTTAACTTTCCTGAAATTCTGTACCAGAGTATGTTTTTGATTAAAAAAGGTCAAGATTCAGCTCTTTGGCTGCTTGATTTGATTCTTGGGTGGGAGTTTTGAAGCCATTTAATCGCGGTCACATTCTCCGCAGCCACAATTGAGGGGCATTGTTGGATATTTGAGGTGTTGGGTGAAGCTCTTTGGCTCCATAAGTATCGTCAAGGGATGTGACCAAGGACACCCAATGTGGCAGTGGCAGAGACATGTCACCAAACACCATCATTAACCCAAAATCCATTTGTTTTCTTCACCCCCAGCTCCTTTATTCCCTTTAAATTTTACTTCCACCCCCCAAAATCTTGATGCTTCGGTGGTCCCATCATCCTGCTTTTCCAGGTCTATAGACACAAGAATCTTCCCTAAGCGTCAATAAGGGATTTTTGGTTCTAAGGAAGGCAATTTATGCATTTTTTGCTTAAATTTAAACCATTTCTTTGCTTGGGAAAAGCCCCTGATGGAGTTAAGATAAAAGTCAAGCTTAAAATTTGATCTGGAATTCAACAAAGTTGCATTGCCATGAGGAAAAGTTACAATTCCAGGTGGATTTACTCACCCATCACATTGAAGAATCAATTCAACGGGGCCAATGGGAGGTTTTTAAGCCCGTAGCTGTTTTACACGAGTCCAAAATGATCCGAAATAATGGAGGTTGGACGATGATAAAGGTGCAGGTGTAAGACCCCAAAACACAACAAAAAGAGCAGCTATTATTACCTATATATTATATATATTGATTCCCCCCCTTTAGTACTTAAGAGGGACCAGTGGGGCCCTCTAGAAGAACCAATGGCAGCCTGGAAAATAAGTAATTAATGGAAAAACGAGGTTATTTCCACGGTAGCGAGAGGAATTGCGACAACCACGAGAGCGAAACATTCCAGTTAATGGAAACGAGTCTTTATTAAGTAACTTTTAATATCAGAAAAATAAAACTCTTATAATTCTCTTTACAGCAAATATATAATATCAGTGCTTTGGCCGTCATAAGTTAAAGGCCCTTTTATCATAAAATATATGTTTGTTTTCTTTTCGGCTTTACTTGAATTAATAATCCCTACGACCGCCCTACATATACATAACAAAAAGTGTAGTAAAATTAGCAAATACTAAACTAATTGGATAGTCTGATCGTTAACGGTTGTGGTTTCTACAAAGGGTACACGCACCTAACGGCTGGCGATTCCTTGGCGTATTAGTTGCCGTGTACGAGGCGCTAAAATACAAAACACATGCGGGACGAGGGTTCGGGTTCGTTCGGACCTACAGGATTAAGTTTCAATACTGACGCGGAGCTATTAATTAACCTACAAGCAATTAGCATGAAAGGTGCCCTCAAGGCAACTCTTCGGCTGAAAGTCGCAAAATAAAAACCGTTCTTTGTAAACTTGGTTTTTGATACGAAATGTAACTCTTCAAGTGGAAATAAAAAATAACATTTTCTGTATATTTACTAGTTCAATACACTTTTTTTTTGTCTTTTTTTTTTTAATATAATGACAAAAAAAGCTTTTTCTTGGGAAAATAATGCTTCAAAAAATAGAAAAGAATCCACCCGGACTCCACTTTGTGTCTTTTTGTTGTTGGTTTAATATTTGCCAGCACAGATTTGGGAACGTACTGAGGATGAAAACGCTGGAAACATCCACAGGTTGAAATGTAAGAAGCTCCAAAATACTTATTTTGGCTTATTTTTATTCTTTATGATTGGAAAGACGTCAACTGATTGTAGGGCCGATGTCAATAATACGGGGACACGTCAACTCTTGGTTGTCTTTCCTTTTCCTTCCTAAAAAGAAACTCTACCTTGAGATACGTGCAAGAAAAAGACGGAGCCAACGTAAAGATGCTTCACAATTGGAATCCTACGCTAAAAAACTGTAATTAAGAACAACTCGATCGGCCTAACGAACGGAATGTCAGCGGGAATCGTGTCGCCAAGTTGTAGGATGAAGCCAACCGGGCTTTGCCACGTGATACGGGGAGGAATTAATCAATCGAGATATTCCTGATCCTACCGCAAAATGGAATCGCGTCGGGGCAGCTTCACGCCGTGATTGATCAGCTGAACGTCGTCCACGTCGAGAAATCAAACGGCGCTTTTGAAGGATACACAAGAAAGGGATTCGCAACGAGAATTAGGCCTAAGTTGTCGCGCAAAGCAAAAAGAAGAGTCATTCCCAAACCTGTTTGTTTCAAAACTGGCAGTGTAAAGAAGGCAGCGTTGGAAGTGTTGCTTGATACATCGATAATGCCACAAACCCTCCGCGGCAGACGGGTTATCGCGCTTCCCGGATCCTTCGGAAAAGCCGGAGAAGCGGTGCGTTATTTCGTGTAAACCGCTGCAAACCCGGCGCCGCCATCTCCTCCCGCCGAGGTTTAGTGTTAGCGTAGCAGCCTTTTGAGAACGTCGAAATCTCGCAGAACAACTTCAGCCTAAATCCCAAGAAAAGCCCAACAGTCAGAATTCATTAGGAAGTTTACTAGAGGGTACCGTGACACCCGTGACTCGTAAAGAGTTTACCAAGTCCATATATAATAATATCTATATATATATATATATATTTTTAAGAGTGAATTTGGATTGCCTGAGTAACAGCCGTCTGGCAAACGGGACACGCCGGCGTTTCCTTTTCACAGATCTTGTTGGCACACTCCATGCAGAAGAGGTTGTGGCCGCAGGGGACCAGGGCGGCGATGACTTCGCTCTCGAAGCAGATGACGCAGTCGTGTTTCCGGCGCGATTCCGGGGGGGAGCTGGAGGTGGAACCGCCGTTGGAAGAGGAATAACTGTTGGTACCGTTGGAGAAGGCGGGGATGTAGATGGGGAGGCCGCTTGGGTGGGCGTTGGGTGGGTCGCTCCTCGCTCTCCTCGCCAGAGGGTGATCCAGGTTATCCGGAAAAGTGGGCGACAAACGAGGAGTAGACGGTTGGCTCCCTTGGCGCTGGGGCTTGGCGTCGCTACCGAAGCCGGACAGAGGGTTGACGGGTTCAAAAGGAGTCCAAATGGTTTGGGAAGGCGGCGGTAAGGAGTCGTAGACGGGAGAATCGACGGCGAGATCTTCCGTGCCCACCGAAGGCAACGTTTCTCCAAACCAGAAGTTGCCGGCGCTGAAGGGACTCGTCGGGCTGAAATCGGCCAATCTATTGCTTCCGAAATAGGAATCGGTGGAGCCGCTTCCCAAGGAGCTGGAGCTGTCGTTGCGATAATTGGAGATCATCCTGGCGCGGCCGGGCGGGACGGGGTTGGCCGCGAGCCAGGCGGACCCCAGCGCGCCCCCCTCGAAGCTGACGTCCGTCCCGTTGAAGTGGAAATCGTTCTCCTCGTTGAGCTCCACGTAGTTGCCGGTGCGCATGGCGATGTGCATCTCGATCTCCTCGCGCGCCCGGTCGACGTTCTCGGGCATTCCCGTCACCTCGAAGACGGGCTCCTTGTCCCGGCTGGGAGTGACGATGTAGGTGTGGGTTTGCTGCTGAATCCTTTTGATCGTGGCTCCTTTGGGTCCCACCACCAGCCCCACGACGCGGTAAGGCACCCGGACTTGGACCGTCGTCTGGCCCGGCAGGTTGGGGGTACACGATAAACCCCCCAAGGTGGGTCCGTTCTTGTTGCGCGACGCTCTGATCATGGAGAAGTGTTTGGCGGCCGAGAGGATTTCCCTTTTGGCCATGGCGACGTCTTCCTTCCGGCCGGTGACGACGAAGACGGGTTCTTCCCCACGAACGGGGGTCTTGATGTACGTGTTCGTCTTGGCCCTCAGCGCTTTGATTTTGCAACCTGTCGGAAGGAAACACAGGTGAGTTTAGCGCGATGTCCAAGTGTAGAAAGCCACAAGAAAAGCGCCTATTTTAAGCGGGTTGGGGAGCTGGAAGAAACCATGGGGTGAAACCAGAAGCGCTGTTTCTATCTCCGCAAGCCACACCAGAGAAAGCGGCAACAGCTTCTGCCTCTCGCGCTTCCAGCAACAAACTATTTTAGCAACATTTTGGGGGCTTTTAAACCCGTCACCTCCTCAATTACTATTAGACGGTGAATAAATTTGAATGGCTTTTTCCCTCCAACACCCGCTTTCATGATTACCCTATAAATACCAGTCACTTAATATTATTGTGTATCCTTATTTCTAAAATCCTTTAAAAAGAGTCAAGACTCGCAAAAAGCAAATTAATAATTCCCAAGTGTATTGTTTTCCAATTTATGACCCAAAATGCGATACCGGCGCCGTTACAACCCAAAAGTTACGACAACAAGTTAGCGAACCTGCCCGTGTTATATTTCCATATAACTCACGCTATATATCGTCACCTACACCAAATTCCCCGCTCAAAAGTGCCGCTAGAGCTGTGTTTTCACACCCAAAATTCCACAGTATATTATTTTATATATGTATATATTGTCAAATGAACCAGAAGGTGAAAAGCAAGAGATGATGTGTCTTTGCTCAAAGGAACAACAGAGAATTTGGTGTAGAATTATTGGTATCGGTGATGGAAACCGAGAACCTGCACAATATTAAGGCCTCATGAACTTAAAGAAACACCTGAAATAAAGAGGGAAATGACTGAAATAGGAAACAAATGCTTCACTTAGAGCTTTTGGGCCTTTTCTTTTGATTTCTTTGTTTAGAACAAAGTTTCTCTTCTAGAGCACAATGTACTAGAAGAGAAAGTAACTAAATGAAACATGAAACTACGAGTATTCTTAAGCATTCAGTTTATATATATATATATATATATATATACATGCAATTCAGACTCGTTAGTTTTTTGTGCTCGCTGCTTTGTACAGGTCAACAATTAATAACCAAATATTGGCTGTATTATTACGATCACAACGCATCGGGACGTAAAACCAGACGTATATTTCTCTTCGAAACGACTATAATTATCGTACCGTAGGACATCGATGTCCAGTCCCCAGATTCGCTCCAGCATTGGTTTAGTTTAGTGATAACTATTATTTAGCTGATGCTAATTACCAGCTTTGCCCGTCTCTAATTTACAGGGCGACCCGAAGCAAAATGCTCCTTTTGCTCGAGCGCCCGCGCGCAGAAGCAAAAAGGCTCATGAAATATGCATCCAAATGTTATTTCGGTCGCAAAGCGGATCGGTCGGTATCGATTTAATCGGCGGAACGGGGTGATATCATCGCTGCTCATACTCAGCTGGGGTTTGGAGGCCGCTCGGCCCGTTTCGAGCTCCCCAACTATTCCCGAAGGAAGAGACGCAGCATTTAGACTCCAGTGGTGTCTTAGGGAGGAAACACCACTTTATCAACACTATAAACCCTTTGAAAACGACGCTCGGTGGATAATCAACACGTTGGTGAATGTATTGCTGAATATTCCACGGCGACTCAGCGCCGGTTGGATCCAGCGAGTCCGAATTCACACCGGCCCATGCCACGAATGGAATCCGGTTTTCCTGGCTCCCCGGCACATGCCTCAGCAAGAAGAAAAGGCTCCGAATAGCTTTCCCTTTGTTGTTCACCTTGGAGATGCCTCCGCTCCAAAGCCTGGATTGTGTTTTATTTATTACTGGTATATTACGCTATCCCAACCGGTGGCTGCCAGCCTTGGGGGGGGGGGAAGAAAAGGTTGAGAACTTTTCAAGGTTGAAAAAGCATTAAAAACCACCCAAAATTCAGAAATACTATAGATTTTCCTTTTTAAAAAGGGACACTTAGTATTCATTAAAAGAAAATATTACTTAAGCCTTTTCCGGTGATGTCAATGCAGATCAAACTCAGCGCTCCTGCTATTTCAGGCCTGCAAACGTTTCTTTTTATACCTCGCGAAGAACATAAACTAAATCTCAGCGAAAATCCATCAGGAGTAACATTCCAATTGCATCAGCCTTACATAATTAGATATTAAAGTATTACAGCACGGAGCTGGCAGAAAACTCGAGCCGAACGGGTCGGGGATAACGCAACCGGCTGGGTGGGATGTGTGTTAAATAGACATGGGGGTTCATTTTTGGGGAGGAGAAGGAGCAGCTTAATCGAGGAAACCCGGCCGCGCTTCGCAAAGCAGGTGGACGAGAGCACAAGAGCCTCCGGGCCTAAAAACAAGACGCAAAGAGTTGTATTTCTAAGAAATCTGACAAATATTTAGTGGAACTAATACAACTTATATCCCCAAGAAGTCTCCCCGAGCTGGAATTTTGAGGGTGGCTTTACACTTTGCTTTCATGCAAATCTCTTTTGTAGCCTGGATTCTTTTATTCTAATATTTTATCGCAAGCCAAACAGATAAGAAATAAGCAGCAAATGGATCCTTCAGGAGCAATGATGCTTTTTTTTTTAAAGCAAACTCTATGATCTTGTTTTTAAGTGAGTCCAAGTCCTGCGAAATACCCGACGGAGAACAATCCTGATGTGATGGATCCTCCAAGCTCAATAATTTGGATTTCACTTTGAGACGACTGGAGAAATAACTGGTTTCAGTTCTGTTTCTCACCCTCATGAGACAGAAGTTTAAAGACATTAAACCACTATTTCTTTGCTTCTGGACAGAATGATGTGTCTGCATTAGATACCTGCCAAGTTCTGTAACGTGGGGTTTGCTTCTCCTTTAACACACACAGCCCAAAATGCTAAAACCTGGCCTTAACCGTAGGAAGTGAAAATATAAACCCTGCCTAAGCCTTGGCGCTCGGTACCGCTTTGTTTTCCACCCATTTCACTAGTTCTTCTCCCCTCCAGAAAAGGAACAAAAGCCACATTGATGGAGGCAGCAGCACAACCGCTGCTTATCTGAGCCCATCAGCAAACGCCACCCAGCACCCCCAGAGCGAGAAACAACGCAGAAAAGGGAAGGGGAAGAGCGCGGCCACTTCATCGTCTGCTTCTCCACACCTACGCTCGCCGCTGCTATATATAAAGCGCTTGGTATATATATAAAATCAGGCAGAAAGCCGGCGAAACGTCATCTTTGTAACTCCACCACCGCCGCTCCCGCCGGACCGCATGGAAGGGCCAACGGTGAACGTGACACGAGTGATGTGACCTTATTGTCACGGCGCGACACAGACCCACGGGGCGCGGGAGACGGCGACGGGAAGACACAGCCCCACAGAACTGGGTGGGTTTTTGCAGAAAGAAGAGGGTTTTCATGCCGAAAAGGGCTCCGAGAGGTCTCGCTCTGCCCGGGGAAGCTGCAGGACAGCGCAAAGTTAAAGCCCTTCACCCAAAAGTCTTCGCCAAACATGGTCCAAAGTTCCCCCGGCGAAAGGCGGCACCAGAGCCCGAGCTGAGCGTCACCGGACACCAAACCCTGCGCCAACACCTACCTGGACGTGGCCACGTTCTACACAGCTTAAAGTACCAACCAAAGCTTTTGGGTTCGCAGGAAGGAGCAGCAGCCCACGGCGAAGCCAAACTTTAGGCCAGCAGAAGCTCCCACCGAAGCGACGGGGACCCCCGGCCCGCGGCCCGCCCGGGTTTTGGGGCCACCCCCCGTGTCCCCCACTCACCCTGTCGCCCCACGATCTCGGCCACATGCTCGGAGCTGGGCACGGGCACGCACTCGGTGGTGTTGACGCTCTTTCTGCGGAGCAGGGCCGGCTGCTCCCCGGCCCCCCCGCACGCCTGGCCCAGCAGCGCCGCCATCGCTCCCCGCGGCCCGGCCGCCGCCTCCCCCGCATCGAAGGGCGGCGAGAGCAGCACGGAGCCCAGCGGCAGCAGCGCCTGGGGGGGCGAGGAGGACGAGGGGAGAAGCAGCAGCGCGGCCGCCTCCTCCTCCTCCTCCTCGTCCTCCGCCAGCAGCGCCTCCTCCTCGCCCAGCTCGGCGTCCCCCTCGGCCGCCTCCTCCGCCCCGCCAGGCCCCGGCTCCCCGGGGGGGTCCAGCGGTGCGGCCGCGCTCGCCCCCCCCCGCCTCCGGGCGCGCAGGTCGCGGAGGCCGAGGCCGGCGAGGCGCTGCTGGAGCAGCAGCAGCGGGGGGGGCTCGGCGGGCTCGGCGGAGGGGGAGGCGGCGGCGGCGCTGCCGCTCGGCATGGCGGCGGGATCCGGGGGGATCCTAGCGGCTCCGCGCCGCCATGGGCACGGAGCGGGGCGGGCGCGGCCTGGGCGCTGGGGCCGCGCTGCTCAGCGCGTCTTTTGTCCCATGGCGCTCCCGGCGGCGGCGGCCGCGGGGAGGGAGGGAGGGAGGGAGCGGGGGGGGCGGCCGCGCCATTGGGCGGCGGAGCCGGTTCCTGGGCGGGACCGGGAGGGCGGGCGGTTGGTCGCACTCGGGGGGTGCGCGGGGGGTTTGTGAGGGAAAAACAGCTCCGCGTTTGGGCGTTTGTGGTGGTGAAACGGGGGCGAGCCCGGAAAAGATTAAGAATGAAAAGAAAATCGGAAGGATTTAAGGGTTGCACAGCGCCCCCGGGGGTTGGCAGGGAAAAATTTCCTCATGGCGGGCGTTGGAACAGGCGGCCCGGGGCTGTGGTGGAGTCGCCATCCCTGGAGGGGTTGGGAATGCACAGACGAGGTTCTCAGGGACACGGGGCAGTGCCGGGGGTGGGTTGTGCTTGGCCTTGAGGATCTTAAAGGTCTTTTCCAACTGAAGTGATTCCTCATTAGTGTTTATAAATATGTAAAGGGTGAGTGTGAGGAAGATGGAGCCACGCTCTTGGTGGCAACCAGTGACAGGACAAGGAACAATGGGTACAAACTGGAACACAGGAGGTTCCACTTAAATATGAGAAGAAAAAGTTGGGGAATGAGCTATTAGAGAGCAGCGTAGGGGAAAGGGACCTGGGGGTGCTGGGGACAGCAGGGTGACCATGAGCCAGCACTGGGCCCTTGTGGCCAGGAAGCCAATGGTACCTGGGGTGGGTTAGAAGGGGGTGGTCAGTAGGTCCGAGAGGTTCTCCTGCCCCTCTGCTCTGCCCTGGGGAGACCACATCTGGAATATTGTGTCCAGCTGTGGCCCCTCAGTTCCAGCAGGACAGGGAACTGCTGGAGAGAGTCCAGCGCAGCCACCAAGATGCTGGAGGGAGTGGAGCATCTCCTGTGTGAGGAAAGGCTGAGGGAGCTGGGGCTCTGGAGCTGGACAAGAGGACACTGAGGGGGGACTCGTTCATGTTTACAGATATATATATATATGTATGTATATATCTGTACAAATATATATATATATATATAGAACAAAGACCTGAAATCGCTTCCTATTCTTCAGCCACCCAGGATTCCTTCCTTTCCCGGATTGGACAGCTCAACATTTCTTAAGATTTATTAAGGCCTAGCAAGCAATAAGTGTGTCTGAATGCTTGCAAATGCAGGTATTTCCATGCAAAACAATGTCACAGTCACAATATTTTTCATGTAGTCTAATTTATCCCAAGCTTCGTTTCAAGTCATCATGTAAATGATGTAGAAGATATCCTGGTACAGCCCAGAGGCATGACTATATATTTAAGCCCACACCAGCGGTGAAAACACCGGTTTTAGAGGCTTCTTGGGGCTCTGAGACAACATCAGCGCCAACTGAGCAAGAGAAAATGTGGTTTATATCTGTTTTCAGGTGGCCGAGCATCTGAACGTGGCTTCCTACAGCGACCTTCGGCCGTTCGCTTCGTCACCCAAACGACCCGGCGCAGCGATGTTGTCGTGACATCACCTGCCATGGAAACAGCTGTTATCTAATATATTCTAATAGATTTCTGAGGTCAGGAGAGAGCGTTACCATCATCTGGCTTGACAGTTGCTACGATCGATTGGGATATTTTGGGCTCCAGCCAGCGGCCGGCGAGGGTCAGGAAGGACTTTTTCCCCCAGTGCACAATCAGTGAGTGTTTGTTGGGTTTGGTTTATGAGTTTGTTTTCCTGTTTTGGTTCTTTCGTTGGATTTTTCTAGGGGAATAATCCGAGGTCGGTTGCATGTGGTTGTGTCCAGAAGCTGGCGCTGATGTCTTCTCCTGGAGATGCTGATGCGCTGGCGAAGCTTCGGGGTATCATCTCTGCCCCCCTCCCTGCTCTATTGACCCAGGACCTGGGTCAGTCCCATATGAGATATGGGATCAGAACGAAGTTTTTTCCCCAAATTTCATCAGAAGGGACTTTTTGCTGCTTTTCATAACGTGTGGCGCAGGGGGCCGGATCCGGACCCCAGACATGGCTCGTGTGGCGACGTACGATGCTCAACCACCTCTGACTCTTCAATCCATCTTCTTTTTTGCCCGTAACACCCAAAACTTCCCTAGCAAGAATCTGTCCCTGCAACATAACAGCGAGAAACTGGGTGGATTACAGGGAACGCGAGATGAGGTTGATTGATCTAATTGGCTTTATTAACCTGAATGCTGAGGAGTGATTGATACTGGCCGTATTATTTGACCTTCTGATTTATTCTTGGCCGTTATCGGAATGTAATTCTCATGATTAGAGTAGAACGGAGAGCGGAGGAGTTGGGTGGCCTGGCAGCAACAACCCAGGAATGTGGGAGTTCGCTGTGTGTACTGAGAATAGAAATACCCAGATCAACCCCGAATCAACAGCTACGGACTTTACATATGTAATTCTTATTATAATCCTTTCTCTTCCAGCGCTCTCATAATGATCTTGTTGCGTAAGGAGGGAGTTTTAATGGAGTTAGAGAAGGGAAATGTTCAAATCCATTGACAGTGAAAGGCTTTGTGGATGGTGGACCACCCTGCTCCCTTCCTAAAGCCAAGGGTTTATATATATATCTATATATATATATATGAATTTAAATTACAGTGAGTTCCTTCATTCCAGGTGAGCGACAAAGCGTCGCTGGAGCGCAACGGGAGCCCGGCCTCGTGTCTGTTTTGCGGCAGCGAAATAATGCCTTGCGCTTGACACTCCAGCTGCTGTTTTACACCTCGCTGGCTTTAATCTTAGGAATAAACAGTGTGCTAATTGTCGCAGCTTTCAGGGCAGCGGGGCTTTGCGAGGCAGCCCAGTCACGCCAAGGATTTAGGTTTATGTAATTCGGTTTTCTTTCTGGTTTTTGCAGACGCGGCCTCTGGCCATGGGTGTGAAACGCCGTACGTCAGAACCCGCTCGGTCCTTACGCCGCGGAGCATCCTCCGTGGGCGGCGGAGCCCGTCGCACCGTCGCGACGCTCCGCCGGGAAGCCAAAACAGCTCCGGTAGAAGCCGCCGCGACGCTCCGTGGACCTGGCGTGGCCAAAGCAGCGGAGGGTAAGTATACAACTAAAATAGTTTTAGCATGTATTGATACAACCAGAACGCGGCTGGTGTTTGCCCGTGTTTCGGTGTGGTTTTATTCTCTCCCTCCCCTGCGCCGCCGTCTCCTTCTCGCGGAACAAACCCGAACGCGCCGTCTCCTTCGCTTTGCCGTTCAGCTCCCCCTCCCATCTGCTCGTCTCCGTGCCATATGGTCCTTCTCTCCAGCGCTGGCTGCTCCTCCTCCCCTCTGGGCATCCTCATCCTCGCCGAGCCCCGGCATTTTTCTTGCAAAGCTCGTGATGTCCCAGCTCCTGGGATGATGGCCGGATTGCAGCTGGTTTATCTTCAAAACCCAAGTTTCCAGACCCGGGCCTTGCATTTATAATATTTAGTGCCTTGAGAGTTTTTAAGCTGATCAGGTGGGATTTCTCCTTGATCTTCGAAACCTGCTAAGCTCTCTGGCTGCCTTTTCCTCTCCGTTTCAGGGATATTCTCTATTTCCCTCATTCTTTTCAAGTTTCTGCTGACTGGCCAGCTCTGCACTCCACTTTGGGCTGGATTTTAATATTTCATCGCCTCTTGTTATTTAACAACCACCCTGAAGAATCTAATCTTTCTCCACCAGCTAGGTAGGCATCCAGCTTCTTCTGCAATGAAGGATTAAGCAGGAGGAGGTAAAACAGCCATCCCTACCCACCTTTCTTTTGGCGAACACGTTTTATTGATTTATTTTGGGATAGTTCCTGTTGATTTAGGATCAAAAAGCCGGGCTGTGCCCGTGGAAGCTGCGGCGGCAGCAGGAGATGGGCAGCGTGGCGACGGGTTGTCCTGTCTGCTAGGGACTGCGGTCCGGCCAGATAGACAGAAAGCCATCCAGACGAGCCCTTCACGCCAAGGAAGTCACGAGTTTTGGCTTGTTCTGCTAATATAAGAGTATATACGCACAGGTGCTGGGGAGTTACGCTTTTTGAAGGCATTTTCTCTGCTCTTGGACGGCTGGTTGGAGGAGAAGCCACCGCACGCTGCTGCATCCCCGCAGGAGAGCGGCCATCCCAAACCCACCATCTGCCGCTTTGTTTGTGGATGCGGCGGCTTGTTTTTCACACTTACAGATGGCTCGAGAAGTTAAATCAACTTGACACGGAATTTTTCCTTTCCTCCTTGTATTCAACAGTCAAAGTCGTAGATCTGGAGGTTGTTTTTTCACCCCCAATCTGGCCTGGACTTGCGCTGGTGAGAAGACACAATCCCTTGCCTGTTCAAGCAACCAGCAGAAACCTGGAGTGGTGCTGGCCTGTTTAATCCTGGTACGGATCAGTGCAAAAGAGACGTGAGATTAATGAGATTGCACCAAACTAAACCCCTTTTGCATGGTGCTGGAAGACGGAGGACTTCTTAACAAGGAGATATTTACCCTAATATTAAGGAAGATGCATAAACTTACAAATATACAAACTAGTAGTGAGGTGGAGTGTGACCTGGCTGAAGGGAAGAAGCCAGAGAGTCGTGGTCAATGGGCAGAGTCCAGTTGAGGCCTGGATCTAGTGCAGTGCCTCAGGGGCAGTGCTGGGGCCGGGATTGTTCAAGATATTCATCAGTGATTTGGCCGAGGGAATAGAGTGACTGTCAGCAAGTTTGCTGGTGACACCAAGCTGGGAGGAGTGGTGACACGCCAGAGGCTGTGCTGCCATCAGAGACCTGGACAGGCTGGAGAGTTGGGCGGGAAAATGTAATGAAATAGAACAAGGGCAAGTGTAGAGTCTTGAATGTGGGCAGAACAACCCCAGGTTCCAGTGTAAGTTGGGGAATGAGCTATTAGAGAGCAGCGTAGGGGAAAGGGACCTGGGGGTGCTGGGGACAGCAGGGTGACCATGAGCCAGCACTGGGCCCTTGTGGCCAGGAAGCCAATGGTACCTGGGGTGGGTTAGAAGGGGGTGGTCAGTAGGTCTGAGAGGTTCTCCTGCCCCTCTGCTCTGCCCTGGGGAGACCACACCTGGAATCTTGTGTCCAGCTGTGGCCCCTCAGTTCCAGCAGGACAGGGAACTGCTGGAGAGAGTCCAGCGCAGCCACCAAGATGCTGGAGGGAGTGGAGCATCTCCCGTGTGAGGAAAGGCTGAGGGAGCTGGGGCTCTGGAGCTGGACAAGAGGACACTGAGGGGGGACTCATTCATGTTTACAGATATCTAAAGGGGGAGTGTCAGGAGGATGGAGCCAGGCTCTTCTGGTGACAACCAGTGACAGGACAAGGGGTAATGGGTTCAAACTGGAACACAGGAGGTTCCACTTAAATTTGAGAAGAAACTTGTTCCTGGTGAGGGTGGCAGAGCCTGGCCCAGGCTGCCCAGGGGGGTTGTGGAGTCTCCTTCTGTGCAGACATTCCAACCCGCCTGGACACCTTCCTGTGTAACCTCATCTGGGTGTTCCTGCTCCATGGGGGGATTGCACTGCATGAGCTTGCCAGGTCCCTTCAACCCCTGACACTCTGGGATTCTGTGATTCCATAATAACATCATGGTGCGTGTAAAAACAGTGATTTGTGATGCTGACTTTACACAAATAATTTTGGTTTTAATGACAACGTGGATCCAGCGTCGCCTTCTCCCTATTTTGTTCTGCTAGAGGATGTGTAAAGATTCCCCTTGGCTTCAATGGGATCTGCACATCCCTGGGAGGTTTGGTGTGTAGACGAGTTTGGACTCTTTCTCATGCGTCTGGTGGTATTTGGGTGAGATATCTCATTTTCAGGCAATAATCAGGAGAAAAATAAGTTTTGAGGTGAGGGTCATGCCTTTGGGCCTTCTCAGCCGACCAAGCAGAGGTGGAATAGCTTTTAGCAGGATATACACTAATTGTAGCATCATTTTGGTTAGAAAAGACCTTTAATACCCTTATGGACATCAGTGTTTCAGTAAACCGTGAAATTTAACACCCAATAGCAAATATTTCCACACGCTGTTTTCTCGTAGCGGATGGAACGGTGAGGAAGAAGAGGAGCAGGTGGGTGCTGCTGTTTAAAAGCTGATGGTTTTAGAGTGAAAAGCAATTTTCCAGCTCTAGAAATGAATAAAAGCAGTTTTTCTCTGCTCCTTTCTGACTGTGGGACGGCGGACGGAGCGTGAACTTGTCCGAACGGCGCCCTGAGGATGGAGCCGCTGGCGACGTGCTCTATATATTCCCTGCACGCTTTACACGCTAACAAGGTATTTTTATCTCAAACTTCGACGTTTTCCTACTACATCTGTTCCATCTCTGGCTCCATCTCAGCAGGAGAATAAATATAAACTCTGGTACTGTAGCGTTTTCCCGCAGGTGAAGCCGGGCTGAATATATAGCGCTATAAATCTTACTTATTTTACTTATTAGGCTTTTACTTATTTGGAGTCCTTTGACAGCAGCCAATAAAGATAGTTCCAAACAGAGACAGCTGGTATTAAAGTGTGCTTGACAAGCAGAAATAAATACAATTAATTGAAATAGAAAGACCTTCTGCTTTGTGGTGACAAGCGAAGAGCTTCACTTAAAATGGATCGGCTGCCAAGAAGCCAAAAAGAATTAAGAGGTGCCGTAAGAAGCCGGGGAGGTTGTTTTCTCTTGGAGACTTTGTTTTAATGGACAACGCTGTTCCTGTACCTTATCTCGCAGTCGCTCTTGTGCTGGCAGGAGGAAATAACTGTGCCTTCTACCACTTTATCTGAGATATATAAAGAATCTGAGCAACAAACCAAGTTTTCTCTCCTTGGACAATCGCCTCGCTCTGCCTATAGGAAGAAAAAGATACACCCTAACAGCCGAAGATAACGGGGTGAATAAAGGACAGATTTAAAACAAACCATAAATACCCTAAAAAAGGAACAAGCCATATGTATTCTATTCCTGACCTCTCTCTACTGAATGTAGCCTCAACCTGATTTTATTTGCTTTGGTCAGGGGTAAGTTAAAGCCTCCTTATTTGAGCGCAGTATTTTTAGATCCAAAATACAGAATGCTCGTTGTGGGTAGTGGCCTTGCCCTCAATTTGTTTTATTTTCCGTCTCCGTTGTTCCGCCGCACTATAATCATCTTGCGGCTTGTGTTCACGGTGTCCTTATATTTACCGTGCAACGTGCTGATTAGTAGCTCGGAAAATACCCGACATGTTTCCACCGCCCGGCACGGGAAGCGCTTGGTTGGATCTGGAAAAACAGCGAGGCAATTAAAAACCAACCCTACTTATTTCGTAATTAAATGAAGCGCCGCCCATATGAATTTCGCATGGAGTGGGTGAGGAGAAAAAGGGCGTTCTGGGTGGAAAACGGGAGTAAATTTGCCCTCTCCTCTTCCGTTTGGGACTTGGCATCTTCGAAGGTGGCGCGGTGGTGGCCATGGAGAGCTGAGAAGGTGGTTGTCCCATCCTGGGACCACGTTCAAGGGTTTCCACCCGCCCTCGAGCTTCTGGCCGCTCCGTGAGCAAATCCTCATCCGTCTCCATCACCACAGTGATGTGCTAAGTAATTAAGCGGTTTGAGTTCCAACAAGAGCACGATAATCCCGTCCTGGAGCGACGTTTCGTGTCACGACACATCCTTGCACGCTCCCTGGCAGCTGCTTTTCTCCTCGGACATCCAGCTCATCAACAAAACTTCAAACGAACAGCGCTGTAGGCTCCAGTCCTCAGGAAATGACAACCTGAGTGTGCGGGGAGGGATCGCAGCACCAAAGCTGAGCCTAAGGAGGCAGAGACTGGGTTTAGCAACAGCTTAAGTAACGTCAGGTCCACCCCGGCTGCTCTGCGCTGGGCTGGTTCTCCAGCCGCGTCCGCCCGCACCGTGAGCTCCTCTCCTGCCTCCTACATCCCTGACATCCAAACAAGGTGGTTTTGAGACTCCTCATGGGTGCACCCTTGGGCAGGGTCCAGCTACATCTCTTTTCCTGGGTGAAATCCCGGGAGATAAGTCCTGGAATCGCTTGGGAAGGCACAACTGGGACCTTCTCTGGAGGAGGGTGTCGGGCTGAGCCCGCGTTCTCCGGCGATGCCGGGAGAAGGTCACACCACGGCGTACCGGAGACTTTACTTCTACCTGCGCGTTCCTTGGTGAGATGGAGATGAGTTCCACAATCCTGATGCATTATAAGCTTTTTTTAGTAAATTAACTCATTTAGAAGGTAATAACCCACAGGATATTCTTGAGGAGTATCAGTTTTGACGTTTGACAGGATTTCTCTTATCTCCTTTAGTCTTGTTACAGGGATCACAAGTCCGATCGCTGCGTGATGCACTTGAGCCGAGTCTTAGAGATTATTCAACCTAAAAGTGGGATTTTCTGTTGGCCGATTACCCCATGAAAAAGGTCGGTATGTGGCAGTCTACAAAGAATAATGATTTCTGTCTGTAACTGCATACGGGGAAAGCCAACCGCACAATGTTGATGAACAGTTTTGGAAGCAGATAAATGTACTTCTCATTTGTTAGCATAATTACCGCAGCTTTGCATAGCACTCAGCCGGTAATTCCTTTCTCAACAGATTATAAGTCTTAAATAATTGTCCTGGAAGATTAATTCCTCCCCCTTGTATTTGGCCACTTCTCTGAAGCGTGTTTGCAGAACTCGGTTGGGCGTCATTAACGTCCCCGCCTGATTACTGCGGTCATGTTGTGATCTATAAATGTCCCTCTGGAGCGGCTCCGAGTGTGAAACATCCATCTTCCTCTTGTAATTACATCCTCAGGGCAGGAGCGCGGCTTCACCCTCCCAAAACAACCTACTACCAATTCGCAAGCTTTACGTTTTGGGTGGACACCCTGTCTGCTTGAAAAGAGTCCATCTCGTCGTCCTTTCCAAATTATGGTTGCGAAAAAGAGGTAGAACGTAGGAGATTGTAAATGTGAGGGTCTTAATCTTCTTTGCAACTGCTTTTAGCTCTTCCTGCAGTCAGTTGTGTGTAGGAACAGTTCGATCTATGAAGCTCAATGTGAACTTTGGATCAAGAAACCTCCCTGAAATGTCTAGGCCTGGTTTTCTTCTTTTATTTCCTCTTTCTCATTCCCACCACCAACGTTAATATCAAAGCATTAGCTGCTCCAGCTTCTCTTCCACCAATAGGAGAACAACAAAGTCCCATTTCTGTGGTGGACCAAACCAAACCAAACCAAACTACACCCAAACCTGTGGCTTAATTATCTGGGTTTGAACACCAGCCTTGTGGGGTCTTGGCTTTGCCTTATTAGTGCCGGGATAGCGCTTTAAATCCAGTCTTGGATCAGTTGTGTTGCCATCAGGAGAAGGTCTCCAACCTCCTGTGAGCTGGGAGTCCCTCGCAGAGAGGGAACAAGCTCTCTGCTGAGCCACACAATGCAATTTGCTTTCAAAAACTGCTTTTCAACGGCTTTTCTTGGGCATTTGCTTAGCTAGGTGTGTGTATATAAATAAACCGCAAGTGTGAGACTGCAAAGGCATGTGTCATCTTCTCCCTTCCCCCTGATTTTCGTGGTATTGCTGCTCTCTTTCCCAATTTTACCTGCTCGCTGTGGACTTTTGGGACAACCTCTCACCCCAGACAACATCCCCATCAGCTGACGGTTTATTTATTACTGAATTTAACCTCACCCAATCTGGCAATTCCCCCTTTTCTCCACCTTTCCAAGACCTCAAAGTACCAGGTTTCTCTTGGGGTGGCCGTGCTGGAGCTGAATTAATAAACAGTTTTTCAAAGCTGGGTTTCATTAATCTGTTGTGCCATTGCTGGAGCTGCATTTGCTGTCGGACACAGTTTTGAGGTTGATGATGGGGAGACACGAGGTGCCGGTGGCCCTGTCATCCCAATTCCTTTATTAAAGCAGGTTGGGAGGATGCTCAAGGATCTCCAGGAGAAGGGATGGCTGATGATGTTTTGGGGCTGGATGCAGCGTCACTGATCCTCCACAACGTTAACTGGGAAGGGTCTCCATGGATAAACTTCCTGCTCGTTATTTGAGGCGACTCGAGCAGGACTCTGTGCTATTTTGTGATCCCTCACTAGACGAAGCCTTTGGGTGGGATTTGATTGTTTCGAGCCGTAACTGCAGCGTCAGCGAGAGGGGGTTTTATTTTTAACGACGTTACTGATTGCGGCTTTTCCTTTGAGGCCGAGCCGGCTCCGCGCGGCTGTTCCTCTGTCACACGTGGGTGACGCTGAGCTGGCTTAGAAATGGCTTCTTTTCCTTCTTTGCTGCTCATTTCACAACTGGTTTCATCAGTTTTTTGCCAAGAGATTTGCCAAGAAAATATCTTTCTGGCCTTGGAAATCCAGCAGGAAATATCGGGGGGTCGATGTTTTTGGGGCACGCTGTCGTATGGCAGCACCCACGTCGCAAGGCGCTCCCATGGGGCATCAGAGCATGTTGAAGCTCTTGCTTTACCCTTATCTACTGCTTTAAAAGATGTAGATTTGAAATCCAGATACCACGTTGACTTTGGGTCCCTTTGAATAGGGGGAGACATGACAAGGCCCCACGGTCCCATGGGACCTGCCCTGTTCTTACCCCACAAACCCAATTTCCACCCCCAGAGCGATGACCCTGCAATATTAACTCTTCGTTTCTCCACTTCCCAATAATAGGGATATTTTGCTTATGAAATGCTTCTTTCCTTTCCACTTTGAAGAGTTTGTTTCCGATGCGAATATGAACATTCTCATGGAGTGCTGAAATGATGGAGAGGCGAGCTGCTCTCTGCTGATTTTCTTGCCGTCCCCTCACCACCTCCAGCAATTTTTTCTATATGTTCACCATATTAATCCTACTAAATCTCTTCTTTCCTGCACAATAATTCAAGCACGCGCTAAGTGCCGGTAACAAATGTTAAACCTCACATCTGGGACAGAAAATGTTCATTTTTCTAGTTGTAGGTAGAAGAAACGGAGCAAAGAAAAACAGAGAGCGTGTGGGACGGTCACAGGACATACAGGTATACATTATATATATTTTATATTATTACTATATTTTTTTCATTTCATTATAGAAGTAGCGGGCGGATTCATCTTCATATTAAACAACTATCACCATTACACCTTCTAAGGTGATTTCCTCATTATGTTCAAGTCCGTTAAATGGGGTGTCTTGACATTAGGGGCTGAAAGTGAGAAGCTGAGATTTCTAGGTGTAATTTATCTCATCCCGTGGAAGACTGAAAATAGATTAGATGAATCACTCCCTAAAAGCACCTGTTTCTCTTCGCTGACTAAAGGAATCAGGGGCTGATTAGCTCTGATGGAGACATCCACGCCGCAGGTACCTCGAGTCGCAGGAGCTGAATGATAAAGTCTTTATGTTCCCCTGGGGCCCCATTGACCTTTTGACTCAGCGACTTGCCTGAGCATCAAGTCAGCAAACCATGGGAAAGCGAGAGTTCATTTGCAATAACTGATTTATTTCCAAGGCCTTTACTCCACTGGCAAGCGTTAACGTGATGTTGGAGGCTGCCGTGGTCGAGCGTGCATCTGGCTTTTGTCTCCTGGAACGGTAATAAGGTGTTTAATGATGTGTCAAACGGCAGTTTCATCAGGTAAATAGGGCAGTGTTGTCCAGAAAAAAGAAGTCTTTTCGGGTAGAGAGTAGGAAATCACCGCCGGAGAGTCGTCATCTGTTGAAATGGAAACAGCGTTGAGCGTGTTTGGGGGTGTCATGGGATGGCTACTCAGCCAAGATTAAGAAAAGCCCAAAAGGGCTTTGCGGGACAGGGCTAGAAACTGAAAGGATGTCGGCAAATCGGAGAAACGGTCCCACAAGTGATGCGGTGCCATAAAGGAGGGTAAACGCAACGCGCGTGGATCAGTGATCCGGTGTGAGATGGGACGTAATGGGAGATGTGAAGGCTTGGGGGTGTCACGGTGCCCAAATGACCCTCTATACTGGAGGTGACTGTCACCCTGGGCTGCCCATTGAAGCATCTTTTTGGCTCCTCTGGGCATCCACAAAAGAAAGATAAGGCACCCATGGGAAGAGCAGAGCTCATTTTATCCCACCCAGGAGCCACCACCAGCGCAGAGACGCGTGTGTTTCATTAACAATTTGCATTTTCTAGATCTGCCAACTGATCCCATTGCACCCCTGCGAGGGATGGAGGTGGGTAAGAACGATTATCCCCATTTTCATGGGGTTAACTGGTTTCCGAAGGCACCGCGGTGGCTCCGAGATGTATTTTGCTTCGTAACGAGGTTTTTTTTCCCTAGCATTAGCGCAGCATCGTTGACCCGACGCTTGACGACACGCAGGCCTGGCCGAGCTCTTGACAGCTGTGTTTTGAATGGCTCGGCAGTTTATCCGCCTACCATGACAGAGCCGTTTTTTTGGGGGGACGGATGACTTTGAAATGTGCTGCTCTGGCGAACCGACGCAACGACTGCTCCATGAAGTCGTTATCCCGCCGCGCTAGGAGATTTCAATTACCGAAACTGATAATTACTGCCAAGGATGAGCCAGTTGTAACGAAGGAATTTCTCTCTCCCTTCTTGTGCCTCGGAGTTTTGCTTCTCCCTCCGGTTTTGCTTCCCCGTTCCTTTGAAAAACACGAGCCAGGTTATTAACTTCTTGGTTTCTCTTCCTTCTTTGGCCACCAGAGTGAGTGGTTTTGACATCCTCAGACGTGCCGTGTCGTAGTTGGGTTCCTCCGTGGGCAGATTTGGTAAGATGCTAATGGGAGGAAGCAGTTGGAGTGTCTCCTGCTGCTTTTTAATGTCTCTATTTTGCATTTGCCGTAATTGTGGATCTTTTGACTCAGCAGCTGAGTCAAAAATAGATGTTAAAATTCTGTTTGGTTTAATCGAAACAAAATACTTGGTCGTATTCCACTTTGTGTGCGCCCAAAGTGTTTCTTCTTTGCATGGCTGAGCCTTTTAGAAACCTTATTTGAGATAAAGCGCATCCATTTCAGAATTCAAGTAGCATCTTCAGATAAAAAACAAACATGAAATTATTTATATATATATATATGTGTGTATATATATATATATGTATATATATATATTTCCCCTTGGCTGCAGCTCTCAGTTCATCTTGATTTACGCTTAGGCCTGGTTTTAACCATCCCCCAGTTTTGCTGTTGTCCTGTGTGTTCTTGTGGCCAAAATAACCTGCAGCCCCAGTCAGAGCGTCTCCCCATTAACTTCCTTTCTCTTTATTATTAAATCTCAGTGCTTTTAATTAAGAAGTGCCCAGTGCCTGGAAAACCAGCCTCTCAGCTGCCCTCCCCAAAGTGATGCCCTGGTCTTGCCGTCCTTTCCAGAAGACGCTCAGAACACCAGGAGAAGCCCAAGAGGTGGTGAGTCCTGCAGGTGCAAGAAAAGCTACTTTGGGAAACAGGGATAACTCAGGGATGAAAAGTTCTCATTTTGAAGGGGCTTGCAGGATGAGAAGCTTCCACGAAACCATTTCCAAGCAAAGAACCTTTTTAGCTGCTTGAGCTTTGGGAATCGCTTGAGCTTGGGCACCGCAGCGTTGCTGAAGTGCTCAGATACCCTCAAAGCAAAGGTGACTATTGAATAGCTCCAGTGCTCTGGAGTATTTTGAGATGAATCACGTCATGCAACTGAAGAAGAGGTCAGAGGAATGGTGGCCAACACAACCCAATGCAACCCAACGCAACCCAACTCAACCAACGCAACCCAATGCAACCCAACGCAACCCAACCCCACCAAACCCAACCCAATGCGACCCAACGCAACCCAACGCAACCGAACCCAACCCATCCCAACCCAACGTGACCCAAGGCAATGCAACGCAACCCAACCCAACGTGACCCAACTCAACCAAACACAACCCACTGCAACCCAACCCATCCCATCCCAACCCAGTGCATGAGCGTACTGTCAAATGGATGATCTGGGAGTTATTGCTGATGTATGGACTTGGAACTATTGACAATAACTCAGTTAAAGCTTGACAAGGTTACTACACATGAAGAACACGATATTTGGAAGAAGAAGTAGCACTGATGTCACAGGTAAGGCCCTACCCAGCTCTGCAACGTGCTCTCTCTAGGGAAGGATCTCAAAGGCAAGCTGTAATTGCATAGAAAAACTGTTCCTCTGTATAAATTTTATCCTGTTTCTTCTGCTAAAGCTACACCTACACACTAAAGTGCTTCTCGTCAGCATGACAAAGATATATGTAATAATTAAGTAAACTTCCCATATAATTTTATTTTCCAGATGTACTTTCAAGAAGTTAATCTTTATGATGCTGCTGAAGTTTGCACGCAAAGAAAGCAAGTGGATGTCTTCTGAAAAATACGGCCTTGGGGACAAAATTCCTGCTGCAGTTCAAGAGGGACAAAGTTTCCAGCGTGAGGCCGAATTGCTGAGCAGATGATAAGGTATGAGAGGAGGATAAAGGCATTTTTGAGTTGTAGAGCACCTGGAGTTTGGTTTTCTTAGGGGAGATGGAGTCAACTCGGTGCTTGGAGTTGCACACAAGGGATCTCTGTATTATTATTTTGTTTTCTCCCTGGTAATATTGGAAAAAAGCAGGAAGCACCCAAGTGGCTATTTTATGGGCATCACTCATCTAATAAAACCACTCGGTGAGGGATGTAAAACTCATGGACATCTGCCACAGGCAGATTAAACCCTCCTGAGTGCGTAGGGTGATAAGGAGAAGAGAAAATGTTGGGTGAGACTTTCATTTTCACTTGGTGTTGCTTGCACAGCTTTCTGTGGCCATGAACCCCGGCCAGTGGGTGCAAATGCGTCCAAGCCACGTAATTCAGAGGTTTTGTTCCCCCGAGTCTGAGGGAGGAGGGGAGTTTAGAGTTTAGTCTGAGCCTTGAGATATGGTGCAGCATCTCTGATGTGGGGAGAGCCGGCTCAGCTCCACCACAAACCATCCTGTGCTCCAGCAATTGGTGTTGTAGGTCTGGTCTCCCATCAATCTCTACCACATACCATGGGACAGACTCCCTCAAGACTCTAGGAAGGAAATCTATGTACCAGGGAACTCCTCATGGACCAATAATTGTTCCACATCTGCCTCCATTTCCCATTTTAAGGTTATTTAGGCTTTGTTTTTAGCATGGTCTGGCTGGTGGGATGCCCATCAGTGTCACGGATTACTGTCTGCAGGTAGGAAATGAAAGCAAAATTGAAAATGTGACACTGCATTCAGTCTCTTCTCATGTTTCCAAACATCCTCTTGCTGTTTCATCCTCTGTGAGTTACCTTCACTGTATAGCTATTTTATAGCGATTTGATGTCATGGGCGCTTAAGACGTGTTAATTAACCTTAGCAGATACCCATGTCACACAATATCGTGTCTTGTTTCTGAATGGGGTTGGAGTCAGGTCTCTACAGCAAATAGTCGTGGATCCTACTCTGAAAATGTAATTCTCAGTGACTTCTCTCTGCCTAAAATTACCTGTTGTCGTAAATCCGCTGCCTAAAAAAAGCTCCTAGAAAGCAAAAAGGGATGAAAAAGGTTCAGGACAGGCCAGGAAAATCCTGCTGGGCTGGAAAAATCCTGATGGACCACCTTGAACTAGTGGCCGTGATGTCCTGGGTGCTGTGCCCATGTTCTTTGGGTCCCCAGGGGAGGGGGACAAGTAGGGACAGCATGGGGACAAGACTTCGGTGATGGCTCCTGAAATTTGGAGTCCCATTGAGCTCCTGCTTTGACCCCAGACTTGTCCCCATGGTCACGTTGGCCCTTCTCCGGTCCATTAATTAGGAACACACATCTTATTTGAATTCTTCAAGAGAATGTGGGAAGCCTGAACCTTTTTGGCTCAACAGAAATGCAGCTCAGGTTTTAATGATGTTCTTTAATAAAGTAAATTCCTTCGGCCGTGCTGGGGGTAAGAGCGGAGCACTGAGGGAAGAGAAGGGGTTAAAATCACTTGGTTGGTGTGAGCTGAGCTGTGAGGAACAGGTCCCAACAAGCCCCCACCTAAGCAGCTCTTTCTTCAGGCTTCATTTTCCATCTCAGTTTACAATTAAGCACATAATCCTTTGTGCTTTAATATTTCTGCCTCACTCTGCAGCTTCTCTTTGTTCCAAAGCAGCAAAAAAATAAGGGTAAGACTGGGCTTAGACATGTGGACCTTGTGGGTCCTTCTCTTCTGGGACAAGGTCCACTTGTGGTGGTCCACTTGGGATGGGATTAATTAAGTCCAGGTCCAAGGACTTACCTCCCTGACCCTGTATAACAGTCCAGCTGAATAAATGAATCCAAAAAATATTCCTTCCATACGGCCGACACCTTCAGATTCATGTCACTGTTTTATGGACAGAAATGTAGAGAATTACACCTTTATTTTAATCGCTTGCAAAGTCATTATACAAATCTATCGCCTAAAATACGAGCACCGTGGCAAGAACTTGATGCTCCTAAAGCAGCCCTTCGAAAAGCTTTATTGCGTTTTAATTTATAGCGCGGGCTATAAATTGCGCGAGCTGCCGCGCTCGTACCGCGTCCCTGGCGTGACACGCGTCGGGATGCCCTTGAACCAATGACAGTGACAACAATTCTCTTGTTAATCAAGTAACTGAGAGGTCTCCTTCCAACATTTTATTTTCAATCCGTCTAGATGCATTTTAGGTGTCTAAATATTTCAAAAATGGTTTAAAATGAAGTATTCTCACTGCCTGCCTGTGAAAACCTTGAAGCACTCCCCCCATGCTTAGCAGAACAAAGACGTTGTTATGCCTTAAACGTCTGCTTTTTGTTACTTTGGGAGGAAGAGATAGATGACACCTCATCTTATCTTTCCCAAAGTTTTATGGCCATGGAGGTGACACCTTGGAAGATAAGGACAATTAACAGTGTTGCTGTCAAAGGTCTCATGGCCTAATTGGGATGATAGAGATGAACCATCTGTCCGACAACCAACTACCGGAAGAAACCACAAGACAACTGATGGGCAAGACAACTCACTTCTGGTCAATACCATGAACTTTCCCCTAGTTTGAAGACCCCAGACCCATTTCCAGAAGAGTCTTCATAATTAGCATGAAGAGCGAGCAAAGGGAGGAGACGAACCACCTTCTCCTATCTCGCATGTAAATGAACGGGGTTATAAAACAACCTCACGTATGATACAGGTTGGCGGCGTGTAAATCGTCAACGTGTCCCCCCCGCTCCAGAGGTCGTCGCGGGACCGATGTACATGTGGGGTGGTGATATCTTACTCTCCCTCTCTGTTTCTCTCTCCCTTTCTCTTTCTGATATCTTAGTATCTCTCTCTATTCCTTTTTCTTAAACGTATAAAATAATATCATTGTAAGTTCTTCCGCTAAAGTCTTGTTAAGTTTCCATTACAGTTACTAATTGTTACCAACCCATTGTTTTTAGAAGGGTGTTTGCTGTCAATGTATTGATAAGTTTTGTGGTACTATAACATACTTTTGCCAAGTCACTGATTGCTGTAATATGTATACCACCCTGTGCTTTTACTAAATTCATAACTGGACACTGAATTTCCACCTTTCAGAGCGATCGTTTCCCGGAACGCCTTGTCCTGGCCCTGAACCGCTCGTGCGCGCCGCCAGCGATCTGGTGAGTGAACGGCAAATTTGTGTGTATGGTCCATTTCTCCTCTCATTACCGGCGCTCCAATATTTTGTGTGCCCACCATAGCGACATTTAGGGACACAAGAACAAGTTGGCGGTAGAGACTGTACGATAAACACTTTCCCAAGCGCTTTTATTTTTCTACTTAAACTGTGCTCAGGGCAAAAAGCTTCAGAGTTGAAAGCGTAAATGTACCTAAGCCTGTTGAAAAATAATACAGCAATAACTGCTGACTCCAGTTATTTTGTAGTCAAAGCCTTAAAGACCCGTCTCTCTTCACACTGTGGTGGAAGAAGGTGAAGCGACGCTTCTTTGGGATTTATTTCCTGGGTCTGGAAGTCATCGCGGTCTAATTCCAGCCACTAGAAATAAAATGAAGCTTTAGGGGGAACACGCCGTTCCCAGGGATGTCGTTCGATGTATCTGGTGCATCCCCCAACAAAAATGGTGATAAAATGAGCAGCATCGGAGCCGTGTTGGAAATGTAGATCTTTCTCAGGCTTTTCCTTAATAAGACCCATATTTATGCTTATGAAAATTGTTTTGTTTGGTTCTTTTAACCCCTCAAGCTTAAAACGCTGCGAGATATCAACTTGCAGCAATTGGAGTTTGCTCCGTGATTAATGGGCTGTAATTAGAAATAAACAAGTGCCATTCAAAGCATGAAATTGGAAATAACACCTGTTTTCATGAGAAGATATTAGCTGTAGAGATAAGTTTTAATCAGAGGGAAAAAGTCCCCAGGAGGATGGCAAAAGACAATCAGGAGTTTCTATCGAGTGTCCCAGAGCCATCGAAGGTGACCAGGGAATTATTAACACAGTGATGAACATCAGGATTAATGGCCTTTATTCTGCATTTTGAAAGAACTGGGGTTGTTCTTGCGTCACGTGAGGATGACAGGGAAATATCCAACTCATTAGCAAGCGTGGAGGAGATTAAATATGATTGAGTGGAGATAAGCGTGTCTAAATCTGCAAAGCTGGGCAGGAGAGCTGGTTTGGTGACCATCTCAATGACCTGTGGAACATCCGGGAGGAGATGGAGAGCATTGAGAAGGTTGAGGTGAAGGTAGGGTGGGCAGGAGGCTCCAAGTGATCATTTTTTGGGCTACCTGACAATGTTGGGGTGGAAAAATGGAAGAGATGCCATCAGATGTGCTAGAGAAAGAACGGTGGGAGAGCTGGTTTGGTGACCACCTCAATAACACTTGGAACATCCAGGTGGAGATGGAGAGCATTGAGAAGGTTGAGGTGAAGGCAGCACAGGCAGGAAGCTCCAAATGAACATCACTTGGGCTACCTGGTGATTTTGGGGTGGAAAAATGGAAGCGATGCCATCAGGTGTGCTAGAGAAAGAATGGTGGGAGAGCTGGTTTGGTGACCACCTCGATGATCCTTGGAACATTCAGGTGGAGATGGAGAGCATTGAGAAGGTTGGGGTGAAGGTAGCAGAGGCAGGAGGCTCCAAGTGATCATTTCTTGGGCTACCTGACAATTTTGGGGTGAAAAATGGAAGCGATGCCATCAGATGTGTGCAGCAAGTGGCGCTATTTCCAGTGGGATTCCTCCACCAGAATCCATCCACCAGTTTCTGTACTTTTATATTATTCACATAATATAATAACAAGTGGCTGAAAGGAGGGAGAACAACATGATTTATTGGCTTCTTTGACACCTGGAAGACCACCAGTGAGGGGATTTTGTTCAGGTTTTTACATTTAAGGTGCAAAAAAATGAGAGCAGAGCTCGGAAGGGATATTTAATTGGTACTTTAAGCACCTACTTCTGGGCATCCTTGGCGAGCGATATTCTTGAGCTCTGCCGAAAACCGAACTGATGAAAGAAACTGGAGCAAGAGCGTATCAAGGACAAAGCCAGAATCCAGATTTTAATGAAGCAAACACAACCTTTTGCTGTGGAAAACTCACCCGAAGTTCATCGCAAACCTGATTAAAGCCAACACAGCTTTTCAGTGCGGTGTTTAATTATAGCTGAGCCTGCAAACCCCGCTGGGAGTTCAGGATTTTCAGGATTTCTAATCAAATTTCCCTTACTTTCCTAGATTTCTGGAGGCTTATCACTTAATTCTAATGAAATACACTTTGTTGATGCGAAACAACCCAGGTTGATTCCCACCTGGAAGTGAATTATTTTGGGGGGCGTCTGGACAAAACCCTCACAACTCCTTTTCCCATTTCTCCTGATGTGGAGTTACAGGGTCAGGATCTTAATTCTACCCTCTCCAAGTTTATTGGACTAATGTCAAGACACCAGCCACTTTTTAATTTAAAAGGGCTTGTGCATTTTATTCGCTTTAGCATCGTTAATTTGTTAAATGAGTTTGCTGTGATTAACACACAGGCTCTCTTGACTATCATATCCAATACATCTTGTGCAAAATATACATCGATGACCTCCGCCGCCAAATTTACCTGGTGATTACAGCGACAAGGGGTGTAAATGTTCACGTTGAGCATCATCTCATTGCTCACTCAGCACAACTAGCCACAATATAGTTGCTCCAGGTCCTTCCTCCCTTAATATACTGATTTTATTATGTGTGAATTTAGAAGCATTTTTCCTCCGAATCTCCGCAAAGGTATCGAAGCAAACTGCTAAAAAATTGTTTGCTTTGGTAGAATCACAGAATCCCAGAATGTGAAGGGTTGGAAGGGCCCTGGCAAGCTCATGCAGTGCAATCCCCCCATGGAGCAGGAACACCCAGATGAGGTTACACAGGAAGGTGTCCAGGCGGGTTGGAATGTCTGCACAGAAGGAGACTCCACAACCCCCTGGGCAGCCTGGGCCAGGCTCTGCCACCCTCACCCCAAACAAGTTGCTTCTCAAATTTAAGTGGAACCTCCTGTGTTCCAGTTTGCACCCATTACCCCTTGTCCTGTCACTGGTTGTCACCAGAAGAGCCTGGCTCCATCCTCCTGACACTCCCCCTTTCCATATTGATCCCCAGGAATGAGTCCCCCCTCAGTGTCCTCTTGTCCAGCTCCAGAGCCCCAGCTCCCTCAGCCTTTCCTCACACGGGAGATGCTCCACTCCCTCCAGCATCTTGGTGGCTGCGCTGGACTCTCTCCAGCAGTTCCCTGTCCTGCTGGAACTGAGGGGCCACAGCTGGACACAAGATTCCAGGTGTGGTCTCCCCAGGGCAGAGCAGAGGGGCAGGAGAACCTCTCGGACCTACTGACCACCCCCTTCTAACCCACCCCAGGTACCATTGGCTTCCTGGCCACAAGGGCCCAGTGCTGGCTCATGGTCACCCTGCTGTCCCCAGCACCCCCAGGTCCCTTTTCACTGCTCTCCAACAGCTCATTCTCCAACTTATACTGGAACCTGGGGTTGTTCCTGCCCAGATGTAAGACTCTACACTTTCCCTTGTTATATTTCATTAACTTTTTCCCGCCCAACTCTCCAGCCTCCAGAAAACAAATGGTAAACATCTTCTCGCTTATTGCTGTGGTCAATTCACAACTGGATGTGGTAATAATAAGAAAATAGAAGAAAATGCGAATCTTTCCTACCTAGTGAGGAACTGAAAGCACTGAACGCCCCGTTTCTGTGTCAGGACTAAGACCTGGGATGCTGCAACTGGGAAGGTCTGGGGACAACAGTCAAATTGTGTCTCAAATTAATCAGGGAAGGAATTTCTCCCGTATAAACACAAAAGGCTGTAAAATAGGTGGTGAGAATTGGGAGAGATGTTAAGGGTCATTTGTTAATCCAATGAAGCAGTGAAATAAATTCTAGAGGTCTGCGAAGCGCTCCAACAATTGCTTTGCTTTGTGCCGTAGGATTTTCCACTCGCCAATAGATGCGGAGGGGGAAAAATAATTAAAAACATGTTAAAAAGCAGCAGCCTTTAGCTTATTTTTTACAGCTGTGAGCACAGCAGTGAAAAGGATCAAAAGAAATAATTTATCACCTCCTTGCATGCTTACAAAAATAAATGTACTTTCAAGTGGCAGAGACTTTTCCCAGGTTTCCCTGCATCGCAGCCTATTTATAAAGGCTCAGCGCTGCTTACTTGCTGTGGAGCTTTGAATTTTTTAACTCCTATCCGTAAATCTCCAAAATCTTATGTAAATAGCGACGGGTGATGGTTCCCGCTGCTGCTGCGGAGTATCAGCTCCCTTTTAGATAGCATGAGACACGTATAGAAATGCGATGTATATTACTGCAAGTCATGTCTGGTAGTACTATAAATAGCTTTATGCGATGCTGTCTGCTGGCTGTGATGAGATGGGGGCCTAAAAATACCTGCCCTGGGCTGATTTAACATCGTGGAGAGCTGCTGGTGGGAACTGGGTCTTGGGCAATTGGCCATGGAGGTTCTCCCGCCTGGTGGATCTCCCATGTGTTTGGTCATGGATTGCTTTAAAAAGCCGTTCCGGTGTATTCCTCTAATTGCAAAGAGGTCAGATGAGGCAAAATTCATGATACAAACCGCTTATAAATAGTGATGTAGAGAACAGATCTGCCCCTCTCGCGATATTGGATGGGTTGAAGCTGTGGCTTTTCAGTGCTGTGAAAAGGGGCCTGTGAGAAAGATGGGGACGGAGTTTTTAGCAGAGCTTGTTGTGACAGGACAAGGGGTGATGGTTTTAAACTAAAGAGGGGAGATTTAGGTTAGATATAAGGAAGGAATTGTTGGCCCTGAGGGTGGTTGCTCAGAGAGGTGGTGGATGAACCATCCCTGGAGACATCCCAGGCCAGGCTGGACGGGGCTCTGAGCAACCTGAGCTGGTGAAGATGTCCCTGCTCATGGCAGGAGTGGCACTGGGGGAGCTGGGAAGGTCCCTGCAACCCAGTCTCATCTCAAGAAGAGAATAGAATTCTCAAGACTTTGGCACTGGGGAGGCCAAATCTGGAATCCTGGGGGCAGTTTTGGGCCACTCACCTCAGGGCTCAAAATGGCGGCACCAGAATCACCTCAGGGCTCAAAATGGCGGCACCAGAATCACCTCAGGGCTCAAAATGGCGGCCAGAGGGGTGGCGGGATCACCTCACAATAAAGGCCTTGAGGTGCTGGAGCGAGTGGAGAGAAGGGAACGGAGCTGGGGAAGGGGCTGGAGCACAAGTGTGATGGGAGCGGCTGAGGGACCTGGGGGGTTCAGCTGGAGAACAGGAGCTGAGGGGACACAGGGACACAAAGAAACGGCCTCAAGTTGCGCCAGGGGAGGTTGAGGTTGGATCTGGGGAACAATTTCTTCCCCAAAGGGCTGTGGGGCATTGGAACAGGCTGCCCAGGGCAGTGCTGGAGTCACCATCCCTGGAGGGGTTGAAACTACACACAGATGAGGTTCTCAGGGACATGGGGTGGGTTAATGGTTGAACTCAATCTTGAGGGTCTTTTCCAACCCAAATGATTCTTCCCAAGGCAGCCCATGGTCTGAAGCCCCTCAGACAGGCAGCAGCAGGTCCCTGCAGGTCCCACGAAGCTGCCGCAGCCCCAGCTCCTCTCCTGGGCACCACCATGCGAGCTGCGTCTGATCACCTAGCGCCATGTAATCAGACTCATTGACAAGTGCTATCAAACGCTAATTATTGTCATTTGCATAAATAGAGGTGAGCTCATCAGCACCAGCTGCTCTCCTGGAGCCAGAGGTGTGGGTATGTCTGCGCCGAACAGCAATTTGGGGAAAGAATGGGGGAAAATGGGGATGGAGGAGGAAGCCGTGGGGTTGTGTGGAGCAAGTTTCACTCCTCGGAGTCCTTCCATGGCCGAGCAGCCACATTCCTTTGGCCACATGTTTTTCCATGAGTTGACTTTGCTTCTTTTTGTTTCCCAAAGCCCTGAAACCGGCATTTTCTTACAAGCGCAGCAAATTACTCATGTTCAGCATGATTTTCTTTATTTTTCAAGAAAAAGCCCCATCGTGGAGACTGAAAAGCCACTCCTGATGAGGACAAGGTGGATGATGTGGCTGTTATTATATTTAATAGCGCCTTCATTGCCTACTCAACCCTTAACAGGCTCTTAAATGCACACATTTATTCCGTTTTAACCCCATTTGAATGTGCTCTTGATTTAAGGCCGTGGTTGGGGTGTTGCTCAGGGATGACGCTGCGGCTCTTGAGCAGCGACAGCGACGATTTTCTTGACGTAACATGAACCTTTCTCTTTTGCTGCATAGAAATCTGTTATTGGCTGTGAGTGTGCCAAGGTTTAAGGCAAGGCGGCAATAAACCACGCCAGGCGCTCCCTGTTATCCCCTTTACCTCCCGCCAACACTTCTGTTAGATCGGAAAGATGATAAGAAAGATAAAGGGAAAGAAAGAGAGACTTAGACTTCAAGTTGGAGAGTTTTAAAGGGTTTTACTAATGCTACTAATAAATAGAGAATATATATATACAAAATATACAAAGCCAATCTCAAGTGTGGAGTTGGCGTCACTCCAGCAGCAGAGCTGGGTGTGCGGAGCTGGCGGCTCCAGCAGGTGCAGGGCCTGGGGCCTGTGGATCACAGACAGACAGACAGACACCTCTCTAGATGCCGGCCATGGTTGACGAGAGCGTGACCCTCGTCATCACCCTCTTATATAGGGGGTATGACCATTATGGGATGGGTTATTGGTCAGTACTGGTCACCTGTTCCATCCACCTCTCCTCAAACACACCCCTCTCACAACGGAACGTGGAAAACTTATCAGCCTTTCTTAGCTACCATAGTAATAAATCTAAACACGAGCTTCTTCAGCATCCTGTTGGTCTCTTATCAGCGCCGAGTGCAGCATCCGAGGAGAAATATGCAGCTAAAACTCAGAAAAGCGCAGCCACCTAGAAAAAATGGGCTGAAAGGAAAATCACTAAAAGAGAACCGGTCTTGTTGTTAACAAAACCAGGACAGTGTGACAGCAGAACCAAAGGTTATAGATGCGTGCGATTCTTGGTTTTATTTGATTTGAACAAAGAGGGAGGTAAAAGAACCAAGGTGGTTTAAGTTTTCGAGTGAAACGAAAGGAAAACAGCAATTTATTGAGTTTTGACAGAACACTCCATCATTTCCTCCTCTTCCAAGAACAAAAGCGGATTAAAGAAAAAGGAGACAATGGGAGGTACAAACTTTTTTCCAAAGGGAAACATTGATTGATTTAACGAATGTTAATGTCGATGGTGAAATCCTTTCCTGACGGCACCAAGCGTTAGTTATATTATAAAATGATACTACTGCGTTTTAAGTGTTGTCTTTCTGTATAAATCTGCTCAACGTAGCAAGAACGTTTCTAGAGGGTGGGAATCTAAATTAATAATAATAGTAATAATAATAATAATAATGAGAAATAATAATTTGAGGATGAGGATTTTTGCTTTGGCACAGTTCGTTCTTACTCTTTGTTCTGCACCAAGTGCCAGTCAGGGGAAAGGCATTGGACACAGTGTCCCACAGCATCCTCAGCGCTGAACTGAGGGAGTGCGGTCTGGATGAGCGGGGAGTGAGGTGGAGTGTGACCTGGCTGAAGGGAAGAAGCCAGAGAGTCGTGGTCAATGGGCAGAGTCCAGTTGAGGCCTGGATCTAGTGCAGTGCCTCAGGGGCAGTGCTGGGGCCGGGATTGTTCAAGATATTCATCAGTGATTTGGCCGAGGGAATAGAGTGACTGTCAGCAAGTTTGCTGGTGACACCAAGCTGGGAGGAGTGGTGACACGCCAGAGGCTGTGCTGCCATCAGAGACCTGGACAGGCTGGAGAGTTGGGCGGGAAAATGTAATGAAATAGAACAAGGGCAAGTGTAGAGTCTTGAATCTGGGCAGAACAACCCCAGGTTCAGTGTAAGTTGGGGAATGACCTATTAGAGAGCAGCGTAGGGGAAAGGGACCTGGGGGTGCTGGGGACAGCAGGGTGACCATGAGCCAGCACTGGGCCCTTGTGGCCAGGAAGCCAATGGTACCTGGGGTGGGTTAGAAGGGGGTGGTCAGTAGGTCCGAGAGGTTCTCCTGCCCCTCTGCTCTGCCCTGGGGAGACCACACCTGGAATCTTGTGTCCAGTTGTGGCCCCTCAGTTCCAGCAGGACAGGGAACTGCTGGAGAGAGTCCAGCGCAGCCACCAAGATGCTGAAGGGAGTGGAGCATCTCCCGTGTGAGGAAAGGCTGAGGGAGCTGGGGCTCTGGAGCTGGACAAGAGGACACTGAGGGGGGACTCATTCATGTTTACAGATATCTAAAGGGTGAGTGTCAGGAGGATGGAGCCAGGCTCTTCTCGGTGACAACCAGTGACAGGACAAGGGGCAATGGGTTCAAACTGGAACACAGGAGGTTCCACTTAAATATGAGAAGCAACTTGTTGGGGGTGAGGGTGTCAGAGCCTGGCCCAGGCTGCCCAGGGGGTTGTGGAGTCTCCTTCTGTGCAGACATTCCAACCCGCCTGGACACCTTCCTGTGTAACCTCATCTGGGTGTTCCTGCTCCATGGGGGGATTGCACTGCATGAGCTTGCCAGGGCCCTTCAACCCCTGACATTCTGACATATTGTACATAGCACCTACGTATCTGTGGAAGAAATGAGTTGTTTTTAGAGTATTGGGTGGAGACGGCGCTCAAAAGGGGTTTTTTGCATTCAATAGATTTATGCCAATTACGAAGCCAAATGTGAGATTGTTACGCCTGTCGTGCCGAGGGATTAAATCTGATGGACGGTTGGATTCGCCGGATCGGGAATTACATCTCAGTGATCATTACGACCATCCGGCCGCTCTTGAATGAGCTCGGCCTCATTGCCCCCCATTCTGGACACGTGGCTGGAACCCCAAAGCTGGCACTAGGCTCAGCTAATTCTTTTCTAAGCCAAGCTCAAGTTTGCCACCAACCTGGATCTGGTTTGCAAGCAAAAGCTTTGGTTTGTTCCCCCCTAGGGTGAGAAATTCATGACTCTGAGAAGCTTTTGGCAGAAGGTGGAGGCGCTCGGGGTTTTGCTGTTTTGCTTTGAGCTGTTGGTTTCTCTCCAAACAGAGCTCAAGCTGTGGGAAAAGCACAACTAAGGCAACCTGGAGGATTTGTGCTGCTGGTCTTGATAAGCAAAACCATGGAATATTGCTCAGCTCAGCTTGCTGGGGTAGTCTGAGCTTAAAAATCAAAGGAATTAGAAATACTGCCCCCAAAACATCCCGACTTCCACAGCAATATAATATCCATTAATAGCTGCGTGCTCATTTACCCACCAGCATCTCTCGCTTGCCTGGTCCTCGGGGTCACGGATGTGCCTTTCACAAGGTGGTTTTTCATACGCAACAGTAACAGCAGTTGTCATGTTTTATTTATTCCCATAGCACAACGTCCCCGTTAACTTCGGGACCTGCGGCTCGCTCAGTTCCACTCGCACAGAAGGCACCGAAGTGTTGTAGTTCAATCCATGTTCGTTTAGAAGAATAAATATAGGCTTTTGGACTAATAGCACCACTATATTTAGCACCGTAGGCTCGTTGCTCACCTGAGCCCACCCAAATCTCTGCTTATTTTTACAGAAAGGGGTTATTTGCTCCCATATTTCCCCTTAGAACCCCTTAAAAAGGACAACTCAGGACTACCATAAATGTAAATATGTGCGTTCGCAAGCTGTAATGGATTAAAAATGCTTATGGAGCTTTTATTGAAGGAAAAATCACTATAATCATCATAAAAATCTCTACCTTACAGATGTACTTAATGGAAATGTATTATAGGCACAGGGAATGTTTACTCTTTTGCTTAAAACTGCTTGTGTGATGCAGAAATATTTAATGGAAATATATGTTATACATTGAATTCTTTTACTGTTTCACTTAAATAACTCCTTCCGTAGAGCGGCGGTTGTTAATAGAAACACGCTGGAAAGTCATTTATTATAAAAAGTAATGTTTTCATGGCTTTTTTTCCCCAAATACTCTGCGACAACTGATGTTTAATAGACCTTTTTCTACCGGGATCTTCATAGGGTTGGTAGGAGTCCCATCCTCAAACTGGTTTATTGGTGACCATGTGGAAGGACAAACGTTCACCCTGGAGTTGCGGTTGGCGATGCTGAACCTCAGGGGCTTCAAAATCAAGTGAAAGAGTCAATTTTTCCACAGGTGAAGCGTCATTTTGCTTTAGTTGCTCTTCCATTTAGGCATTGTGCATTAAAATTCTCATAGCAAAAAATTCACTGATCAAAATCTGCTTTTGGGACAGAGAACAACTGCTGGTTTTGGGTCGTCGTGTTCTACAGAGATGACCTGGCGTCCTGCTTTGGAATTGGGCTCCTGCTTGGACACCAGGTTGACTTCGTTGCTTCTAACGAGCTGATCCTGTTCCACCCTGAGGGAATGAGGCCAGGGCCAAATTCAGCACACATGGGCTTAATTAATCAGTTTATTTAATAAGAATAGGGAGGTGGTTGAGTCTTTTTTTGCCTGTGGTGACTTGGTTTCTCCTACAGGTTGGTGAGGAGTTGCTTCTTGCTTGCAAGGTAAGATTTGTAGAGGGTATGGTTGTTCTTTGTGGTTTCTTTCGTTCTTTCTTTTATTTTATCTTGTGTTTTCATAGTTATGTGGGTGCACATGTGATTAGAACAGATGTTTAGTGGCTTTTTTATGTGATACTTTTATCTCCTGGAGTTTTTCCTGAGCTTTATGGGTTTGTTCTTGGGTTGGATGAGCACGTTAAGGGGGGAATCATGGTTCTGGTTACTGAGACATTACAAAAGCAATAATCCATTTGTTCACTCTTCCTGTAAAGATGATTAATAATGAAAGTAACATTAGAAACAAACTAATGTTATTGTATTAAAGAGCTGCTGAGTAATTGTTTGGCAGAACATAATTTTAAGAAGTGCTGTCAACGTAGTGGCTACAAGTTGGTTTTATGGTCTGGCTGTGAAGTAAGGATGGTTTTGGATATGTTTTTACGCTAAAGGCTGTTCCAAAATTGTCAAAGGGATTTTAAACGGAAAACAATGGATTTTGGTAACCCCAGGGATGGGCTAAGTGATATAAATACATGGATTGGCTGTGGGGCAAGTTGACTGAGTGAATTCTCTTACTCTTTATCTAAAAGAAATGAATTTAAACTGAGTTTTCTCACGCTGCTTAAACCTGGGAGCGCTTCCTTGGACCTCTCAGGCCCTCGCTTACAAAGCTTCCTTAGAAATCTTGAAATATGATGCTTTGCTAATGTGGAGACTGTGTACCGACCTCCAGCTAATTGAATATTGACCTCATTTCAATAGACAAAGAGGTGATGACTGGCTGGGAATCTATCAGCTCCATTGGTCAGGTTGTATCAACGCTTCCTTTGTGCAGGGAAGAAAATGGCATTGGCCGCTGATGCGTAATTTTGGGACTGTTAGAGGTTGAATTACCCAAAGCTTTAAATCACTGTGGGTGGAGGTGAATGGGAATGAAATGACAAGTGCCGGAGGGGAAAAATGAAGTAAGAACATCCTGTTGAGCGCCACCGAAATGTTGAGCTTAATGGTAAAAATATGAAAATATTGTTATAGAAGCGCACAGAAGAGGGGAAAGTGGGATAAATGGTGATGAATGTGGAGTTTGGTTTAGATCTGACATGTAAGAAAAGGTAAAGAGCAATGATGAAATGTGTGCAAATAGATTTTACTTGGTCTCCGTGATACAAAGAACTGAACTACATGGGGTCTAAGCTTTCGGCTCCATGTGGAGAATACAGATTGACTGGGAATTGGAAAGTGGTGGGTAATATATGAAATATGGAGCTTAAAAGAAAAGACTAGAGGGCACAAATTAATCACTAGTTGCATTCTGGTTGGGGAGAACACCCCTCCATGCAGGTGTTTGATATGGGCCACTTGACTGCTGTTGTGTGCTTAAAGAGAGAAAACAGTCATTGAAGAGACTGGGGCTTTTTCTCCTGTTTCTATCTCATTATTTCAGCAGCCAAATTCCTTCAGATTGCTTGAAAAAATAACACAAAATCCAATTGCTCAGCTCGTTGGGGTCGTATCTGGAACGCATAGACCACAGTAAAACTCATGTAATGTCGGAGTAGTTTTTTAGGTTTTACTAGAGGAAATGGTCAAATTTATGTCAAGTGAAAGACTTTTAGACAAACTCCCCAAATTTCTGGAAGCCCTTTTTCCCCAGGGGAATGGGCGGAGGGATCTTTTTATGGCTTTGTTAACCCAACCTTATCTACGGAAGCATAAATGTGCTGCTACAACACAAGATAGGAGTGGAGTGAAATGTCAATACCAGTCAGTGTAACGCACCAGTGGTTTCTGACACAAGAAAGGAGAAGGTTCATTGATCTTTAACCATATTTTGTGTAGGAGAGACTTGACAGCTTTGCAACCACCTTCCATCTCTTCTTGGGGTATTTCTGGCCTTCCTACATGCCGTGGAGACAACTCGGGGTTCTGGGTAAGATGGATACACCTGTACCATGGCAGAATAAGTCTCCACAAGAGTTTATCCTGAAAATAAAGTCATCTTGTGGAAGGGTGAGCATCTGTTATCCAAGTCATCGGCATCTTGGGCAGCCTTAAAGCTTCTTGCTCCTGCCCTGATCCCACAAATGGTTGGGATTTCTAAGCTAATTAATCTCGGCCTGAGTTCATTTGGCCAATGTGGAAAATGTTAATGCTTTTGGAGCCTGTTCTCAGGTGATCTGCAAGTGGTTCTTGGGACCGGGCAGCTCAAATAAGTTAATTGTAGTGGTGGCTTTTCTCCTTAGTGAAAGGAGTGAAATAGGACAATGTGCCAGACCTCAAGGTCATCTTTTAATTCTTCTCTTGTCCCCAAGATACTTACAGGAAAGGGAAAGGTGCCTAAAGAAGTGAAGCTTTTGGGGATCAACCTTCTTTTGGAAAAAGGCATTTGCAGGGAGAAAAAGAGCTTGAGACCCCATGGCAGGTTGAGGATCACTACATGGGGCAAGAGATCTACCGATGAAAAATGATTTCTGGGTCATCTCTGCAAAGCTTCTTGTATTTAAGCTCTTCTGTTGCTGTTCCAGGAGCTGTTGGTGCTTATGTGCCATATGCTCTTCGTGGCGAACCAGTGGAAATCTGTGTGTGAGCACAAGGTTTGTCTCCTATTTCTAGTAACCTAGTGCCTCCAGCAGAGCAGATGCGATCTGCTCAACTATAAAAATGGTCTCTTTTGAAAAATCACATAGACTGGCTTGAAATAACTGTGCTATTTGTGCTGTGGAAGAAGAAATGGGTTCTGGAGCTGAAATGAAAGTCCTGAAATAGTTGTGAGCAGAGATAGATCGAGGCAGCAGTTCTGACTTGAAAAGGGGGACGTGGGGCTTGGTCCTGAGAGAGGACCCCAAATGGAGAAGGGGTGTGAGAGGTGCACATCTTGTGTCTGTTGCTGCTTGTCACAACAACTGAAATGTGTTGAGCCCTTGCTGAGTCTTGTACCAGGGTTTATGTGGGCTTGGGTGTCCCTTCCTCAACCAAGACCATTTGTGCTTGAGTGTGTCCCCTTGTGCCTTCCAGCAATGGGTGATCTCTGATCTATCAGAGAGTCATCTTGGTTGGAAAAGACCCTCAAGATGGAGTTCAACCATTAACCCACCCCTGGCACTGCCCCATGTCCCTGAGAACCTCATCTCTGTGTCTGTTCAACCCTCCAGGGCTGGTGACTCCAGCACTGCCCTGGGCAGCCTGTTCCAATGCCCCACAGCCCTTTGGGGAAGAAATTGTTCCCCAGATCCAACCTCAACCTCCCCTGGCGCAACTTGAGGCCGTTTCTTTGTGTCCCTGTGTCCCCTCAGCTCCTGTTCTCCAGCTGAACCCCCCAGGTCCCTCAGCCGCTCCCATCACACTTGTGCTCCAGCCCCTTCCCCAGCTCCGTTCCCTTCTCTCCACTCGCTCCAGCACCTCAAGGCCTTTCTTGTGAGGTGATCCCACCACCCCTCTGGCGCCGCCATTTTGGGCCCTGAGGGGCTTCTGGCGCCGCCATTTTGGGCCCTGAGGGGCTTCTGGCGCCGCCATTTTGGGCCCTGAGGGGCTTCTGGCGCCGCCATTTTGGGCCCTGAGGGGCTTCTGGCGCCGCCATTTTGGGCCCTGAGGGGCTTCTCCCAAAACCGCCCCCAGGATTTGAGGTTTGGCCTCCCCAGGTCCCAGCACAGGGATGGTCACTGCCCTGGGCCTGCTGGCCACACCAGTGCTGGTACCAGCCAGGATGCTGGTGGCCTTTTTGGCCACTTGGGCACATGCTGGTTCATATTCAGCCAACGCTGTCAACCAACAGTCTGTAGCTGTTTCTGTGCTGGTGTATGTTGTTACACCAGCAGTACAGGGATAGGAATGTTTCCCTTCTCTCACCTTAAACTATGAGTTCACATTATCTTTATTAACTAATGGTGAATAATGTGTTTTCATAGTGATCATGATGACTCCGGTTTAACAAATCCAGTCATAATCTGACTCAAATAGCAGCATTTCTTAGCCAGGTGGTCTCAAATGGTGGGTAAAAGGAATGTTTCTCATTGCACCTACTTATTCTGAAATATTGATCAATGAACATTAAGATATTCAGTTTCCCAGCTGCTCTTTTGCCCAAAAGCTCTGTTGGGACTTGACTCCCTTCAATTCTCAGCACATGGGACACGCAAACTGAAGATGATGGTCCTGATTTTCATCTCTCCTTAGGGGAAAGAGCTTTCTTGATGAATACAAGCAGACCAGCTATGCTTTCCATAAAACATGGGATATATTATAATAAGAGCATCATTTTAATTGGGAGAGACCCTCAAGATGGAGTCCAACCATTAACCTAATGAATTCTGAGCTGCGTAGCTCGGAGGAGAGGATGAGATTGGGACCACAACCTCCATAAAGCATCAAAAGTGCAGGTTTAGTGTTTGAGTGTCCTGTGCTTGTGGTACCTAATGGGAGAGTTAGGCTGCCGAGCCTTGTTAAGCTGAGGAGCTGCAGCTCCTCAAGTAAAGCCATTTAAGGTCAAGGAAATGCAATTTAGTGTTGAAAATGGCTTGGAACAAATTGTATTTGTCTGACTCTTGGAAACCAGGACAAAACATCTCGGTTTGAGGGCTTTTGAGATGTTTTATTTGGGATGAAAGGTTTATTGAGGGCTTCTGAGATGTTTTATTTGGGATGAAAGGTTTATTTGTCTGCAGTGTTTTGAGGTGTGTTCAGATTGCCTCTTCAGAACTTGACTTATTCCGAATCGTCAATCTTGGGATGTTTTGGTAAAAATAAAGTAGATTTGTTACCAGGTTTGTTGAGCTGAGTGGGTTCTGCTGCGAGCACAACACTCAAATACCTCATTGAACTCAAAGGGACCAGCCGAGTAACGCCGAATCCTCCTCTTGTGTCTGCGTCTCCCCAAAGTATCAGCGAGGGACCAAAAGAGCTCTGGTAAAATTGCTTTGTGCTCCATTAGGAGAAAGACTGTTTGTTTGTTTCTGAAAGGAAAAGATGGATGAGCTGGTTATAACCTTCCAAAGGAGGCATGACTTCTAGTGGGGAGAGTAAATCATAAAAAGCAGAAGTATCGCTAAAAGACAAAGCTTAGAGCAGGCAGAGGAGGCACGAATCACGCTGTGAGGGTAATTAACACAGGAAAAGTCCTTTCTGGGCTTGTGATGGGATTTGATCGAAACCAGAGCTCTATTTTCTTCAAATAAATCCTCTCACTGCATCCTAGACTGGAATTGCCCAGCCTTATAAAACATGGGAGCTGGTTTAAATGATTACCGGTTTCTTTCAGCATAAAATCAACAAAGATTGCATCTGATGAGGATAAGCAATATCAGAAAAAGGAATTACAAGGCACTGAAGAGAACCCGATGTGAAAAGCCATTATTTTTTCCCCTGCATGGGGAGAGAAAAGCAAACAGCCAAAATAGATTGGCAAGTATAAATTTCCATTCATTACAAGGCTGAGATACAATTTGTCCTGGGCAGAGCTTTGGATGTTGGAATCAATTTTCTATTCAGGGAGATACTACAGGAAAATGAGCATTGAAGTTTGTAGCTGTCCATGAGTGCAAACACATAGACTGGATCTAAGGAGAAATTTGCTGCTTGAAGCACATTCCTCTTAATAAATTTGGATAATTCTCCGATATCCCCTTCTCCCATCCTTGGGGATTGTGTTGTTCTGTTAAGGAGAGAGATAAAAGCTATTTAAGTCTATTTTATGCCTTTATGTATAATCCAGCAGCCTTTACCACGTCTTTGCTACATGGAGCACGTTATCCCTCAGCAGGGCTGTTGTTCTGATTTCTAATGTTCAATACGCCGAAACTGGATGGTATGAGGAACCCACCTTCAAGTTTACAGGAGAGTAAACTAAAGAATATTAGAATTAATATGTTGTTGATAATTGTATTGTCTAATCAATATTAGATTGGGGTCTTATACGAGGTTGAGGAGGGGGAGATGCTGAGTGATGCTGCAAAGTTGTGGTCCAGCATAGAAGGCTTGATAGAAGTTGAGAAAGAACCAAGAGCTGTTAAGTCGGGGATCTGAAGGTGGAAATGGGGATGCTGGTGTGCAAAGCCATCGCTGGCTGGACCCCAAAATTGTTCCCTTGCCACCACCCAGCCCTGCTACCCAATCTTCGAGTCCTCCCAGCACTTTTTGGGCTGCTCTGCTAGATGGTGCTGTTGCTTCGGTTTCCGAGAGGAGTTTGTGAGCTGGTCCTCAGCAGATGGTCCTGGGAGGGGAATTAATGCTTATTCAATTAACTGTATCAGCCTGTGGTTAAAACAACATAAAAGGCTGTGTTCTGGGGACTGCGGAGAGCTGCTCGGAGCACGTCGGCTGCCAAACCGCGCTCGTCACCAGCCAAAACCATGGCTGAGATGGGCCAAAGCTCCTCCTGAAGCCACTGCCGGGCTCAAAGTTTCGACACAAACTGTACGATCCCATGTGCTTTAAACAACTGCACAAGCAGCATCCTTAATCTCCCGGTATTAAAGGAACAAGGCAAAGCAAACTCTATGGGAATGTCAGGAGATTAGGACAAGAAGCAACCGACACTGTAGCCATTTAGTCTTATTTTAGCTCCATTTCGGCGGAGGGAAAACTGCTTTGAAATGGTATCGGGTAGAAATTTGCTCCGAGTTCTCTCTCTGCGAATCTGGAGGAACTTTGCTGCACTCAATGGTGATATTTAATATTCATGTGAGTCTTTTCTTTGAGGAATATCCCCAAGCATGCAGCGTCAGGGCAGAAAAGACTAATAACTAATGTGCAAGAGGCAGCAAATTCTGCTTGGGGGACCGAGGTCAATATTTAAAAAATGGTGAGATGTTTAGAACTGGCAAAAAACTGAGACAATATTAGAACTAGAGCTACTAAACGGTCAATCCAACAATCATCCAGGGTCTGCGGTTGGTGAGCATATTGTGGTTGGGCCTAAACTGCGCCTAATTTAAGGGTGTTTCTCTTAGCACGGTTACCATCAAGGCCAAAGTCGAGCAGAACTCTTGGCACTGAAATGGTTTTAGTCCTTCATATCTGGGTAAAATCCAGTGTTTCCCATGTGTGCGCCTTGCATGGTCCCGGTGGGACTGCTGCTTGGTCGAGATTAACTAAATCCCATCCTAGTGCTGGGCTTGGTGTCTGTCGGGGACCAAGTTGGGGTGCTGGGAGATGCCCCCACTTGGTGCTATTTGTGATTCTGTGTGCGGCTTTGCAGGATTGAGGTTTTCTTGGAGCGGGTTCTTCCGAACACAAGTCCAGGGTAGGATGGATGGACATGACCCGTTGTCTCTCCTGCTGAAGCCCTTTTACCTCACCCAGCTCATTAAATATTAATTGCTGTGGTGTCAAACCCAACTCTCCCACCTCCCAGCTGCCTGCAGAGCTGTAAAGCTGCTCGCTGGCCTGATAAATATTTAATTACAGCACGAAGCAGAGCAGCCCTGCTCGTGTGATGGCTGAGAGCACCAGGTCAGAGCACATTGGGCAGCCCCCGAGCTTCAGAGGTGGCCACTGGCTGTGCAGGAGATGAGGATGAAAACCCCATCAAGCAGGTAGTGATTTCCTTGTGTTCTCCACCCAAGGTGGTAGGAAGGTCGGAATTGGGGGATGATATTGTCGTGGAGGTGGTTCAGAGATCATAGAATCGTTTTGGTTGGAAAAGACCTTGAAGATAGAGTCCAACCATAACCCAACACTAAACCACATCGCTAAGAACCTCATCTGTGTGTATTTCCAACCCCTCCAGGGCTGGTGACTCCAGCACTGCCCTGGGCAGCCTGTTCCAATGCCCCACAGCCCTTTGGGGAAGAAATTGTTCCCCAGATCCAACCTCAACCTCCCCTGGCGCAACTTGAGGCCGTTTCTTTGTGTCCCTGTGTCCCCTCAGCTCCTGTTCTCCAGCTGAACCCCCCAGGTCCCTCAGCCGCTCCATCACACTTGTGCTCCAGCTCCATTCCCTTCTCTCCACTCGTTCCAGGGCCGTTCTTGACATGACGGCCCCGAAACTGAACACAAGAGGCACTCCAGACTGTACAAGTGGGGTATCTGAAGTGTTTTACACACTGTAAACTTGCACATTGGGCAGATGCACAGAGGACCTGGCGATTTGCAGAATAACTGTTGTTCCCTCAAGAGCCAACTTGGGAAGAACCCTGGTCCCCAGCTGCGGTGACAACCACGGTCTGCAATGTTCAATTTAACGGGTATATTTATAGCAGGCTTAGCTGCAGACTATAATGGCTTAGTGTGAGGTTTCCTTATATAATGGTGATGTTGCAGCACCTCGCGTTCCTCCGACAGTGAGTTCTACAGCTAATTTCTCTCCCCCACACACCTAAAAGGAATGGGAGCAGCAGGCTGCAAGTCTCTTAAAGAGAGACTTAAAAGCCGGCTCTGAACCTCAAGTGAATGTTGTAACAATGCTCAGTGATAACATGGCTTAGTAATCATGAAAAAAAGAGGCTTTGGGCAGAAGTGGCGGAGTTGGATGAAAAAATATTGAGTTTCTGGTGCTGTAACTAATCTCTGAAAGCAGCTGTGCCTTGAAAGCAAGCCCTGCTATCTTAATTTTCAGAATAACTGTGTTAATATGTGTTTTCAGCACTTTGCTTCGGAAGAAACTCATCTATTACAATGTTAAATAGAGATTCCTGTAGAAGACAAACCCTGAGCAAGCAGGCAGTGGGACACCATGGATTATATTTTCCGATCAATCGTGTGAAGTTTGGAAACTATGCCCTGGAGGGCTGAAAATGTGTTTATTTCTTATTATAAGCTAAATCAGAGCAAAAGAGAAGCCATGGGTAGCATGTCAGCCCGATAGAGGAATCACAACCCATTCAGTAGCAGGTAATGTTAAGCACTTTTAATTAACTTTGCATCAGTATTTCTGACATCACCTTCTTGCGCTTCTTCTAATTTTGACAAATTAGTGCGCCTATTAAATGGAAACTTCTTATATAATATCAAGCGAGTGCGATGAAGTCAGATTGACTCGTTCATGGTAATTGCGACGATGGTAAAGTTGCTCAAGGTTGCTGTTTGTGGACATGCACCTTTTGCACTGCCCTGGACCCGAGTGGTTTTGCTCATTTGCTCGAGTAGTGATCACCTGCGGATTAGATGTAGAATCTATTTTAAAACCTCCTTAATTCTGCCTCGTTAGTATCCATATCCCTTTGCCAGCTTAAGACATCTAAATAAATGAAATTAATCTGACGCAAGCTTTGTGGAAACAAGTAATTTCTTAACAAGAGCCAAATGAGTGATTCGCGATGAATAATTGAGCTGACGTCTTTGTTTTTTCTGCTCATGGAGCTTCAGCAAACAGATTGCTGCATCCTTCAATTAACAGCAGAAAGCTTTTGACAAATTTGGGGTGAATGTTCTCAACAGGATGGCTCATTCACAAAAAAAAAAAGAAGCCTCTTCAGCATCCAAAATTGCAGTTTGATGTGGTTTTGCTTTTGTGAGGAGCCGTGTGTTGACATGGAGACCCCACATGGTGAACAAGCCCCATGATCTTCTGCTCTTTGCTTGACCAATAACTTGATTTTGGCTGAAAGTGGGTCCCTTTGGCTGCTTGTGAGACCTGGTGATGTTGGGCACAGCTGGTAGGTGGCCACATGGACCCATGAGGGGTTGGGTGGGCTGTTGAGGTCTCCTCTTGCAAGACCCCCCGGTCTCTGTGAGCTTTGAGACCGGAGCGGACACCAGAATGTGTGATGTGCTCTTGGGTGAGATTGTCCATTTGTGCTTGTTTTCTTCCTTTCAGCCCAATTTCAGAGACGTGCATATCCTCCAAATCCACCGGGAGCCTGTAGATGTTGTCATCAACATTACACGAGTCACTCATTTTCATCCGTGGCAAATCTTGACTAAAATCTGCTTATTTAGCACCCTCTCGGCTTCCTCGCCGGCCTCTCCCCGATGACTGTTGGACAGCAAAGAAAACTTGAATTATTAAGGTAACACATTTTCACCAAGCTAAAACAAGCTGTTTATAAGACAGAAATTTGCAGAAAGGAAGAGATTTGTCAAGTCCTGAAATACAACCATCCATTTGAAGATGTGCTTTGAAGTCCCGTGGTTGCTGCCTTGAGATTCAGCCACCAGAATACCCCAAATAAATGATTCAAACTGGTTCTTCCCCAGTTCTTGTTGGGAGTTTCATAGCAACGTCTATGGATTTGTTGCTCTGGTTTGTGGCACAGCTGGACGTTCGGCCTTGCTCCAAATCTGACCACATAGGGCCAGCACCCAACTTGGGTGCAAGCGCTTGGCCAACTGTCCTATGTGTTCAACTTCTATTTATCCGATATTTATTGATCTTAAATTTTAATGTCGTGCTTAAATCTGGTTGAGTTTCAGTGGATGAGGGAAATATGTGTGTGTTCCGAGCAAAATGTGCCCAAGAAATAGGAAAGACATGTAGCTGACAAGATGGACAACTCTTTGGAAGGTCTTCATTGCTTGAGCGTCAAGTAGACCCGATCATATAAATCTGATCATTTTTTAAACCAAACTCTTGCAATTATTCAGGTACTTTATGATAAATCTTGATTGGCAACTTATATTGGATAGATGAGCCTCTTTTAGCACCAAAGTGATCAGGTGCGTACTTAAACCAAACTTAAAGCCTAAATTTTGAAGAGCTCATGGGGATTTGGAGTCAATTTTTGCCTGAGAAGGTTTGGTTGCCTCAAAGGGAAAACTCCCCCATTCCTGAAAATGAGATTTCTCTGGATTGCACCAAAAATGATAATACTTAGAATTAGATATAAAGGTATCCAGCAATTTGAAGTGAAAACCGTGTTTTCTGAGACACTTTCCTGAGATTTAAATAGGCAGTAATTGTCTTTTAATTATTAGATCAGTAATAGGCAATGTGTCTTAATCTGTTATGCTGCGATTCCTAAAACATATTACTATTCACCCCCTGGAATTGATTATATTTAACATGCATTAACCATCTTTTTAAATCACTCTAATATGTCTATTTAGGAATCTTAACTTATGCATTTAAATTAGGCTTAATCGAGGGGTTTGTGAAGCTGAAACTTTGGCTTTAGGGACATCTCGGGGGTTGTGGAGACGAGAGGTGAGCAGTGGGTATCGCTAATTGCGCAGCGGGACTGGAGGTTGAAAATGGCACCATAAAACTGGTGATTTACACCCAGTTCTGCCTTAAATCCCCCATTTATCCCTCCTCACCCATTTATCTGTGGGGATGCTGAAGGACACACATCCAGGGATGTCCTATGGTCCACAAAACCCAACTTTTAATGTTCGTTGGTGGCTGCTTTTGCCACCTAACAAATATTTGTTAGGTGGCAAACTCATTGCAAATCTGCTGAGGAATTGTGCACATTTAGCTCTGATTATGAACCAAAAACCCGCGTTTGCAGGAGGTTAATGGGCATTTTTCTTCCAGAAGTACTTTGGGACTTGGCAAAGATGAGCCGCTAAATTATTCAGGAGGAGTATTTATTTATAGCCTTGTGCGGAATGGGTCGGATCACTTATTCTTTGGGGTTTTTGCTTGGTTTTTAGCTTCTTTTTCCCCCTAAGTCAGGTTATAAATAAAATTACAGCATATTACAGCCCATCAGGGACTTGTCTCTACCCTATACACATCTCCCTTGGGATAATCCTGAGATTATCCTGTTCTGCTCTTGTTATATGTCAGTTTTCTCCCTCTTGCTAAAAGGTGCGTTAGTGAGGCTGTTGTGCAACTTAGAAACTTCTACCTAGAAACTCCTTGGATAAGTTGATATGAGGTTCAAAACACCCATCTATAGGATAGACCATAGACTTGGAGGAGCTCTGGGTTGTCCTGGGTGTTGAAATTCTCCTTGATCTTTTAGAGATCCAATGTTTGAGCTTTAACTCTCAATACTTATTTTCAGAAGGGTTAGTTCACCTCTATCCCTTGTGTGTGATTGTGTTATTGGGGCCTGGTTGAAGGGTTGGTCGAAAACACGCGTGTAGTTTGGTTTAAATTCCTTGGTATTTCGCCATTGCCAGATAAATAGCGCTTCCCCACAGATGCTCTCAGCTCTGACCATCTGCACACTCCAATTCTTTTCCATTAATATTTTTAATTAGTTAAAAAATACAATCGCTTCCGTTCTTTTTTTCATTAATTCCTCGATAACTTTGCATTTTTCATCATTCAATTATTTTTCATTGCCGGTCATTTATTTCATCAATCATTCGCTGTCACTTGCAGTACTGAATGAAACCAGAATACTCCAGTGTAGGCCTTTATTTTAAGGTCCTCCAAATAGATATTCTATCAGAGGCAATAATTCCTATTTCCCTTTGTATGATCTGACTTAAAGAGAAACCCCCACATTTTAGGACCCTCTAGAGATTCCTCCACCTTGTAGAAAACAATTCCCACCACTGATATTCTTTTTAGCCCTAAGATGGGTCATTCTTCATTTATTCTCATCAACGGCAAGTATTGGAGCTTCATTGAGGGTGTTTGGGTCGGTCAATATTAATTTTTAAAGGTAAAAATGATTCCTGAACTAAAACGAGGAGAAAACGCCCCCGTGTCCGAGCACCGCGGGTCCTTCCTCGCCGCTACGGAGAGTTCGCTCCACGCAATTGTCTCACTTAACCTCTTTGTTTAATGTTTTTAATGACTTCTTTGGTCTGTGGATATTTGCAACATTAACATAATTATCTATCTTAACATACTGTATTTGCCGCCTGCTGGGGATGAAACACTGAAACTAACACTAGTAGCTCATTAACAATAATGCTAGTAGCTCATTAACAATGTTGACCCAATTACATGTTGTGTGTCCCAGAGACAAATAACTGTAATTGCGACTCAAAAGTGATTTCATAAACACTGAGATTCTTTTTGAAATGCAAAGCAGGGGAGCATGATTTGAATTTTCAGTATAAATACAGGTTTAAATTAAATAGAGCCAATCATCCCACTAAAACAACATTTCGGTCGGTGCGGACGCCCTTTTGCCGTGAATTGATCCACAACGCGTCTCGTTCCACGGGATCAAAATAACATTCATGTTTTCCGTGCAAAAATGATACCGCTTGTAGCCAACAAAAGGCAGACATCTGGTAACTGGCAGCCGCTGCGGCTAGCAGCAGGTAGCGCTTTGCTTTTGAAACCAGTTGGATCATGGCGCATCCAAGACAATGGGAATCTGATGAGGCCTTGGATATAATCTGCTGAGATGTATTTTGTTTTTTAAAAGAAGCTGCCTAGATCACAGAAACCCAGAATGTCAGGGGTTGAAGGGCCCTGGCAAGCTCATGCAGTGCAATCCCCCCATGGAGCAGGAACACCCAGATGAGGTTACACAGGAAGGTGTCCAGGCGGGTTGGAATGTCTGCACAGAAGGAGACTCCACAACCCCCTGGGCAGCCTGGGCCAGGCTCTGCCACCCTCACCAGGAACAAGTTGCTTCTCAAATTTAAGTGGAACCTCTTGTGTTCCAGTTTGAACCCATTGCCCCATTGGTTGTCACCGAGAAGAGCCTGGCTCCATCCTCCTGACACTCACCCTTTCCATATTGATCCCCATGAATGAGTCCCCCCTCAGTGTCCTCTTGTCCAGCTCCAGAGCCCCAGCTCCCTCAGCCTTTCCTCACACGGGAGATGCTCCACTCCCTCCAGCATCTTGGTGGCTGCGCTGGACTCTCTGCAGCAGTTCCCTGTCCTGCTGGAACTGAGGGGCCACAGCTGGACACAAGATTCCAGGTGTGGTCTCCCCAGGGCAGAGCAGAGGGGCAGGAGAACCTCTCGGACCTACTGACCACCCCCTTCTAACCCACCCCAGGTACCATTGGCTTCCTGGCCACAAGGGCCCAGTGCTGGCTCATGGTCACCCTGCTGTCCCCAGCACCCCCAGGTCCCTTTCCCCTACGCTGCTCTCTAATAGGTCATTCCCCAACTTACACTGAACCTGGGGTTGTTCTGCCCAGATTCAAGACTCTACACTTGCCCTTGTTCTATTTCATTAAATGATGATGATCCAGAGCTAAATAGATTTGAGCGACACGATGCCCATGAGCTGCATGTGGACCCGAACTCAAGTATTTTTTTGTCTTTGTGTATAAAAAGACAAAAACATAGTGTTGCAGGTGAGCAATTAATGCTCCGGAGCATCTCTTTGCAGCACACCAACTTCTCTGCTGTTGTCACAGTTCAGGCCGCTTTGTGGCATCAGATCGTTCTCATTTTTGCAGGTTATTCCCGTTGTAGCTCGTACAGCCCCTGTTGGAGCAGCACACGGGCAATAATTAATATTTGCATCATTATGGCAATTCAGGGATGAGCGGGAGCCCCCAACTCTTTGGGACATGGGGCTCTTCACCCACACCTCATCCTCTTGTGGTTCTTTCCCCCCGTTTATGGAGCGAGATTTACTTTTAAAAAGCAACTTCAACGCCTCCGCCACAATATTGAATGACGTTCTCAAGATGGCTAGAATGGGTTTTTAAGCTTGAGAGGAGATGACAGCCCCGTCACGCGATACGCCAGCTGATGGGTAAATTGAAACTTCTCATCATTATTTATTGAAAACAGCGACTATAGCCTACCCAGAATTTTCAGCCTGACAGGGCTCATTTATTTCATATTTTAAACATTAAAAAAACAACAACAGGGGAGGCTGTCATTAAGATATCAGTGAATCAAGCCATTGAATGAGATAATTGTTTGCCGAAGAGGAGTTAGCTGAGTATTTAATACAATGTCAGCTTGGCTTAGAAGCAAAAGTGGTTGAATTGATGGCATTTTATATGCAATCATATCATTAGGAAATGATGTGTTCAAGAGGTTGGTCAAGCATCTGAACTTGCCTCCGGTCCTTGAAATAATTCCCTGGTCACCATCGAGTTGTGCGGTAACGTGGGATCCTCTCTCGATGTTTCCATTCCCATCGTGCTGAAGAGCACTAAACCATGTCCCTAAAGCATGTATTAATCCCCTTAGAGTTTAAATAATATATACATTTGTTCTGCATCCTGACCTAAGAGCTGTATTGATAGCAGAGACCCAGAAGATGACAGGATCAGAGTCTTTAAAACCACGTTCTCAAAGAAAAGGAGCAAATAGGTTGAATTTCCCCAGGTAAGGAAGCGCCTCTTCAAGCTCACGGATTTGCACAACAGATAAGCAGCTCCTCAGTCCTGCCTAAGTTCTTCAGCTTAACCAAGGCGCTGATTTACTGGGTGAAAAATCTCTCCTGAGAGAGGAATTTGAGTCCTTTGAGCGTCAATTGCGGTTTGAGTCCGTAGTGATTTGGCGATGAGCTGAGTTTGAGTTAAACCGATGCGGAGCGATTCACCCCAGCGCTCACTGCTCTTCTAGTTGGACATCAGTGAAACTCCAGCCCTGAGCTGGGGTTATTTGGCTTGTGGGTAATATTTCCCAATTTTGTGCTATTTCTGAAAGAAACTCAACTGGAGAGCCTGAAAATGGAGCATTGGGGATTTCAGCAAAAAGGGGAGCGCGGTGTCCCCCTTGGGTGGCTTCTGCCACCACCCGGGGACCAGCACGTCCCTGCCAGGGTGAGGAATGAGCGTCGCCACCATTAAAAAGGCAGCTATTGATTTTGTGCTTATTCCCATTGACGGGACATCACAGCCCGTGAGATCTAATCTGTGACAAGCCAAATTGCCTCCGAGCTCAAGGATCTGCTGGACTTTGCCCGTTCCTCCTTTGCTTTTCCATCACGGGCAGCTCTTTGCTGCTTGGGCGTGAGAGCACGTTGAGAAATGAAAATCATTAATATCTTTATTATCTTTGAGATGCAGCTTCAAGAAAAGTGGTTAAAAAGTGCCCAGTAACTACCTGGAAGAGCTTGTGGTACCATGGGTGGTGGTGGCACCACTGGTGATGGGACTCAATCCTGGCAAAGCACAATATGAGCTGACAGCTAAATTAGCTGCTGCCAATCACTCACTTGTGATCAGCGCTGACAGAACCGAGCGAGCTGGGAACAAAAGAGACGTTTTGTCGGAGCTCGTGGTTATTTCATTAACTTATTACAGTTATTAGAGTTAGTATTTCCGAGCAGCCCCTGCTGCTGTGCTGCCGTAAGATGAGGTGCTGCTGAAATAGGCAGAAAACCTGGTGAAAATGTCTATATATATTATTTTAACTGAAATTCATATTAAGAGCAAAGAGGTGATGGGTTGCTACTGGGGCACAATCCTTTCCACGAGGCTCCTGATCCCCGAGGTTGATGTGAAAGGCAGGTTGATACATGTACCAAGAGCAACCACGGTGCTGTTGCTTTGGAATAATGCATCTGAGCTTTATACTATGTGGATATATTTTAATTCCATATGTTACATGCATATATATTTTATGCATGCTGTGAATCATCTCTGACTCCTGAAGATCATGAATGCCTGTCCCTCAATCAGTTACGTTAAGCCTCTCTCTGTCAGAGACCTCCTTGCCGTGGCAGCATTTGGGCAAGATTTAGCTAATAATTACCTTCTGTTCAAGGAAAATTATGTTTTGGCAGGAGAAATCCTCCTCAGCATCCGCTGGGCAGCTTTCATATCCACCTCAAACTGTCATTTACTGGGAGTCCGCGTTGGAAAACGGAGCCGGGATTGCGACTGTAGCACCTGATTTAGAGTTTCTTTTCTCTGTGGTATGAGAAGAAATCTCCAGCGAAGAGCCTGAGGTGGGTTATATGACCCTGGTCTCCGTGTAGCGTTTTTGTTGTAGAGAACTGGAGGTGATTTTCTGATCTGGAGAAATAGTTATCAATAGGTACCACGCACACATCCATCAATCTGGGTCTCCTTCGTGGGAACTCTGTGCATTATAGACCTGGTCTAAACAAGCTGTTCTCTGACAGCCCGACAATAATAACAAAAATACGGCTTTTCCAGCCTTGTGCAAGCTCTTCATCTCAGCGTAGCCCATAATTTCATCTGGGAAACATGAAGTGGTTCATCAAGCCAAGTTGCAGCGCTCGGTCCTTCCAGAGCCAAAGCCAGGATTGCCGTCTAACTCCTTTTCCCATCGGTTTCTTGTTACTACCCAAACGGGCAAAAGTCTTATTTACTTTTGCTTTAACGTTATTTTCACTTAACGTGCAGACTGCTGGCGAGTTTTATTAATCTACTACTTGTCGGAGTGTTTAATGTGTGTTTGTAAAACAGCTTAGAGATCATTTGCTGTTGCTATTTAATTGTTAATATTATGCTGCCTTGTAGGACCTGATGGGGATTCTCATCACTGGGACACCATGGAAGGAGACCAGGAGGGGAAGGTGAGAAGCATCATGAAGGTGCCTCTTAATAGAGGACCCTTTGACACCACTTTTATTAAAGAAAAACCTTCTGTGCGTACAACAGTTAAGCTGAGACTATTGAAATAGTTAAGCCTAGAGCATTGACTTGTATTTTTAAATCACGCTGCGAGCACTGAAACCTGAACTTGGAGATGTCTGACTTTAAATGCTCATATTTTTAAGGTCTTTTAAGCCGCCGTTGCTTTGCGGATGTCTTGGAGTGTTTTATTAAGGTGTTTATTGGATTTACCGTGGGCCAATGGGTGTTGGGAATCTCTCCCCACCTTAAATCTCAGCCCATTCCTGAACCTCAGCCTGTCGTGGTGTCTTTGCACATCACAGTCCTTAGAACTACATCTTATGTGCTTTAATACATATATTTTTATATGTTGAACATGAACTTTGTGGAATTTTCCATTAGCTAAAACATTTTTGGGAGGAGAAAATGTCCCAAAAGGCATTTAGAAGCAGCTCCACTCATGATTTCCAAGTCACTGCTCATGGCCAAGCGTGAGCTTAGTTATTATTTCTACAAGATAACGAATCAGCGCAAAAAGCCTGAAACACAACTTTATTCTGGTGTATTTATTTTATTAATACTTGTAATTTGGGGCTCATCCAAAGAACTGAAATTGAACTCATCATGTAGCTCAGAAGGATCAATCCAGGACAAGCTTTGGGTCAAACCCCTTTGCAATCCACTTAATTATCGCATGGTTTTAATTAAAATAGTTGTCTGAGATTTGTGTAGGGTGGGATATTTCTGGAGAGAGGGTGTGATGCCAAGGTATGATGTACGTGGGTTTTTTTGGGACAGATGAAGTTATGGATGTCAGCGTTGGCATCAAGACTATCAACTCATACTCAGTATTATCAAGGGCAATTGTCTCCAATTTTGACTTGACCCCTCAAAACCCTTCAGGAATCTCTTAGAGACAAACATCGGAGACCAAAAACTGAGCGAGAACACAAAAAAGCACCAATCCCCAAAGCGTGGAGCTGTCAAAATATCAAAAGCATTTTACAGCAGCGGCGGAATCTCGTGTTTTAAGTAGAAAAGACAAGAAAATCGCTCACGGAGACCAACGTGATTTAGTACCAGAAAGTGTTATACTGGACTAAATATCACTTTTCTCCATTTTTAGCCTGGATTGGGTTCAGTTTCTCCTCCGACCGGCACAAAACGCTCCGGGCTTGGTGCTGATTGAGCCGCTCGCCGCGGCTCTCGGGTCCAATATCAACGATCGCCGAGCAGCAGCCGCAATCCCAAGCACCACACGGTAAAGAAGCCGTTTCCAGGCTGAGAAGTCTCTGTAACACCAACATTTTACTGGTAAATCTAATAAGGAACTGGAGGGAAAAGGGAATTTAATGGTTAAATGCCTACCCCGCTTCCCCAAAAATAAGACAGGGTCTTATATTAATTTTTGCTCCAAAACTTATTACTTTTTTACATGTATGGCTCTCTGGACACTATTTTAAATTGACTTTTAAAATTAAGTGTAACTAGGGCTTATTTTTGGGGGAGGGCTTATTTTTTGAGCATCCTCAATCATGAAAAAATCACACTAGGGCTTATTTTTGGACTAGGGCTTATTTTTATTTTGAGTATCCTTGATCCTGAAAGAAAGCATGCTGGGGCTTATTTTGGGGGTAGGGCTTATATTTTGAGCATCCTCAATCCTGAAAGAAATCATGCTAGGGCTTATTTTGGGGCTAGGGCTTATTTTTTGAGCATCCTCAAAAATCCTGAAAAATATCACGCTAGGGCTTATTTTGGGGGTAGGGCTTACTTTTATTTTGAGCATCCTTGATCCTGAAATAAATCATGCTAGGGCTTATTTTTGGGGAAGGCCTTGTATTTTGAGCATCCTCAATCCAGGAAAAAAAAAATCACGGTAGGGCTTATTTTTGGGACTAGGGTTTATTTTTGGAGCATCCTCAATCCTGAAAAAAAAACACGCTAGGGCTTATTTTTTGGACTAGGGCTTATTTTTATTTTGTGCATCCTCAATCCTGAAAGAAATCACGCTTATTTTTGGGCTAGGGCTTATTTTTTGAGCATCCTCAAAAATCCTTAAGAATATCACGGTAGGGCTTATTTTTGGACTAGGGCTTATTTTTATTCTGAGCATCCCCGATCCTGAAAGAAATAACGCTAGGGTTTATTTTTGGATTAGGGCTTATATTTTGCGCATCCTCAATCCTGAAAAAAAAATCACGGTAGGGCTTATTTTTGGACTAGGGCTTATTTTTGGACTAAGGTTTATTTTTGGAGCATCCTCAATCCTGAAAAAAAAACACGCTAGGGCTTATTTTTTGGACTAGGGCTTACTTTTGGACTAGGGCTTATTTTTATTTTGCGCATCCTCAATCCTGAAAGAAATCACGGTAGGGCTTATTTTTGGACTAGGCCTTATTTTTATTTTGCGCATCCTCAATCCTGAAAAAAAAATCACGGTAGGGCTTATTTTTGGACTAAGGTTTATTTTTGGAGCATCCTCAATCCTGATAAAAAATCCACGGTAGGGCTTATTTTTGGGGTAGGGCATATTTTTGGACTAGGGTTTATTTTTGGAGCATCCTCAATCCTGAAAAAAAAAACACGCTAGGGCTTATTTTTTGGACCAGAGCTTATTTTCGGACTAGGGCTTATATTTTGGGCATCCTCAATCATGAAAGAAATAACGCTAGGTCTTATTTTTGGGATAGGGCTTATTTTTGGACTAGGGTTTATTTTTGGAGCATCCTCAATCCTGAAAAAAAAGACACACTAGGACTTATTTTTTTGACTAGGGCTTATTTTTGGACTAGGGCTTATTTTTATTTTGCGCATCCTCAATCCTGAAAGAAATCACGCTAGGGCTTATTTTTGGGGTAGGGCTTATTTTTAAGCATCCTCAAAAATCCTGGAAAATATCACACTAGGGCTTATTTTTGGGGTAGTGCTTACTTTTATTTTGAGCATCCTCGATCCTGAAAGAAATTACTCTAGTGCTTATTTTTGGGGTAGGGCTTATATTTTGAGCATCCTCAATCCTGAAAAAAATAATGGTAGGGCTTATTTATGGGGTAGGGCTTATTTTTGGACTAGGGTTTATTTTTGGAGCATCCTCAACCCTGAAAAAAAAGACACGCTCGGACTTATTTTTTTGGCTAGGGCTTATTTTTGGACTAGGGCTTATTTTTATTTTGCGCATCCTCAATCCTGAAAGAAATCACGCTAGGGATTATTTTTGGGGTAGGGCTTCTTTTTATTCTGAGCATCCTTGATCCTGAAAGAAATTACGCTAGGGCTTATTTTTGGGGTAGGGCTTATTTTTGGACTAGGGTTTATTTTTGGAGCATCCTCAATCCTGAAAAAAAAACACGCTAGGGCTTATTTTTTGGACTAGGGCTTATTTTTATTTTGCGCATCCTCAATCCTGAAAGAAATCACGCTTACTTTTGGGCTAGGGCTTATTTTTTGAGCATCCTCAAAAATCCTAGAAAATATCACACTAGGGTTATTTTTGGGGTAGGGCTTACTTTTATTTTGAGCATCCTCAATCCTGAAAGAAATCACGGTAGGGCTTATTTTTGGACTAGGGCTTATTTTCGGACTAGGGCTTGTATTTTGAGCATCCACAATCATTAAAGAAATCACGCTAGGGCTTATTTTTGGGGCAGGGCTTATATTTTGAGCATCCTCAATCCTGAAAAAAAATCATGGTAGGGCTTATTTATGGGGTAGGGCTTATTTTTGGACTAGGGTTTATTTTTGGAGCATCCTCAACCCTGAAAAAAAGCACGCTAGGGCTTATTTTTGGACTAGAGCTTATTTTTATTTTGCGCATCCTCAATCCTGAAAGAAATCATGCTAGGGCTTATTTTTGGGGTAGGGCTTATTTTATTTTTGGGAAAGGAAGGTAATACAGAAAATACCCCGAAATACCCCTTTCCCCCCCCCGCCTCCTCTTCCCCCGCTTCCCCCCCCCCGCCTCCTCTTCCCCCGCTTCCCCCCCCCCGCCTCCCCCGCTTCCCCCCCCCCGCCTCCCCCGCTTCCCCCCCCCCGCCTCCCCCGCTTCCCCCCCCCCCGCCTCCCCCGCTTCCCCCCCCCCCGCCTCCCCCGCTTCCCCCCCCCCGCCTCCCCCGCTTCCCCCCCCCCCGCCTCCCCCGCTTCCCCCCCCCCCGCCTCCCCCGCTTCCCCCCCCCCCGCCTCCCCCGCTTCCCCCCCCCCGCCTCCCCCGCTTCCCCCCCCCCCGCCTCCCCCGCTTCCCCCCCCCCCGCCTCCCCCGCTTCCCCCCCCCCGCCTCCCCCGCTTCCCCCCCCCCGCCTCCCCCGCTTCCCCTCCCCCGCTTCCCCCCCCCCCGCCTCCCCCGCTTCCCCCCCCCCCCGCCTCCCCCGCTTCCCCCCCCCCCGCCTCCCCCGCTTCCCCCCCCCCCGCCTCCCCCGCTTCCCCCCCCTCCGCCTCCCCCCCCCGCCTCCCCCGCCTCCCCCCCCCCGCCTCCCCCGCTTCCCCCGCTTCCCCCCCTTCTATAGCTGATATTAAATATAGATATACTCTGATATAGAGCTATTTCTGATACCCACTAAAGAATGTATGTGGAAGGTGTTAATACAAGATCAGGCCTTTCAATTGTTATCACCTAACTCATAACAAATAGTGTCGTATTTATTCATATTTGATTTCTCTGATATCAAATCATTAATGGATGGGTCCAGGTGTTTATAGCCCCACTAATACACTCTTGCTACTCTATGTCACCTCCATTAGGAGAAATTCCCATTCGGTATATTGGGGAATGGATGAGGATGTTCTGTCAGATCCTCCCTGAAGTCTAAATGGAAAAGCAGACCCAAACCCATCCAAAAAACCCACAGAAACCACGAAGTAAAAGCAAACCCCCCAAACCATTAAAAGCTTCTGCATTTTAGATAAGAAATAAAACAAGACCACTTAAAATTCCCTTGTGCTGGATGGGAGATGCTGCTCTCCCACCCAACACCACCTTTCAAAACGTGATCCGCTGCTTCAAATCCCAACGCTTGGATCCATTTCTTCCCAATGGATCCCAATCTTCTTTTTTTCCCCAGCAGAAATCAATTCAGACCAATCAGAGCGTTGGATTAGTGAAGCTTGACCTGTTAAATTGAATCAGACAGTTATACAGCATCCGATGGTCACCGCGTTGACCTTTTTAATGAGAAATAGGTCTATTAGATCAGTTTGACTCCCCGTAAGATATTTTATGAATCGGAGCGCCGCTTTCCATCATTGAGACACGTATCAAGTTGAGAGGGACGGTTACAACACAATGAAGTCAAATGAGCTTTTGGATGTGGAGACAGATGCCGACCTGCTCAGTACATTTTGGCCTCTGCACATCCTTGAGGTCCAACCTTGTGTTGTTGTATCACCCATCGCACTTGGCCTAAAATTAAAGGCGCTTCAAATCAAAAACTGGCTAAATAGAAACGTTTTGTCCCGGCTTGGGAACAGTTGCCTCTTTGTTCCCTCAAACCACTTAATAGCTCTTTATTTTATTGAAATAGTCAGGTATGGACTTTTCCTACAGGTTGACCGGCATCCCTGGATGGGGACACGGTCCCCAGATCCTTTGTGACAAATAGAAATGACCATTTTCTAGAAAGCGAATAGTCAATCTTAAATTTCATAGTTGCCATGTACAATTTTCCCCTTTATTTGGAGAAGGTGAAACGAGAGAACTCAATTCATTATTACATTTTAAAATACGCAGTGGATTTCACTGGATTGTTAGTTGAGGCCGGCTCTTCCAGTGCTGTTGTGTGACATGGATAGAGCTGGGAGCTGCTTTACTTTTGGGTGTGTGAAAGATGAAAGACTCCTTTAAGCTGTAATCATTGAAAACACGTGTTCTTGCTGATTCACGCGGGGGTTCCTCTTAGAGCATCATCTGCTGAAATTCTGCATCAAATATCTGTTGTTACTTTCCAGGTGCGGCGGTCGCCGTGCTGCGATTTTTAAGATCTCAGAGGTGTTTTCTATGGAGATGGGAAGATGTCCAAGTGCTTCCAAGAAGCGGAACCAAACAAGCTTGAAGGAAGCAAAAGCTCATTGTGAAGGCGGTTTCTCCTTGGAGGAAAACGGTGACTTTGGACCAATTTTGTTCAGAGTTGGCCCCATCCATGACTCTTGTGCCCCCTCTGAGACCTCGTTGACTTGCCAGCTGCTTCATCATCCCAGGAGAAGCATCTTGAGCCACCCAGATGAGAAGATGAGTTGAAGGAGCCCAACTGTGCCACTTGCCTCCCTGGGGCACCATTGGTCCTCCAGCCATTGGTGTCTCCATGTCTGCCCATCTCCAGGAGTTAGTAGCCTTACAAAAATCATTTAAAAGGAATTTAGAGGGATTGAAATGAAGAAGCAGCAATTAAAACCATCTCTATTAATTTTTGGAATAATATGATGAAGTTAGAATTAGAAACACCTTGTACCTTGTAATTCTGGCGCTTGCAGACATCAGCTTGGAGGTGGATCCGCACGGTCTCTTCAGTTATCTCTCAGTATGAAGGGAAAGGGTATTTGAAGATGGTGAGAGATGGGTTTGCCGTGTCCCCCGTGCCATCCATGTCCTCTTGCCACCAGCTTTGCCCCCCCAAAGCCCCCCAAGAAAAGCAGGAGGCAAAAACGGTGCCCGACGTGCGAGAGGAACAAACGCAGCCAACCCATCGGCAGCAACATGACTCATACCCTGCGAGCGAGGCGACAAACAACTTATCCACGTCTGATCCGCTAATACATATTTATTCTGTTAACGAGGAATTCATTCCTGAACAGACCGCTCGGGAGTTGATTTATAGCGCAGTCAAATCAAGTCTGAACAAGCTGCTAAATTCACCTACATAAATCACAACAGTTTTGGTTTTGCTCTGGGCTGTGGGGAAGATGGGAGCTGAGCGAACGCGGCACTTGGTGACTGTTAATAATTAATAACAGTTAACGAACAGCACGAGCAATGCTCTATTATTGAGATCATTACGAACACTGATAATTATTTTACTATTATGACAGCGAGCATTCATAATAATGATGATGAACAACGGGGACCTCGGTGCGTCCTCGTCACCCCGAGGGCGCAGGTGAGTCGCTCGGTTGAATGGGTGTCACGAAGGGTAAGATGCTTTCATTCCTAATTCATGGTGGGTGTCAGCATAGATGTGTAGGTGGGTAGAGACCCCCATCAGCATCACCCCTGGAGAAGATGCACAAGATAAAATTCCTTTAGCTTTAATTTCCATCATTTTAACAAACAGCAAATAAAACACCCATGGATTTCCTGGGAGGGCCAAACTTTGGATGCATGAATTGCACTAAAGCTTTAAACTCCCTTGATTAAGTTTCTCCGAGAGGTTTAAGTGAGCGTGTCCGCATTCAGATTCAAGTTAATCTACAGTTTTTCATAGACATCATGTTTTAAAGCTCTAAATCCACAAAAGGCTTTTTTTGAGCCTTTTGCCTGGCTGTGCCCGCCCGCTGACGCTGCTGAATTTAATGTGTTGATGATACATTCAACCCAGCACCGTAAATAGTCGCTAAATATTCAGCGGAGCCTCAGCTGCCTCCTCGCGCCGCGGCCCAAGACGAGCTCAGATGGTGACATTTCCCTCCCTAATCCCTTTACTCCTCTTCCCATGCAAGGGATTTGTTTCAAAGGATGCTAAATGTCACCAAAGGCCCCTCAAGCTTGTAAAACTGTTTAAAAGTTATATTGTTCTTTTTTTTTCTGTGAAGGGGACATAGTCTGCAGTGCCACCACCCTCTGGAGAAGAGCATGGGTTTGGTGGCATCTCTTCTAGATGTCCAATGAAGGTTGATGCCTATCTGGTGAGACCCAACCTGGAGTTCTGCGTCCTCAACACAGGACAGACATGGACGTGAGGAGCCACGGGAATGATGCGAGGCTGGAGAGGACAGGCTGAGAGAGTTGGGGTGTTCAGAAGCTCTGGGGACACCTTATTGCGGCCTTTCTGGACTTGAAAGATGGGGCCTGTTCAGCAGGGCCGGTTGTGATAGAACAAGAAGTGATGGGAGATTGAGGCTGGACATGAGGAGGAATTGTTGGCCCTGAGGGTGGTGAGAGCCTGTCCCAGGTTGGCCAGAGAGGTGGTAGATGAACCATCCCTGGAGACATCCCAGGCCAGGCTGGACGGGGCTCTGAGCAACCTGAGCTGGTGAAGATGTCCCTGCTCATGGCAGGGGGGGCACTGGATGTGTTTTGAAGGTCCCTTCAACCCAAACCATTTATGATCGTATGGAGGATGCTGTGACTACTCATCAGGGTGAAGCCCAAGTGATGCTCAACTGAGGATCAAGACCTTCTTCTCCAGAAAACCACGCGAGATTATGACATGATGAATAAAATACATCCACTTCAGGGGAAGATGGAAACCACGCTGAAGCTAACAAAGCCAATTCTGCGTCTGGAGGCTGGTTAGTCCTGGCTTGAGTGAACTGTGACGTCAGGGGAATGGCATCGCACAGAAGAGGAAAGGAGGATGATCTGGTCATGTCGTGAAGGGAGTTGGTGAGTGTTTTTAGCTAGATACATCAATATTTTAGGGTAGAGGTGGCCACTGTGTCCAGTTTTCCATTGCAAAGTGAGGCAGCGGTTCTGGTTTGAGAATATAACATGTAAAATGAAGCTCTCTGAGATGGGGACCAGAGAGATTTCTGTGGGATTGAAAGCCCCAGAAGAGTCCGTGGACAACAGTTATGGCCACAAATTAGTCTTTAATTTTTGAGGTTTGAAAGTTGTCTAGAACAGGAGATGCTCCATCTGCACAACGCTGTTATCTCAGGTGGGTTTGAAGAGAAAAAGCATTATCGGTACAACAGTAGAAGTAAAGAACGGTCTTTCCATTCCTTCAAATGTTCCAGTTGTGAATGTTTTCCTGAGCTAAGTACAAAAAGAAGCAGAGTTTTGTGTCAAGTGGCAATTCAAACCGAAGACGACATCCGTATGTGTTATTTGGGCTGTTTCTCTTCGATCAGTTTGAACACCACAAAGTGAAAACCAGTATTTCATTTTAAGGATACTGCAAAAGCATTTTTTCACCATTTAAAAGCTTTTTTTACCGGGAACTTGCTGAAAACGGCTCTTGGCAATGACTGATTTTGGTTTTGATGAATAAGAGTCCTTAGACCAGATAAATTTTACTGGGAAAAAGGCCATTTAGCTCGGTCGCCCGTGTCGTGGTACCTTGGCTTGTGTCTCTGGGCAACCGCTGAGCTGGGTCTAGAAGGACCCAGCTTTACACCCAGCCTGGGGCTTAGGAATTCTCCGTACTCATCCAATACAAACCAAAGTCAAACGTATTGTGGAGTGTTTTGTTTTATCCCGCACAAACACAGGTTTATTATCCACAGAAAGCCATCACTGCATAGATGAGATTTTATTATTCTTCTTTTAGCTTCATCCCAAACAAGTCTTGTTGTTTTAATAGTTTCTACACGGAGGAGGTTTATCGACCATATTTCTTAATTGTGAGCCGAATGTACTGAGCATAACATTTCAATGGAGTTCATAACGTTTTGCAATAACGCTTGCAATATTTATTTAGTCAAACGCTTGAATGACATCTGTTCATGCCGGATACATTGATGCAGGTTTTTGCTGTTTTGTCAGAGGAACGGGCACACTTCTGTCACTTGATATGAAAATCCTGCCAAACGCCGACAAAATCTGCTCCGTGTTTCGCCCCCCGTTCCTCCTTTTGTTGTCTAATTAGTGGAGTTGCAAGAGCGACTGAAGGTAAAGTCTGCTAACGCGTATTTTGGAAATTGGGATCAATATCTTTGCGAAGCCGTATGCACGTCTCTCCAGGGGGGTTATTTAGCCAGTTAGTATTTGTGTTGATAACAGCACCGTGAGTTCTGGTTGATGTCAGGTTTGAAAAGGTACGGGAATAAGCGATGGCGTGAGCGCCGAGCTGGCGTTTGCGGGAGGAACGTGCTTCGTATGCTACGAATCTGTGAAGGAGAAGGGTAAATCAAACGCAGGACTCGGATTGTCCACATTTAAATCTTGGGTTCATCTCCATGGTTACAAACATTGCAGGATCTTGTCCTTTGCAGCAACCAAGTGGTTGGTGGACCCATGGGTGCCAAAGGCCACCTCGTCATGTGTGGAGGTCCAGAAGAAACAGTTGAGGTTCTTAGGGACGTGGTTTATTGCTAGTGTTGGGTTATGATTGGACTCAATGACCTTGGGGGTCTCTTCCAACCATAATAATTCTATGATCTTGCATCTTAAGCATCTGAAATCAGTCATGGTCAGGCGCTCAATATGCAATTATGTGGACCTTGAGATAGTGTTTGGTTCAATGTATGAATTTTATATATTAAAATAGTTCTTTGGGTGTTTGGAGATGTGTAGTTGAGGTTCTTAGGGACGTGGTTTAGAAGTGGGCTTGGTCTTGGCAGTGTTGAGTTAATGGTTGGACTCGATGATCTTAAAGGTCTTTTCCAGCCAAAACGATTCTATGATTTATCATCTCCGTGCTTTCAGGGCCTGATTATTGTTTTCTCAGTGTAAAACATGAACGTTTTCCTTTGGAATATTGATGTTCGTTCATTTTCTCAGCTCCCTTCCCCCTGTCCTCCCTTCCCTTTCTTTCTACTTAAAGTAATATCATGGGGATAAAAACTCTAAAGCAAAAACAAGTGAGAAAATGATGTCTCCATGGAGCAACCTATGCCAACTGCCTCCCAAGGCAGCAGCAAATGCTTCATTGTTTAAATGGGTGAAAAAACCCCTATAGATGCCTACATCTCAGCCTGACCCACTCATCCACCCCAAAATACTTAGAATTTCAGGTCCTGTCTTTCTGCTTCTCCTCCGTGACTGCAGGTATATCACTCAATATCCTCGTATCTCGTTTTCTTATCAGTAAAATGAAGATAATCACTCTTTCCTACCTCGCAAGGATGTGAAGATGGATGTACTAAAGACTGTGAGGTAAATAGTTGTTGTGGCATTGGGTCATCCAGTAATTCAAATTAATCTTCCAGGAGAGATGAACCATCGTAACATCTGTTTTGTCTGCTCAGAAACAACACACACACAACCCAACCCGGTTGCCTGGGTCCCTCTATACCCCAACATCTGGGTCCCTCTATACCTGGATGCCTGGGTCCCTCTATATCTGGATACTGGGGTCCCCCCTCTCTCAGGTTCACCCACCCAGACATTGGGCTCCCTCTACACCCAGAGGGGTCCCTGATCCCGGATGCCTGGGTCCCTCTGTACCCCAACATCTGGGTCCCTCTATACCTGGATGCCTGGGTGTCTCTATATCTGGACACTGGGGTTCCCCCACCCAGACATTGGGCTCCCTCTATACCCAGATGCCTGGTTCCCCTGACCCCGGACGCCTGGGTCCCTCTATACCCAGATGCCTGGTTCCCCTGACCCCGGACGCCTGGGTCCCTCTATACCCAGATGCCTGGTTCTCCTGACCCCGGATGCCTGGGTCCCTCTATACCCCGACATTTGGGACCCCAGCCCCCGGACGCCTGGGTCCCCCCACATCCCAGAAACAGGGGACACCCAGACACCTGGGTCCTTCTATACCCCAATATCTGAGTCCCTCTATACCCGGACGCCTGGGTCCCCTATACCCCAACATCTGAGTCAACACTTAATTATTTTGGAGGGAGAATTTCTGTTCAGCGTGACCTTGGTGTAACCATTTTTCTGGCTGAATTTTGACTCTTAATGGCTTGAAAAAAGTAGGAAGGAAACTTTAACACGTTTCTCCAAGTTGTTAATTTGACAAATCCATTTGAGGTAATGCAAGCGCTTTGTTTTGTTCATTTTAATTCAACTAACTACCCATTCAGGAGCTGCGGACGGACCAGCAACCTCACTGCAATGAGGTTACAAGGACTCGTGAGGCGTGTGGCGCAATATTGTCGGTGTAAAACAAAATATCTAGTGTAATTTTTGATGAGAATCGGCACCGTTAGTGCAGTGGTGATTTTTATACCTTTAGAGGCTGTAGTTCTGCAGGATATTGCTTTGAAAATACCTTTACATGTATTTTTACCTTGGCTGTTTCAAGGTGCGGGTGGAAAGGTGAGCGGTGTATGTGATGTGAAGGGAGATGGGAAATGCCGTGTTGAGGGAGAATGATACGTCTACACGATTGAAATGGCAAAGGAGGTGAAGGTATCTTTGGACGTCTATGATTATAAGCCAGAAAAATTGGGGTGATGATGTCTGAACTCATGGGGACGTTGGGAAATGTCCTTTAATAACCCGGTGATTCCCAAATCTCCGTCTCGTCCATCCATCAGTGTCACCATTGAGCATCCCCATGTCCACAAGAGGTTGAGTTTTCCCGACAGCCAGCCAGATATTTATCAGAATATTATCTAATATCAAATATGTAGAAAACATAACCTGAAAATAGCTACATTAGAAGGGTTAGTTATTTAATTATAACCAACTAGTAAGTCCTTGCGCTGTTTAACTTTCTGTGAGGCACCAAAAATGGTCAAACTTGAACGGGACTGGCAAGACACAAAGTTACTTCATTCAAGGGACTTGTACACCTCTTAAATGATGAGTTTTAATGGGAAATACCTGGTTGAAACACTTCACAAAAGCATTAAACGGAGCGAGATGCACCTCTGAGGATTTCTATGTCTCGGTTAGGCTGATTTGAGCCTAACGTGTGGAGAGGGCGAATTGTCTTGGTTTTGTTCCCAAATGGTAACTTTTGAGTGGGATTTTACATGACAACCCTTCCTTTCCTACCTCTCTTATATTTCTATTATCATCGTTTTCTTTTCCTACCCACAAATCACCTGTGGTTGCGAACCGGGTTTACTTATTCTCATTGATCTGCTACGTGAATCTAAAACTACCTGAAGCTGTTCCTGTCACTCCTTCCCATCCTGATGCGGTTTGACTGCTCTCCCGAGCGACGCTTTTCAGATCTGTACTTGCTGCGTTTTCTTGCCTTTAGAAAAAATAAGGCATCTTAAAATAGTTCTCGTTTCCCTTTACAGTTTATCGATTACAATCTGGCAATTTCCAAGCCCGATCTTGACAAAACTTTAGTGGTTAGGAAGAAAAATCGCTTCCTCTCCAGCTCTTACGCCTCTTGGTGTAGGACCCGGGCGACACTCGTGTTTCTTGTCAGCAAGAAATAATCAGACTTACAGAGTCGGGATAAAAGGGGAGTTTTTAGTGAGTAAATATGGGCTTGTGGGAGTGAAAAAATGAAGATAATACAGGTGCTACATCATGTGGGATGTTGCTAAAGCTCCCGATGGGTTCGATATTCTGATTTCTTGCCTTTGTGTGCGCTGGCTCCATCCAGCCCTCACCCCTTTCAGCGAGCACTCCATCCAAATGATATTAAAGGAAGAGTTTCCCAACCCTGTTGTGTTGCAAATGGGTCGCGAACCAAATTCAATGTGTGCAAAGGAGGTGGAGATCCAGCTGAAAAATATGAGTGAAGAAAGTCGCACTGGCAATGTGAAGGCAGCAAGGTGAAGAGTTGGAGAAGAGGTTGAGGTTGGATGTGGGGAACAATTTCTTCCCCAAAGGGCTGTGGGGCATTGGAACAGGCTGCCCAGGGCAGTGCTGGAGTCACCATCCCTGGAGGGGTTGGAAATACGCACAGATGAGGTTCTTAGTGACATGGGTCAGTGCTGGGGGTGGGTTAATGGTTGGACTCGAGCGTCTCTTCTAACCAAAGCGATTCTGTGATTCTCAGAAGAGCTGGAAATGGTCTCCAGGCTGAGGGTGGGTGTCTTCAGTAGCTTGAGTGATTGTGAAGAGCTCGTTAGGCCATTTGAGGAAAGCAGGAGCCCTGCCTCTCATTAGCAGCAGCTGTTTTACCCAGCGAGAAGTTGAAGAACGTGAAAGTATGCTGATGTGGATGCTTGAGAATGCTTAAAAGCCTCTTCACTGTTTCAGCGTCGTGGAGCTCCAGACAGAATAAAAACCTTGTGGCGCTGATCATTCAATGTCGGTTTTGGGGGTAGTTTTATAACCCGGCCCCGAGCAGCCCAAGGGAAACGACAGTATTTTGGGGGTGCGCGAGAGACGAAGCATCCGCGTTGCATTTGAGACGTTCACGGTTTGGAGCGAGGAAATGGATGTTGCTGCAAGCCTGTGTGAATTGTCTTTGCTATTTATGGAAGAGGAGGAAGGTCATTTCTCCAGGCTTCGAAATTCAATTTGCTCGTGGAGAGGAAGGCGCTAGGAAGAAAAAGTGCAGAGCCTGCCTGTAACACAGCAGCAAAACAGCCAGCAAAAGCTTGAAATGTTGGCATTGTTCTTTGAGCTGTGATAAATAACGTGTCTCAGATTGCGAAGAAGTGATAGAGAAACCCAGGGAAGCCTTCAGCGCGGGTTTTAATAACGCGGTTGGGTGTACTATGGAATCTGGGTATAACAAGCCACTGTGTCCTCAGCTTTTGTCCACGTCTGTGGATTTGGAGATGCTGGGGATTACACCCATCTCTTCACATAATTAAATAACCCATCTGGGAGCTGGGACTTGGAAGCACCAACTCTACCAACACTGAAGCCAAGCACCACAAAATGAGAGCATGACGTTTCCCCTGGGGACAGAGTTATTTTCCCTTGGGGCTTTCCCAGTCAAGCTCTTCTCCAGCTACAATGGGATGGGAGATGCTTTGTCTCCTTCCACGGAGTGGGATGCTGGAAGGTGCTTCCTTAACCATGCCATTTTGTGGTTTTTCCATGATTTTTATTGCTGTTTTAACACAGACTGGGGTTTGTTGTTTTGTTCTGCTCATCCTCCCCTCTTCCCCACTCAGAACCCAGCTTGGACATGAGGTTTGGCCCTGACAAGCTTCTCATCACTCCTTACCCTTTTTCCCCAGGCAAGGCTGAAGCAGCAGAGGTTCTCAAATCAATTATCGCATGGGGGAGCATTGTGGGCCAGTCTTAGCACTGGTAGACCTGGCGGAGGAGATAGAAACCCAGCAAAGCCCAGCAAGTGAGGTTCCCACCACAGCTGGTTGACTTGGCCATGACCACAAATTGCAGCAGCCATAGGAAAATCAAGGTGGATGATCCCCCCTTCCAGCTGAAAGCTTTTTCCTGCTCCCAGCTGCATATATATATATATATATATATGTATATATATGTCCTTTTTCACATGCTTTGAGGCACTTTGACCTCTGCTGATGTTGCTTGTGGAGTCTCCCTGGGCTTGTGGCATCTCGGCCAAGAAGCTCCTGGTCTTGGTGGCTTCAGCACAGAGCAGGATGGAGGTTTTAGCCTAAGATGGAGTGAAGCTGTTGGATGAGCAGGTATTTCTGATACAAGTGTTAAGTGTTGGATTGAAGTGCGTATCATCATGCTGTGCTGTAAGATCCTTCACATCACATTTCCACTTGCTGGTTGTAGATGATTGTTGCTCTTGGTCTAAGAGGCTGCTCCTCAGCCTGCTGCGTTATTCATCACTCCAGGCTCCTGTGCAATAATTGGTGTTTAATTCTGAGTTAGATAGGGATATGGAGTGCGTCTGGCTCTTACTGGTGCTTCAGGTGGAGAGGAAGAAGAGATCTTGGAGCACATCTGTACGAGTGGGAGAACCCAAACAGGAGGGAATGACTAATTCAAATATCCTTGCTCTCCTGACACTCGAATGCATCTTTATTTCGGGAGCAACTGAGAGACAGCTCTGTGCTGGGAAATGAATAGCACTTGCTCTAAAGGACCCTTTGTCAAAGAAATGCCCAAAAAATGTATGGTCTTGAGCCAGGCCATGCAAGTATTGAATGAAGAGTGTCAATATATGGTCTTACGTTTACAGCTTTAGCGAAAGAGGCTTTTCAGCCCCAGTGTGATTTATACCGACTCCTGCCCACCATTGATCTCAGCAGCACCAATTTAGCGCGGGATCTGTTTATTTTCGGAAAGCGCTAACAGACCTTTGAAAGGGCCGGCGGTGAAGCCAAACAGGTTTTCAATATCTATATTATTGAAGAAAAGGCTCGCTCTCGGTTGTGCTCTCCAAAAATGGTGAGAGGCAAATACTAGACATATACATCCCAGTATGACTGTTCAAGAACATTAGGGCTACATGGCTTTTACACAATTGTAATTAATCTCTATCTGTTTTTAAGGCTCTAGAAATTCAGGCTTATGTATAGTATAGTAAATAGCTTTGCTAGGACAACTGTAGTCTGGCTACCGGTGGAGTCAAATATAAGCTTTATTTTTGTCGAACAATGGCAAACGTAATGTAAAAGTTGCTCAAGGGACCAATAAATAAATAGTCCTCCTTTGCTGGGAGTGAAAGAAAAATTAATGTCCAGGCAGAGAAAGCAATTTCTCAGTGGAGGAGCTGACTTTCCTGATAAATGCTGTCAAACTTGTACATTGAGTTTAGAAAAATGAAGCTGCTGGTTGTGCGGAGCTTGAAAAGGCCCAGTTGCTCGTGGTAGGAGAGGAGGAACATCAGCCCTGTGGCCACTGGAGCTGCTTGGGATTGACCCATGATAAAATGTGATCACAGGATGTCAGGGGTTGAAGGGCCCTGGAAGCTCATGCAGTGCAATCCCCCCATGGAGCAGGAACACCCAGATGAGGTTACACAGGAAGGTGTCCAGGCGGGTTGGAATGTCTGCACAGAAGGAGACTCCACAACCCCCTGGGCAGCCTGGGCCAGGCTCTGCCACCCTCACTGAGAAGTTTATTAACCACGACCCCCTTCCTTTGATTAACGCTGAAAAGATATTTAGATAGTGCGATAAGAGGCTTCTTCAGTGTAATTAGTGTGTCCTTATGTGCCTGTTAGGCGACATATTAAAACCGTTGTTGTCTTTATTTACTTAAATTGAGTGACTAACGATCTTCCTTCGCATCCACATCTAATCTGTGAGCAGCTATTCTGGGAAAGGTATAAGAAACATTTATTTTGATAGAGGTAACTTAGGATCATATTAGTGCATGTCGTGCTCATTTTGGTACCGTGTATGAATTTTGTTGTATTTAATACTGTACTCTTACCATTTTTGTATACCATAAAACTTCCTAAGAGTTGCTTCCCGAGCAGTTCAAGTTATTCATGTGAAACCCCTCAACCATAGCAATATTCTCAGGTATGAATACAAAATAATGATTCACCAAGGATATTTGAGCCGCCACTAACCAGCTTTCCTTGAACAACGTGGAGGGTGTAAATGGCTTTTTCAGCTTCGGGTATTTCGATGCTGTTACAAACCTACATTTGCACAGGCAAAGCAATCTTGCTGGTAAAACTACTTGGCCTATTTGGTGCTGCTTTCTGCTAACAACATAATGGAGAGGAACAGAACTAGGTGGTTTCTTATATTAAATAAGGTTAAGAAATTAATAATCCCCTTATAAAACGCCATAGAGCTCTTGTTTTATTTTGAAGGAACATTTTGTTCTACCACAAAAAAAGAAGGGAAGGTTTTAAAGGATTTTCTATTGTTATTTTGGAGAGAGCAGCAGTGTTCTCATTTCACGTTAATCCCAAACTATATCTATTCCGAAATATCTTTTTGCCTTGGCAGTGCTATAACAGTGATTATTCAGAGAGCTTTGCTTGCGGTGCGAGCTCCCAAAACCTTTTAATTGCATTTATATTCTAATGGTTTCAGATGTGTTTCACTTAGACAATAGAGAGAACAGGTGAGCAACTAGAAGCAAATTGGGAAGCCTATGGAAAGGCCGTGGGGTAGAAGGTTGTGTTCAAATGTGGGAGACGAGATAAAGTGAGTCCTAATTCTGTTGCGTGCGATAAGAATAAAAGGAGTAAGGAGGAAAGAACCACGATGTAAAAGATCAGTGTTGGCAGTAGCAGAGGGAATGAGATGTGGAGTGTGTTTTGTGGATGGTTGGAAGAAAATCGCAGAGGATGAGGAGGGCAGGACGGGGCTGAGAGCCGGTGCGAAGGCAGCGCGAGCCCTGGTGACGAGCTATAAATGGGGCAAAACCAGGTAAATGATGCTTTTTTGTGGCGTTGCTCAAGAGCTGAACATACCTGTGGCATGAAAAAAATGAGAGGTGGTCCACATTACTTGGTTCTTGCATCCTGGTGGCTGTTGCTCCTTTTAAGATGTGTTGAACCCTTGGAGCTTTTCTCATGTCAGTCTGTGAGTTGATTTTCTTCCATGGGGAAATTCAGCCTTGGCACAGGAACTGGTTTCCTCCCATGAGAGAGATGTTGGCTGATCCCAAATCATTTGATAGGACAAGAGGAAACGGCCTCAAGTTGCGCCAGGGGAGGTTGAGGTTGGATCTGGGGAACCATTTCTTCCCCAAAGGGCTGTGGGGCATTGGAACAGGCTGCCCAGGGCAGTGCTGGAGTCACCAGCCCTGGAGGGGCTGAAAATACACTCATGGACATGGGGTAGTACCAGTGTTAGATTAACATCTAGACTCAATGATTTTGAAGGTCTCTTTCAACCCAAATGATTCTATGATTTATCCCTGATCCCTGCTGTCCATGTGGGCTGTGCCGCCCAGGGACCTGAACTTGTGAGCATCTTGATCTCTCCCAGCCGATTATCTTGTGACAATAAGGGAGTAATCTATGAAGATGGCTCTATAAACACATTTTCACCCAAATGATGTTATTACCGTGGTTTAGCCAAAAGCAATTATTTTATGGAATAAGTTCATCGTGCCGCCGGGGGGTCTGGCTAGGCTTTATGTGGCTTAAATGAGGTTCCTTGCTAAAAGAGACTGTAATTTTTATCTGGGCTCTGACTAATTAGCAGCACTGTCTCACCTTGCGACTCTGCGTCCCAGACGGAGGATGCGAACACCATGACCAGCTCCCACGGCCGGCAGTGCTCGGCATGAGGAGTGGAAAGGCGGCCCTTACATCTCCAATGATGGCGAAAGAACCGTCTTTAGGAGCTATTTACTGTTTAGCAGATTTGGAGCAGACCCTGTGAGTCATGTGTAGGTGGTTCACCTAAACGGGCACGGCTGGGGAGATGATTCACCGTGGTGCCAGGTGGCTGGTGTTGGCGGGGTCTGATATGCAGAGCGGAACACCGGAGCGTCGCAGTCTCTGAGAATAACCACCATCCCTGGGGTTATCTCGTAGGCAATGCGTTTTCATTGTTTCCATGATTCACACACGGTGAGATAGCTGAGGAGCTGGGCATGGAGTGTACCAAGGTTTTCTTTGCGATCCTAGAATCGAAATAATTCTGGATGGAAGAGACCTCCAAGATCATGGAGTCTAACCATTCACCCACCCCTGGCACTACCCCATGTCCATGAGAAGCTCATCTCTGTGTATTTCCAACCCCTCCAGGGATGGTGACTCCAGCACTGCCCTGGGCAGCCTGTTCCAATGCCCCACAGCCCTTTGGGGAAGAAATTGTTCCCCAGATCCAACCTCAACCTCCCCTGGCGCAACTTGAGGCCGTTTCTTTGTGTCCCTGTGTCCCCTCAGCTCCTGTTCTCCAGCTGAACCCCCCAGGTCCCTCAGCCGCTCCCATCACACTTGTGCTCCAACCCCTTCCCCAGCTCCATTCCCTTCTCTCAACTCGCTCCAGCACCTCAAGGCCTTTCTCATGAGATGATCTCACCACCCCTCTGGCCACCATTTTGAGCGCTGAGGTGATTCTGGTGCCCCCAGGGCCGCCATTTTGAGTCCTGAGGTGACTCTGGTGCCGCCATTTTGAGCCCTGAGGTGACTCTGGTGCCGCCATTTTGAGCCCTGAGGTGATTCTGGTGCCGCCATTTTGAGCCCTGAGGTGATTCTGGTGCTGCCATTTGGAGCCCTGAGGTGATTCAGGTACTGCCATTTTGAGCCCTGAGGTGATTCTGGTGCTGCCATTTGGAGCTCTGAGGTGATTCAGGTACTGCCATTTTGGGCCCTAAGGTGACTCTGGTACCACCATTTTGAGCTCCAAAACTACCCCCAGGATTCGCAGTTTGGGCTCCCCGGTGCCCAGCACAGGGACAGTCGCTGCCCTGGGCCTGCTTGCCACACCAGTGCTGGTACAGGGTCTTCTTGGGGCTGGTGTTTTGAGACATATGCTAGACTTTGAGTGGCTATTTTGTTCTTATTCCTCTGCTCCTCGGTCAAGTCACAAGTGTTTCTGCCATGCAATGGCCGTGATGCTCGGCTGCTCTCCTTGCTGCCGACTGTGTGGCTCCAGCTGAAAACAGCCGGTCAAGGGCAGAGCGGGGCCATGACCGTCCTGCCGGCTCCGTCCCGGTGTTGTCCACCCCAAGGTTGAGCGCAGAACAGCCCTCCCATGGCAGCCGTATCCACGCTCGTCCACCCACAGTGCCCATCCGTGTGTTTGTTCCAACTCGTTAGCACCGAGCCGATACCCGAAGGAGTCTTGCGAGCGCTGTTATCAGCTTCAAGGTGACTTGCTCAAAGCTCTTATCGCTGTCTCCTTTGGCTGGTGGATGTGACCCAACTGTTTTATCGAGTCTCGTGACGCGGGGAAGAGCGGCACTGCCTGCGTTTGCACTAGGCGTGAAAATCCTTTATCAGATAACACGATATTGCGGGATATTAGGAGCTAAATTTATCTGCAACTGGCATTGCTGAAAGCCTTGGGAAAACAGGCAGAGATGAAGTTTTCTCCGTCTCATTTGGCACAGACCCTCAGGTAAACTAGAAGGATGATGAGGTGTGTAAATTAGTGCCATCTGGTTCCAAGGGATTAGGACCACATTCAGTTTGTGGGCCGGCGTCCCTCGGGCCTTTTGATGATGGGCTGATGGTAGTAGTTTAAATTAAATGTGGAGATAAATGATGTCCAAAGGATTTGCAGGCAGGCTGCTGTTCATTTGGGTAGGTTCGGCTGCCTTAGAACATTAAATCCAAATACCTGGCCAAAGAAATGCAGATTCCTTTATAAGCCACTTTTTGTTTCCTCTACTGCTTTGGAGATAAGGTGACACTTCAGATAAGCCCTGGGCAAGGCTTGTCCTTTCTAACCAAAGGAGCAGCACTTGGTTTGGCATTTCCTGGGCTCAATTCAGCTTTTTATACCACAAGGTGGGTTGAAAGCTCAAGCTGCTGAATTCTTTCAAAGACTTTGCCCATCGTCTGCTGCAAAAACACAGCGGGGCTTCGCTTGGAGCTTTGCTTTGTATATGGTAAGAAAAACCACTGTCACAGCGGAGCCCTCCGGCAAGTGCTCAGCGGTGGCACCTTTCTCCAACCTTGTTACTTATGACAGGTGATCCTGGGACACCGAAACCCAAATTTTCTGTGTAGATAATAGATCAACAGCTCAGTGCAAATAAGCCGGTAGTGGCTTTAGGCAGCCTGGCCGCGGTTGGGTTGTGTACGTCCAACTCCCGCCGTGTTCTATCGGCTCCCGCGTGTTCGCCTTAGTCAAAAATCTTCCTTTGGAAAAAGGACTTGAATCCGAAACTTGGATTTAGAGGCAGGTTCAGTTTCTGGCGCATATCTGTCATTTGAGTTAATTAAGTGGTTCCATGGCGAGCGGTTCAGAGAGCTGCTCCGCTCCCTGGGTGATTAATGGAACTAAGTGGTTTGAATCATTTTACGGGACCATATTGACAGGGCAGCGAGGTCGCTATTTCCTGCTCATAAATCAGATATCTGAAATACACGATATGAATACCCTCGCCAGAGCTCGATGCAGTAAGAGGATGATTTCTGCCTTCCAAAATTCAATGCTCGAAAGAAAATACACTCTTAACCTGCTGCAGTAGAAGATACTGGGACATGTGAACTACGGCTGGGTAGGTCTTCATGGTTGGATAAATAACTTAAATTATTGCTGCTGCAAACTCCATGCTGAGGTTACTTTCTTGGCAATGTGATTGCTGTTAGGATCTTGTTCCTGAGCTTTCTCAGCTTTGATGGCAAGGAAGTTCTTCCTTATTTTGCCACAATTTATTATATATCCACAGGCTCCTGCACCGGCATTTTTGTACCTGACCAAGATCATCTCATCCCTGGCGCTTAGACAAGATGACAAACCCTTTCAGCTTTTGTAATTGTTAGATTAATAAGTGACACTTTTGGTTTCCTTTTGTATTATAGAGTTTTACCTCTTTTTGTAATCCTGGGAAGCCTTTTCTGCACCTGCACAAGTTTGAGATAATATCTCATGGTCCCAGAGGACCCGAATTGTGTTCAGAAGATCTCCCTTGTGCCTTGTTCAGTGCAAGGCGTTAACGCTTCCCTGTCTCTGGGTTAAGAACGTGGGGAATCCCACAATTGTGTTGGCCTTTTTGAAAGCCTCAGTGAGTTAATCTGGACTGAAATCATAGAATGATTTAGATTGGAAAAGACCCTCAAGATCATCGAGTCCATCCATTAACCCACCCCTGGCACTGCCCCATGTCCCTGAGAACCTCATCTGTGTGTATTTCCAGACCCTCCAGGGATGGTGACTCCAGCACTGCCCTGGGCAGCCTGTTCCAATGCCCCACAGCCCTTTGGGGAAGAAATTGTTCCCAGATCCAACCTCAACCTCCCCTGGTGCAACTTGAGGCCGTTTCTTTGTGTCCCTGTGTCCCCTCAGCTCCTGTTCTCCAGCTGAACCCCCAGGTCCCTCAGCGGCTCCCATCACACTTGTGCTCCAGCCCCTCACCAGCTCCGTTCCCTTCTCTCCACTCGCTCCAGCACCTCAAGGCCTTTCATGAGGTGCTCCCGCCACCCCTCTGGCCGCCATTTTGAGCCCTGAGGTGATTCTGGTGCCGCCATTTTGAGCCCTGAGGTGATTCTGGTGCCGCCATTTTGAGCCCTGAGGTGATTCTGGTGCCGCCATTTTGAGCCCTGAGGTGATTCTGGTGCCGCCATTTTGAGCCCTGAGGTGATTCTGGTGCCGCCATTTTGAGCCCTGAGGTGATTCTGGTGCCGCCATTTTGAGCCCTGAGGTGATTCTGGTGCTGCCATTTTGAGCCCTGAGGTGATTCTGGTCCCCCTGGTACCACCATTTTGAGCTCCCAAAACTGCCCCAGGATTGGCGGTTTTTCCTCCCCAGGTCCCAGCACAGGGACGGTCACTACCCTGGGCCTGCTGGCCACACCAGTGCTGGTACCAGCCAGGATGCTGGTGGCCTCTTGGCCACCTGGGCACGCTCTGGCTCACGTTCAGCCCCCAGGTCCTTTTCCACTGGTCACTTTCCAGCCGCTCTTCCCCAAACTAATTTATTTGCATCCTCTGGTATGGGTGCACTGAAGCCAGGAGAAACCAAGACGCCATTATGGGCAACACTGGCACCATCCCATGGATGGGAACAGAGGGTTTTTCATGGTGTATTTATGAATTATAAGGACAGCAAAAGCAACCCTTCCGTCACGCCATGGGGGTGAACATGCCAATCATTTCTGTGGGCAAACTGTGACGTTTCGCACCGGGGGCAGCTGTGCTTGTTGACAGCTTATAGTCAATTTTATCAAACCTTTTAAGTGACTTCATTCTCCAAGGTGGTGCGACTTCAGTTTGCAATCAATTCTGGGAACGCAGTAATTGGAAAGCAAATAATTAGAAAGTTGACAGCAAGGGATGTGGCTGAGGTTCGTGTAGATCACACTGATACACCAAACACAAGTTTTAAATGAAGTTCTATTTAACCATAGATGCCTCAGAGCTGTGAGGCCCATTCATAAGCTTTCGTTTCCCTTGTCATTTAGGGTGATGTGTCAAGCCCACAGTCTGACAATGGATAGACCCAAAATTAGCTTTGTTGACAATAATTTAATATTCATTTTACTGCAACTGTTCGTGAAAGCTGTATCGCTAGGAAATATTTATATACATTTACTGAATATTTTGGCATAGTGGAACTACTTATTGATATTTTTTACACTTGAAAATCACTGAAATTTAAGCCAGGAAGAAATAAGCGCCTTTCAAACCCTAAGAAAATCCTCTCTACATCCATTTTTTTTCCACCCGTTTTAATTTCAGCCACAACCTGCTGTGACCGAGTCCGACTTTCAACATCAGAAAGACAGATTCTGTCTGAAATGGCGGAGACTGTGCAAAACAAGAGGGTTTTATGTGTGCGGGTGGCATAAATCCCTCACCCTGGGCTGCTGTTTGCTCAGACCTGGGGTCAGAACAGCTTGTTATTCGGAGGAGCGCAAGGTCCTCATCTATTCCTCTGGTTGTATTGTTTATCCCAGGTGTGGGGAGGTCAGAAATTCCTCACCTGAACTTCCACCGTGCTCATTTATTACCCTGTCGCTCATGTCGTCGCCTGATATGTCTCCAATCTGTTAGATAAATATGGAAGTCGGGCGCTTTACTGCACGCTACGCTTTCCAATTAGCGTTCATAGGACTTGTACGTCCAGAAAACCCACAGGTTCTGAAGGTTTTGACCTTCAGAAGTTTATTCCTGCATCCTGTGCACCCTTGTTTTATTTTTAATAGAGAGAAGCGCTTCTCTACTGCAGTTTTGGAGGTGAGTTTTGATGACAGAAGTAAATATAACTCTGGAACACCGGAGCATTGACTTCAACGTGCTCTGTCAAGGACCAGCTTGGCTCATAGACCCTCGTTGTGTCTTTTGCGCTTAATTAGAACTTGAGGTCATACGAGGGCCTGAAACCGTAGGTATCCTGCAGTCCTTATGAGATGTCCAGCTGTATAATTGGCCCCGTGTTGAGGATGGAAACCCTCAGCGCCATCCCTTTGAAAACCGAGCCGCTCCCACTACCAACTTGTGCCGTCTGATGGGAGCCGGTTGCTCCAGTAAGTGGGAACCAAGTTGTTGAGCGCTTTAAAGGTCATAAAAACACCCGCAACCAGCCCAGGACACTAATTGTGGCATCCCCAGAGGGTTGGGTTGCTGGGTTTTGCTGGACCAAACAGCTGAGCCCTCGCTTGCGGCTCTAGGATGAAACATAGGTTGCGCAGAATCACTAAAACAACAAATTTGCTCCCCATCCCCACGAGGAACGCGCTGTATTAATGAAAACCTAAGCGAGATCTCCGGAGCGGGTGTCGTTAACCATAACGATGTGTTTTCCCTGGGCCTGGCATCCCAAAATGGGGTTTTCCCTCTTGTTTGACCCAGGAAGGGCCAACGCGCAGAATTGGTGCCGAATCATTCATTGCTGAAAGAAAACATCAATTAATATCAGCCCCGCGGCGTGCGTTATTGTTTCTAAAATGAGGATAAATGATCAATCAAGGTTTACGCATAACGAGCAGGAGCAATGCGTGAATTATGAAGCGTATGGAAATCATAAAGGCGACAAGCAGAAATAGCTTTCCTCTGGGAGGAAATATTAGACTCCCAGCAATAATTTACTCCCTTCCTTTGTTTGAATACAAATTAATAAAACTGATGATAGTCTTAAATATTCTCATTATATCCTTACCTTTAACTGCAGCACAGGTTCCGTAAATGTCATTGTTACTTAGCAACCCTGACTAGTTTTAGAAAGACTTTTTGATTTTGGAGGTATAAAGAGGATATAAACATGAATGGGGTGTTTTTCATAAACAAAGAGCAAAGCGTGCGTTTCTCAATTCAGGCAACTAATTTTAGATTGAAGGGAAACAACAACGACAAAAAAATCACAAACATAGAAACTGAGTTAGACAAATTGGAGTATTCAGTCAAATAATGGGTGCAAGAACGAGGATATTGGGCTTTGTAGAGGCTGTAAAAAGAAAACGCGGGTTAATATTAACACTGGGTAAGATACTTTTAAAGGGGTATGTTGATTTATAGCTCCTGCAAAAGCTGGGAGCCCATGGCTTGGGCAAGTGCACTCTCTGCTGGGTTAAGAACTGGCTGGAGGGCCGGGCCCAGAGAGTGCTGGTGAATGGGGCTGCATCCAGCTGGCGGCCAGGCACTAGTGGTGTCCCCAGGGGTCAGGGTTGGGTCCGGTCCTGTTCAACATCTTCATTGATGATTTAGATGAGGGCATTGAGACCATCATCAGCAAATTTGCTGCTGACACCAAGTTGGGAGGGAGTGTGGAGCTGCTGGAAGGCAGGAGGGCTCTGCAGAGGGATCTGGAGAGACTGGAAAAATGGGCCCATTCCAATGGGATGAAGTTCAACAAGGCCAAGTGGCGGGTGCTGCCCTTTGGCCACAACAACCCCTGCAGCGCTCCAGGCTGGGCACAGAGTGGCTGGAGAGCAGTCAGGCAGAAAGGGACCTGGGGGGACTCATGGACAGGAAGCTCAACAGGAGCCACCAGTGTGCCCAGGTGGCCAAGAAGGCCAATGGGATCCTGTCCTGGATCCAAACCAGCGTGGTCAGCAGGACAAGGGCAGTGATCCTTCCCCTGTGCTCTGCACTGGGGAGGCCACACCTGGAGTGTTGTGTTCAGTTCTGGGCCCCTCAGCTCAGGAAAGAGATTGAAGTGCTGGAGCGGGTGCAGAGAAGAGCAACAAGACTGGGGAAGGGACTGGAACACAAGCCCTATGGGGAGAGGCTGAGGGAGCTGGGCTTGTTTAGTCTGGAGAAGAGGAGGCTTAGAGCTGAGCTCAGCACTCTCTAGAACTACCTGAAGGGCAGTTCTAGCCAGGTGGGGCTTGGTCTCTTCTCCCAGGCAGTCAGCAATAGGACAAGGGGCCATGGGCTTAAATTCAGGCTGGAGATTAGAAAGCAATTCTTTGCAGAGAGAGTGGTCAGGCATTGGAATGGCTGCCCAGGGAGGTGCTGGACGGAATGAGCTTTGAAGGTCCCTTCCAACCTAAACTATTCTCTGATTAATTATCATTTATGCATTATGTTTGAGGTTTTGGAGTCGAGTGATTATGTGAGACTTCTGTTCTTAGCAATAAAAATGTTCCTCGTCATCAAGAAAAGTGGAAATGGCTTCAAAGCATGAACTCCAGAAGGTCAAACACCAGAGAGTAATAGAGGTAATTCCTTTGGTCCTCAAGGTTCTTGAGCATCTCTGGTGGTGGCTGCACCACAACATGAGACGACTGTGCTATAATGGTGTGAGAATCAATTAAAACTCGTTAAACATGTCAGAAGAAGAGTGGTGGCCTGTTGGAGAAGAGCAAGACCAAATCTGCCCCATGTTGTTGGGATGGAGGAAGAGGCACAACGATGCGGCCAAAAGATGCTGCGGGATGCTCTGCTGAGAGGTCATTTGGCTTCTCACACATTCCCCAGCCAATCAGATAAGGAAAATCAGATTAAGGATGTTTTATCAAGTTTCATAACAGCAGATAAAAAAGCCCATTTGATTCTGAAGATAAGCGCCAAACGCTGCCCGTGATTCACCATCCCAGCGCTGAATGAGGGAAATGAGTAATAGGCCTGCAGCTCCGGGTTGTGGCTGATTTTAAGTGTTTTCTATAAATCTAAATTAAACAAATTGTGTTTGGAACCTATTTTTTCAAATATTGATGGTTGTGTGTCTTGCAGTGGAAGACAAGACAATCCACTTGAAAAACTCTATATAACCGGTCATGTCGTAGTTTTGCCGCGCGTTGAGCAGAAGCAGAGTTGCTAAGCTGTCTCCTAGATGTTGAATTGCTAAAAGTCGATGAAGACAAATATGATTCATTATGGGATGTGGGCTGGTCTGATAGTGACCTGAGAGAAGTGGGGCCAGGCTGCAACTACAAAGTGGGACTATCTGGCTGAGCCAAGTGATGAGGAGGAGGAAGATCAGCATCCTTAGGACACCAGGTTGAGGAGATGCCACGGTGTGTCATTCCAAAGCACAATTTACACCGCCCTGAGGGCTTTTTGGCCCTGGGAGCCATAATCATTTTGGTTGGAAGAGACCCTCAAGATCAAGTCCAACTGTTCCCCCAACCCTGGCACTGACCGATGTCACTAAGAACCTCATCTCCGCGTCTTTTAAACCCCTCCAGCGATGGTTATTCAAGCACTTCTCTGAGCAGCCTCTTCCAATGCCCGACAACAGCATCAAAGGCTTTACTAAAGTTTAGGTAGACATCATCCGCAGCCTTTCCCTCATCCAAATGTGGCGTATCTGCTTGTGAAGATCTTCAGGGCTTCCCCCCTGCGCTGGCAAGAGAACAGTTTGCTAAAAGAGTTGCATAGTCAAGACAGGTCCTAGGGGATGGAGAGAGATTCCTGAATTCGATAAAGCCTTTGACTGCAAATATTTTATTGCTGGCTACGATAATGATGTTTACAAAGAAAGGAAAGAAGGAAGACGCTCTGCTTGTCAGATGTTTGCCGATTCCCCCCGAACGCACCGCGGGAGTTACACAGGGACGTGTCATCCTTGAGAAAACATTACCCTGGTAGCACAGCCGAGGTCACCGGCTCGCGCGAATTAACCATCGTGTCAGCCCTGGGTATGGGGGCGATGTGAACTCCAGCCCCTCACTACTTATGATGACTTCTGATGACTTATGATCTCCGCATCTTCGTGTTTGTGTCTTGCCCTTCCACGTTGCTTCCTCTCCACCTCCTGCCTTTCAGAACTTGGCGTTGGCCTCGCTCATACGCAGACCGTCCGGACCAAACCCAGAGCCTGTTAAACACAGCGAGGAGCTCTTGGACCATTGAGGGTAAAACTAAATCATCCAGCTATGAAGGCAAATGGGGATTTGGCTTAGTGGGAGCTAACTAAGGAAGGAACTGTCAGGTGCTGCCAGTTGCACTCATGTAAGAAGCAAAGTGTTGAGTTCTCCCCAGGTTGATACTTAGCAGCAAATTCCCTTCAGCTGGAAGATGCTCCTACCAGGTCAGTATATAATTGATGTTTAGGGACTGCGGGGCTTTCTCTGAAAAGAGAAGGTGAATACATTAGGGGTTTGTGTATATGTCTTCTTACAAGCGTGGCCACGAAGTCGGTGTTCATCTCAATATTTCTGAGTAACCAGAGTCCTTTAAAAACAAACCCACAAGCGTTTAAAGGAATTCCAGCCTAGATGATGGGGTGGCATGGAGACAAGGACTCTTTACTGGGGTGGTGTTGGCACGGATTCTCCCCATCTTCTCGCCTGCGGTGTCCAGCCAAGGGCTAAAAACGGCATTTTCAGGCAAAAATTGAGCTTTCCCTCCCACTGCGGTGGGATTTGGGGCCACCTCCATTTTCTTCGCTCCCGGTGAGCAGGAGGGATGGTGGGAGAGGAGCCTCTGAATCCTTTGCAGAGGACGCTCCCCATGTGTTATGGGGAGCCCTGGAGCCATATTTGAGGTGTTTTTTGGGGGCTCCCCATGGCAGAGACCCCCATCGTTGCCCTCGTGCCGCGGCACAGGGGTGCTGACGGGCCCCATAGGCCCCAGCTTGGGGTTGGGGGCTGTTTTCCAACACCAAACACAAGTGAAACCCCATGGAGACCCCATCCCTGAGCCCCCCAAAAACCATCCCATCTGCTTCATCCCATCCCATGTTATTCACCGTACCGCAGGCTACTTCCCATAAAGATATTATAGACTTGTACAGTATCGCCATGATCCATACGTTGTCCTAAAGAAATCGGGAAGAGCGACAGCAACTCCGAAGTGTCAGAAAACATTTAACATTCCAACTTGTTTTCACGCGGGCCAAAAGACGCGCCATATTCAAATATAAAGTTGTTGTCAACAATTGTGACCATTTTAAAATGAACCAGTTCATCACGTGCTGAAGCAACATTGTTGGTCAAGAAACCAGTTTCTGGCATAGCGCTATTTGTAGTTATTTTTGCTTTCTCTGAGAGACCGCAAATAAGAAGATGTAGACACTAACACCTCATGGATACGTTTAATTTTCTATTTAGCTATAGCTTTATTAGCAGCAAACAATCATTGGAGCTTAAAGAACATGTTGAAAATCAGTAGCAAGGCCTCATAGTTGTTCTGAAACTCTTTTGTTTTATTTGCAGGGAATAGTGTTTAATTAAATTGTCCAGAGGCCCCCATCATGGCCCTTGTGCCGCGGCACAGCTGGTGCTGCCGGGCCCCACAGGCCCCAAAACCCTCCATCTGCTCCTTCGCGTGCCACGCGAGGATCTTTTCCAGCTTCCAGAGCTCCATTCCTTTTCCACGCGTTGCCCTTTATTATGGATATAACCAGGAGAAAATCAGATAGACTTTCCCCCTCGTTATTAGAGGTGATAATTTGCAGGCTGAGCGCGTTGCCATGGCGACGCCAGCAGCCCCCGAAGGGGGAGGCCGGGAGTCGCGGCCTAATCCTGAGGTGATTTTCAATAGCACCAGCTGTCCCGGGGCTGAAAGGCATGGCAAATTATACCATTATTGGAGAGAAACGGGGAGGCTAAGCTAATTATTTGTGGGCTTCAGACACAGGTGTTCATAAAAGCCGGGCCGTGTGCTCCTCATTTCAATCACAAAGGGGCGGCCCTGGGCCTGCTGCCGCCGTGGGGCCGCGCCGCAGGTAACTACTCTCTGGAGAAATGCCTTTTTTTTGTAGCTTTATAGCCTTTTTCTTAATGTTTTTTAGCTGGGAAGTGGCGTTGGAAGCTGGGGGTGTGCTGGGGTTGAGTTTGGGGGGTGTTTATTTGCGGCTACTGGGGGGCCCTTATTTGAGGCCGCTGCGGGGGGGTGTCTGGTGTGCTGTTATTGCCAAAAACATTAGTTATAACTCAGTGTTTTGCTCTTTAATGTGAATAACATGAGTGTAGAACTCTGTGAAAATAATTGCCTGTTTATCTGTAACTTTGCCTGGTGAAAACTTTGTTTCTTTAGTTTCTTTTGCCTTCAGTAGATGTGCTGAGAGTATAACAGAAGTTACACCAAAAATGTTTTTGAGGTTTGGATGTTAGCTTCTTATTAGAAAAATAAGCAATGTGACGCATGGTTTCTTGGTGAGGAAAATGCTTGTCTGTATATTATATGTGTCTATGAAAATACTTTAATGGAAATATCCTGGCTATGCTCATTGTTGCTTTTGCAAAGTTGTTCTGTGCTTCGCGTTTTAAAAGCAGGTTCTGAATGTTAAAACAGGATTTAAAGTGTCTATTTTGGACTTCCTGAAGCACTTTGGGGTGTTCTGGTATCGTGATGTTAAAATAAGTGAGGGCGGGAAGCTCTTTATTCTACTTTGCAGGCGAGAAACTCAGTAATTAAGGTGAAAATTGGTGGAATTATCCCTATGAGCACAAAATTCAGTGTCTGCTAATGTGGGGGGGCCTGGAGCTTCCAAAAGGGGCAACTCGGTGTGAGACCTTGTGGTAGAATGTATTTTGCAATAATTCAAATGCAATCAACCCAAAAGTTCTTTAGAATTTGCACCTATTTTGGTGAGGAACAACAATGTTAATTGAGTCAAAACGGGGTGTTTTCCTAAAGAAAACGCTTGGAACGAGCTTCTTGAAGGTGCTTTGCTTTTACCAAGTAGCAACCAAATTAATTTTGGCTGATTTGCAACCCTAATGAACGCAGCCTCTTAATATAATACTGAAGTGTAAAATATGTTGTCCGCTGGGGTGATTTTGGCCATCAAACCCCACTTTACTGACCAAAAACATTATAGAATTGATGCAAGGTCATGTACCTTCCACCAAGGTTAAAAGTTGGATTTACTAGTACAACCTCTGTTCGTCTTCGCTGTATCTTTTGAGGGAGGAATTCAATATCAAAAGTCAGGGGAGATTATTCAGGTCCACAGTTTCTTCTGCTTTTGGCTTTTTTATAGCCTTTTATAAAAGAAATGAAAGCGTTGCATATTGTTAAACGTCCAAGTACCATAAAGAAAAGTTTACACTCAATAGCTTTGAATAGCAGAGTGTTGGCTGACATGGCCAATTACTTGTCTGCAAAATAATAATACCATAATGGATTCATTACCTTGCTGCTGTGATATAACGAAGAAGTGAGAACCGGTGTCGTTTTTATGCGCCGTGTAACGCAAATATATTCACAGTACAATAAGATTAGCGCTGGTAAATGTGGGTATTTATTCTATATATGCTCACGTGCCTCTTGAACTTTGCGAGCGGCCTTTGGGCATTTCTAGAGATGTATTTCTCTATTTCCAAACAAGGGTTTGGACTTGAACCTTGTTTTAAGTGGGGGGTTGAAGTTCCCAAATGTCCCTCAGCCAAGCCTACTTGGGCTGAGCTTTAGCAAATATTCCTGCGCTTTATAAAGGTTGAAAAGGAGAACAGGGGGGATTTTTGGGTCAGCGAAGAGCAAGAAGCAGCGACTTCATTAATTGTGCATCTTATGATTCGGAAGCCTTGGCTTATGTTTTTTCTCCCTCTCCGTTGTTTTTCTGGAATTATTGGTGATGTGCGTTGTATTAAAACAGGAATATTGGGGAAAAACTAAGGAAAAACCAGTGGGAAGCTCAATCTGGTGGGTTCTTGTGGAGTTTATCTGGACAGATTTTGGGCTTTGAAGTCAAGTTCTTCACCACGGTATCACTTTACTGCTGCATCATGGGGAGAAACCTGGAGTGTTGTGTTCAGTTCTGGGCCCCTCAGCTCAGGAAAGAGATTGAAGTGCTGGAGCGGGTGCAGAGAAGAGCAACAAGACTGGGGAAGGGACTGGAACACAAGCCCTATGGGGAGAGGCTGAGGGAGCTGGGCTTGTTTAGTCTGGAGAAGAGGAGGCTTAGAGCTGAGCTCAGCACTCTCTAGAACTACCTGAAGGGCAGTTCTAGCCAGGTGGGGCTTGGTCTCTTCTCCCAGGCAGTCAGCAATAGGACAAGGGGGCATGGGCTTAAATTTAGGCTGGAGATTAGACAGCAATTCTCTGCAGAGAGAGTGGTCAGGCATTGGAATGGCTGCCCAGGGAGGTGCTGGACTCACCGGCCCTGGAGGTTTTTAGACTGAGCTTGGCCATGGCACTTAGTGCCATGATCTAGTCAATGGACTGGAGTTGGACCAAGGGTTGGACTGGATGATCTCTGAGGTCTTTTCCAACCCAGTCCATTCTGTGCTTCTAACAAGGGAAAGAGGATTCAAGGCTGCTCTTAGGGCAGCAGATGTTCTTTTTCCGCGCTCTTTGGGTTCAGCGTAGCGTGCGCTGTTCTCGTGACCTCCTTTTGAGACTTTAAGGTGTTCTATCCATCACCATATAAAATCTTAGGGTAGAAAGCAAAGGCGTTCCGTTAGGAAAAGAAAAATGTATTAAGGAGTGATGCGCTGTGACGCTGTTAGGGCCTCGGTGTCTAACACAACCCGTGCAGTTAGTGGGCTGGCACGAGGCTGGTTCCATGGGGAGAAGCAAAAGGAAAGAAGGTGCTTTGTGTGGATGATGAAGTGTATTTGGATCCCCGGGGCCTGCTCCTCGCAGGCTGGCGGTGCCTCAGCTGTGGCCCCAAACTCATCGGGTGCAAATTAGCAACGTCCCGATGACAAATTTCTTTGCCAAACGCAAAGGCAGCGGTGGTTTTGTGAGCCGCGGTCTGGCTTGGCGTTTAAATCCCCCGGGGAGAGATGAAGAGGGTTCCTTTGAAACTAAAGGCCCTATTTAAACCCAATTCATTGCGCTCTTATTGTTGTTGCTGCGTATTATCGGGTCTTGGGCCTGATAAGCGATTATTGTTACAATGAGCCGTGAGATGACGTGCGAGTGATGGACGGTGTTGCAGGTAGATGGCAAAACCACAATGCCGGGCAGTGCTTACCATTTTATTTCGATTTTCTTAAACGTGACTAGTTGATACAAATCAGTTGTGCCTCTGGATGCTCGTTCAGTTGATTCCTTCTCCAGGCACAGTGATGTTACTGTTGAAAGAATGAATCAATTCAGTGGGGGTGCTGGTGGTGTTTATCATCTTCTTGGCTCTGCTTTCATATTTCAACCCCATCTGGAAGGAGAAATCTTGTGAGGTGCGATTTTATGCAGCTGCACAGCGTATGGAGTTAGTTTGAACTCTGCAAGTTACAGTAATTGGGTAAAGGTAACGCACAACAGCAGCAACAATTTGTGTGCTTAATGCAAATTTAGCATTTCAGTGCTAAAAACCATTACGGAGCGCTAATAAACAGAGGTATAATCAGCCTTATGAGTAATAGAAGGCAAATAAAACCTGGGGATCATGATGCACGGTGCCAGCAAAAGAGCAGGTGTTTGGAGGACCCCGCCTTTTGATTGTGGCTCTGACACTTGGTGTGATTTCTCTGTCAAGCACTTGACCTCCTCCCGCCTCGTTAACCCAGCTGGAAAATTAGGGAAAGGGAGCGGGAGCCTGGGCGCGACGCAAATAGCACATCTGAGCTAAAGCCTTGGGGGAAAAGGGTTTTACAACAGCCACGGCGATGCGAGATGTTCATTCTTGAACGATTCCTCGCGTGGCGTCCGTGGAGAAACAGGAAGGAGTTTCTCGACAAAGCGCATCATGCCAAACTTGTAAGGATTTCCCTTCCCCACTGAAGGCTGAGCCTCCGTAGGCTTGGTTTTAACGTGGAATAAGTCGATGCGATCGATTGACCCTGCTTCTTGCTGTCGTATTTGACACGGAGTTGACTTTTTCTCAAGTAATTCTCCATAACCAGATGTATGTAGTGCAAAAGCGGCCGCTGTTAGGGGCCGATGTGGCGGTGGAGCCGGGTGAACGCATCCACATATCCCCAGGGAACTGAAAATAATGACAGCAAAACTACAATCACCATCCCAGCGTTGCTCAAACCGCTCCCTAATAACAGTATGACTTGATCTCGGACCGTTTAATCTCATTTATAACTTGAAATAGGAATAGGTAGTTAAAGCGGTGGTGTTCTCATTGCCAGCAACTGGGTTTGGTGTGGACAAAAAGCTGGCGCTGCTAATCCTGGAAGCCGAGTGACACATCCCTAGTGCTCCGGGACACGGTGCTTTTGTCCCTAGTAATAAAACAGGACCTAATTTGTCCCCGGTTGCCTTTCACCTGCAGCCCCATTGACATGAATGAAGTCGTAGCTTCCATTCAAAACAAAGAGCTCGAGTGATAAATGAGGTGGAGACAACTCAAATTGTTAGAAATAAGCTCTTAGCCGCGCTGGAATAATTGTAGCGAGTGAATGCTCACGGCAGGGCCACCTCCTTTGTGATTTGCAAGGGACAATGACATTTAAATGGGGGAAAATACACGTATCCAACAACTAAACTAAGCAATGGCGCAATTTAGGCTGGAGCCGGTGGATTTGGTGAACAAATAGGGTATAAGGATACAAGTGCCTCTTAACTCTCGACTCTTCTGGATGTGTTTGTTAGCTTAGTTGTATAATTTTAGTCATTGTACCGAGTTCTGATTGTGGCTTGAAATAGTCCAGAGTCGCATAATTGAAATTTGGGTCTGTATCTGCTTAAAAAACCATAAACCCATTGCTGCTTCTTCCTTTGTAGCGCCCTGCAATCCTCCTGTAGGTAAAGCAGAAGGAATATAGGTGGTCTCAGAGCGGTTTTGTGTCTCTTTTAACACCAGTGCAGGAAAAAGAGGATTATTTGCGCACTTCACGAGCCAAACTCATTAATTTCCCCAAATCTTACTATAATTGCGTGTGATTTCATCAGTCTTAACTGATTGCTGGAACTCGTCAGCCTCACGTGCCGCAGACTGGGTTCTTAATGACTATTTCAACAGGAATGATTTAGGCGTTTGAGCATCATTTTTTGCAGGGAAAAAGTGTCTTATCCCATTAATAATAATCTGCAGTTGTTGTTTCCCTAGCAAAGTATATTCTTCTATTGCTTAATAACCATGTGAGACGCGGGCGGCTTGAGTTGTGTTTATCAGAACCCGACTCGGTGTTACATTTGTGCGTATTGACTGGAAATCCACTTTTTCCCAGTAAAAAAGCCTTTTGGTGTTATCTCGCTTTGGTTCTTTGTTTAACCGTAGTGCCAGCTGAGGATATTTCGGGCCGTTTAGTGCCCGATGCTGCTCATTAACGAGGGTGTTTGCTCCTCTTCTTCACTTCTCCTCCCCAAATTGTTCAATGCCACAAGACGACCCCATTTCACAGCACTTGCGGTGCAGCTGGGTGAATAGCTTGTACCTGTCCATTTTTTGCCATCCTTAGAGCTAAACGGCATTATATACGCTTAATAACAGGTATTTATGGATGGAGATAGAAGTGCTGGGAGTATTAAATCACAGCTCGGCATCTGATGTTCGCAGCGATGCTTCGGCTGCGGCTGATTTAGAAGGAGAAGAGCGAGGAGGCAGCGGCCGAGGTCCATTTGCAGTCACTTCACATCATCTTTACAAGCTGTAAGCGGTCACAAGTCGGGCACGGCGCCTCGCAAGAAGAGATGTGCTGCCTGTCAGTGCTTTTTGTTCTCTTTTTCCGCTAGAAAATGGCACTTTTGATGACTCCTCGGCTCCCAGCGTGTGTTGGAAGAGGGACCCGTAAGGCGCTCGAGTGTGTGTGAAGGGAAAAAGGCTGAGGATGGAGTTTTCCATGGTTTTCTGCAGAGGGAATAACTCAAACCCACACGTTAGCACGATGGGAGCTGGAAGTGAAGTGGAGAGATTGCACAGGACGCGAACTTGAGCTTGAACTGCTTTCCCCCATTGGTTTGAGCGGACTTAAGACCCAGCTTAAGATATTAAGCAGTTGACTCCTAATCAAATCCACTTCTTCAAGGCCCTAATTAATTACAGGAAGATGCACACCAGGCTGGGATGAACAACCACGTTGCCCGAACTTGCGCCGATGCCCTGTGCGCTGCGTCCCAAGAGGGCGGTTATGTTTAAGGGAGTATGGAATATTCGTCTATTTGATGTATATGACTCACATAAACCAGGGAATTTGGTTGTTGGAACTTAGTCTTGGGAGTCACATTCCCTGCATAAAGGTATCGCAGCTTAGATGTTATTTATCTCCTATTTTCTATTTAGCTTAAACTTATGTGCAGATACCGATCCTCACGGATGCTCCTGGCCGTTGTCCAGGTTAATCTTCTTCTAACATCTCAAAATTAAACCGGAGAACAAGAGCTTTTGGTCTCTCTCCCGACAGATGTTTCCGAGTTCTCATTCTTATGCGTCGCAGCGTTTTTTCCTCGTCGGGTAAGGATGATGAGTTTATTCTTTGGGAGATGAGGAGGTGGAGGATGAAGGGAACCGTAAAGCAACGGAGAGGAGGGAACACACAAGTCGATGTTAGACGCATTTAGAGCGTGTTTGTTCACGGGCGCTATAAAACTCCAATTAAATGCGGTATCTTGAAAGTGCTTTTATGGGTCGCAGTGAAACAAATGCCGCTGCTCTATTATGTTTTATTTCACTAACGCTGGACCAATTTTCAGCAGATGCAGAGAGGGGCCAGCGAAAGGCCACAAAAATGACACAAAAGGGACATTTTTTCCCCATGAGAACCATCAGCCCGTGGAATAATCTCCCTGGGGAAGCGCTGGATCCCCTGATGTTGACCAGTTGTAAGACTGGGCTGAACCAGCTTGCCTAGACTGGGCTTTTCCCAACAAAGGTTGGACCGGATGATCCTTGAGGTCCCTTAAACCCGGGATTCTATAATTTGGGTTATTTTTGCAGAGGGACTTGGAAGGTTGACGCTACATAAGCGGTGTTGGAGGATTTGGGGTATGTACGTGTCATTTGGAGGATGAAAAGCTGGTTTTTGGCGCAGGGAATCATTAATGATTTCCTTACCCGCAGGTCTCCGTGGAGTTTGAGGCGGCTCAGCGTGATTTAGACACCAGGCCTATTCTCAAGATAGTCGCTCATTAGCAGGAATTACAATTACCGCATAGTTTGGGCTGATTAAAGGGCTTAATGAGCATTAGTAACAGTGGTAGCTATTCTAGTTCAGGGTGCAATTGGTGCATCAAAGTCGTACATTTTGGAGGTGTAATTCTGCCCCTGGGCAGGGGGGAGTTCCTATTTCTTCTTAGACATGGCAGACTACACCAACTATATGGAAATAGCATAAACCGGCTTGTTTTCTGTATCAGAATCAGCTTTTGGCCGTTGCAGCAAGGACATTGGGCTGGATATTCCCTTGTATTTTATGTCTGGCTTCATTTCAGACTTGCACTCACCTTGTGATGGAAGGTCAGACCTGTAATGCTATTTTTAGATGTCAATGTCTAGTGCCGTGAACTGTACTCGTCATAAACGCTTCCACGGGTGTTTGCTGCAAGATTGTGTCCCAAATGGAACTTTACATTGAAATGTATTCTTTCTATCCCTTTGCACTTATACATATTTTGCTTGGCAAGCAAAGACGGTGCTTGTTTCTCCTTGTGAATATAGTCATTTTTTGGTGAATTGCTTAGAATTGCAACTCTCCGTCATTCTGTATGGCTGTAATGAAGCCGGTTGAGCCCAAGCGTGATGAATAGTTGAGCGCTTCGTTATGATACAAATGTAAGAAAAAGGTACTTTAAACTGCCCAAGGAACAAGAGTTTCTAATACCTGCAATAAGCAAAACAGAGGAAAGAACCATTTTAAAGAATAACACAGCAGTTAATGCTCATCTTTGGGATGCGGGACAACATTAGAAGCGGTGCTTTTACATCTTTTTAAAATGCTGTACAAATATTTACCGATTGGGGATGCTATTAGGAGGCAAATGGGGACTGGGGTGTTGCGATAGGGCTGAGATCAAGGTAACGTCCCCTACGTGCTGCGGAATCTCTTCCATCGTTAATGAAAACGAGAAGCGCGTAGGATTGGATCCAAAAGAAGGATTTATGCGCATTAAAGGTGCAAAGCTTGTGCCTTAACCCACCCACAAAGAAGAAATAATGCGTCGTGTCGCAGCGTCTGCTTTAATCCCCCATGAGAACTATGGAAGTAGAAGCAACCGTGAGCGTTGTATGACTTCAGTTGATGTGCTTAATCGATAACGTTTGGTTCACCCCAAGTGAACCGCACCCCTCGTTGTTTCTGGAGCGCCTTTTGGAGGTTGTTACAACGCACGACCAGGCAATGAGGACAACAGCATCCAGCTACAAGTTGATTTAGCGGAGAGAAAAGCGCATCTCCCTGAAGTGACTTCACCCCATAGATGTTTTTATGGGTGTGCATAACTTCACTTTGCAGGAAACTCTATATAATAGTAAAAACAGAAATGATGTTGCTCACCAGGAGCTAAATCGTCCCATATATTGTCAGATGGGGTGAATGTTTTCAGGCCGTTATAATTTCCAACATACCCTATTTATTGCTGCTATTATTGTTTCACTGTTCGCAATAATTTGGCTCGGGGTTTTGTTGCCAGGTACTCTCTTTGTTTAAACACCAGAAAATGTATTCTATATTAAAAACCCCTTTGTATTTCAAAGCGTTCGCTTGCGAATTGGACAGCGTTGAAAAGGCCAAAATGCCTTTTTGTTTTGTCTTCAGCCCTCTTTGGTTTATAAGGAGAAGACACTAAGTTTTGATGAGCTCTTGGAATGGATCTAATTAGATCTAGATTAGATCTAATCTAATCTAAAGGATCTAATAGATCCTGGGACTACTGTGGTCTGTGAGTGGAGGGGGAAGCGAACCGGGATGTGGAGGGGTAGAATACTTAACCTTCAAGGGCAACATACCCTATATATATATATATATATATTTATATATTTATATATTTATATATTTATATATTTATATATATATATATATATTTATATATTTATATATTTTTATATAGATATATATATATGCAAAATCCCATATTGCAACACCTTGAACTTGTAGAACAACCTGATAACTTCGCTACACTTTGCCCCGTGTTCGTTTGCATTATAAACTAATAAAGAGTCTTCGGAAGAGTTGCTCTGGATGGATTAATCAGTGACTATCGATGCCTTGCACGTTGTATTAATTTAATGATGATGCCTAAAGGGCAACCCGTAGCAATTAATCAAGTCATCTGATAGCTCCTGGTGATTGGATTGGTATATTTATTAGCTTACGTTCGTTTACTCCGACTATATAAGTAGTTAATACTTTACGCAGCTGTTTTAAAAGTGAGGGTTCTTTGGGGATCCCTCTAATGTTATTTCAGTGGGAACCCCCAATTCTGAGCAATGGATACAAGTCAACTGGGAACTAAGTTTCTTGTGCAGAGAAACAAATAGACCAGTTACTGATTTCCAAAGCTTTTTCTGTTCCTGGAAACATTTCCTCACCTTCCTTTGTATTCCTCATAGGCCGCATTTGCTTTCGGTGTCACGCTGCGGCTGTTAATAATTTACAAAGGTGTTTGTTTGGTGGGAAAAGGCCCTGATTTCCCATGCAAAACCAGCTCCGACTTCGCAATGAGGTGGGGAAGAAGTTAGATGGGCTGTTGTGCCGTAAATACCGGGACGTGTATTTCCAGCCATGAATTGGTCCTGTCCACCACTGAACAATATAGGAGTCCCAAACAGTCCAACTTCTATTATTTGGTGACTTCAGTTTGTTACTTTGCCTTGAACCTTCCCCTGTGAAATACAAGGAGATGAACTCATTTTGTGTTTTATTATTAACTATGGTTAGAAATTAATTAGTAATTATTATTAATTAGTAATTATTAAGCCAATTCTTTGTTTTCTCTTCCTCAGATCCCAAAACCACATTCCGAAGAATGTGGAGCTGCAATGGGAACGCGCCTGCTCCCCATCAGAGAAGATTCCCCATCTCAGGTATGTCCTAAATGCTTTTAGCACGGCCTGAGCCGATAAATCTACTCTATGGATTAATTTGCTTCTTTAAGAAGAAGAACATCCCAGATAGTTTCAATTATGTCGGTCACAGACATGGTTTATTGGCCTTTGACTCCCCTTATCTATACTGTACAGTTCCCAGGTTCTGGCATGTATTGATTACCATTAGCTTTCCCTTCTGTTTTTAAACGATAATTAAAGATATTAGTTGCTTTCCCTTTAAGGGAGACTGGTAAGGCTGTTATAAAGCAAAAAGAGATGCGTGTTTCTTTTATGAAACTGTGGCTAGTTTGGTATCTGGGTGCTTTTAGTCTGGGGTTTTGTTGGTGTTTTTAATAACAGACAAGAATTTCTATTTGTATTTGTCTGTATTTCTTTAATCCTTGCCAATTTGACTTCTAATCATTTTCAGCGTTGCAAAATTAGCCCTTTCAAAGCCCTGTGTGTGTGATTACAGTTCAGACTATCCCATAATACATATAATCAAGTCATGATCGCTCGCACTCAAAGGCCCGATTGCCAGTTTGGTGGTCAATTCCTTATTTACCAACGTGTGACTCTGTCCTCTTCCCGATTCCCAAATCGTGGCTGCGATATTGGGTGGAGAAATGTAACCCTATGACTTTTACGGCTTCGTATTTATGGACCGTATCAAACTTCGGCAATTCTTTGCAGCTTGTTCTCAGTGAAGGTTTTTATACTAACCAAGGAAAACTGTGGACAGAAGCCATAAAGATGAGTAGAAATCAATCCCTCCCACCCAACATTGCAGTCTGATTTTATTCCACAAAGGCCGCAAATGCATATAAAGTATTTATTTGGGGGATACGGGGAGGAAACACGTGAGCTAAATCGTGACCGCATTGAAACTGAAATGAATGCGTGTGGACAAGAGGTTTCTTTTTGTCCTCTGGGAAATCATATGGTAAAATTTCCCTTTCACTTATGAAAGCGGCGTTAGATAGTCCTGGCTTAAGACTTAAGCTTAAGATTTGTCTATGAACTTAGCGATGCGCGTTGTCCAGGTCGAACTTCAAAGCGCCGTTGGGGCAGAATATCTTGGTTTTGCATCTACGCATACAGAGGCCCAGATTAGTCTCTTTGCCAAATCCTTTTGTGTTCCCTTTCCTTTTGAAGACATCTGTTTAAAACTCAGCATTTAGGCCAGACGGGCGTCTCTTGATTGCGATTCCCCCAATTAAGGGCTCAGCCAGCCAGCATTACCATTTTAATGCTGCTTATGGGGTGGCACAATTTGCCGCGTGTGAAGAATCGAGGTCGCGCCCCTCGATGTGCAAAGTGGCTTATTTGGCACGTTCGTTATTAAAGAAATCTTTAATTACCAGCGGTTGCGGTTTCTCTGGGGTGGGGAAAATGGAAACAAGCAGCAAACATGAGGCTTAATAGTTGAATTGAACTCTTTATGCTGGTTTGTTATGGTGCTCATCACTGGGACGCTGTTGAGTTGCTGTTTTCTTATTGCTTGCGCAGATTCTGGGAGGATATGGGGTCTGGTAGTGCTGCTTTTAATGTGAGAGTTAATGAGAATTAACCCAAAGTTACCAGCAGGATTGCATTGGAAATAGAAAAGGAGTTTTGCATTTTGCTCGAAACATCAAGGAACACGCTCTAAATGGAGTATTTTGAGTATTTTAGTCAGGTAGAAGTCTTAATCTTATCAAAATACGACTAAAGGGTATTATTCAGTGACAATGATATGCACTTAGAGTTCACGTTGTGTGGTTAATATGGAAAAGCTCAGTAATAAGAGCCAAAGGTGGATGAGGGTCGGGCCAGCTGGGCACGGAGCTGGAGGTTATTTATTCATCAAGCTGCCATCTGATTTATTCATTACGCACAAACAACTGGATTCTACGCGACGACCGGGAGAAAACCGACCTCGGACCCCCAAAGAGCTTGGGCAATACCAACATGAACCTGGCCAACAAAACAATACAGACAGTTGGACTCGGGAGCATAAAAACCCCGCAGGTGCGGCGATAATGATTTGGAGCTACAGAAACACCGAACCCTGCTGGGCCGTGTGCCTTAGAGCGACGTGCGCAGGGGACAGCGCTCGATACCTTGGTAACCGCTCTCTTGCAAAGGCCAAAGTAGGTTGATTTGTATTATCTTGTAAAGAAACCAAATGTACCGCTACCCAGCACTACTCCTGGTGCATACCAAGAGCGTTTCAGTGTTTTCTAGCCTTGAAACAGCTGAATAACCTTTTAGAGCTGGCACTAAACTAAACCGGAGCAATTTATTAGCTTTTCTGCCCTTTATTTCTATAACTGGTTGCTCATTGCTGTTTGTGAGAGTCAACGAGCAACACGTTCCATCGATCGTGTGAGGGAACAGTGTCATGCTTTTTATTTTGGAGACTGTTAGAGAAAGCAGCCAGGGCGGAGGTTTAGGCTGAGCTTTAGTGCTAGGCCTCGCCTATCCCCGTTGTTTGCAGCACCATGAAAAACTCTTGCTCCTTACACGCATCCCTTGGTTTTAACTAAGTCAGGGATGCAAAACATCTATTCCGTGTGACACGGAATTGGTGATAAAACCAAAATATCAGAGAATCTCAGTGTCCGGGGTTGGAAGGGCCCTGGCAAGCTCATGCAGTGCAATCCCCCCATGGAGCAGGAACACCCAGATGAGGTTACACAGGAAGGTGTCCAGGCGGGTTGGAATGTCTGCACAGAAGGAGACTCCACAACCCCCTGGGCAGCCTGGGCCAGGCTCTGCCACCCTCACCAGGAACAAGTTTCTTCTCAAATTTAAGTGGAACCTTTTGTGTTCCAGTTTGCACCCATTACCCCTTGTCCTATCACTGGTTGTCACCCAGAAGAGCCTGGCTCCATCCTCCTGACACTGCCCCTTTAGATATCTGTAAACATGAATGAGTCCCCCCTCAGTGTCCTCTTGTCCAGCTCCAGAGCCCCAGCTCCCTCAGCCTTTCCTCACACGGGAGATGCTCCACTCCCTCCAGCATCTTGGTGGCTGCGCTGGACTCTCTCCAGCAGTTCCCTGTCCTGCTGGAACTGAGGGGCCACAACTGGACACAAGATTCCAGGTGTGGTCTCCCCAGGGCAGAGCAGAGGGGCAGGAGAACCTCTCGGACCTACTGACCACCCCCTTCTAACCCACCCCAGGTACCATTGGCTTCCTGGCCACAAGGGCCCAGTGCTGGCTCATGGTCACCCTGCTGTCCCCAGCACCCCCAGCTCCCTTTCCCCTACACTGCTCTCTAATAGCTCATTCCCCAACTTACACTGAACCTGGGGTTGTTCTGCCCAGATTCAAGACTCTACACTTGCCCTTGTTCTATTTCATTACATTTTCCCGCCCAACTCTCCAGCCTGTCCAGGTCTCTGATGGCAGCACAGCCTCTGGCGTGTCACCACTCCTCCCAGCTTGGTGTCACCAGCAAACTTGCTGACAGTCACTCTATTCCCTCGGCCAAATCACTGATGAATATCTTGAACAATCCCGGCCCCAGCACTGCCCCTGAGGCACTGCACTAGATCCAGGCCTCAACTGGACTCTGCCCATTGACCACGACTCTCTGGCTTCTTCCCTTCAGCCAGGTCACACTCCACCTCACTCCCCGCTCATCCAGACCGCACTCCCTCAGTTCAGCGCTGAGGATGCTGTGGGACACTGTGTCAAATGTCTCACTCAAGTCAGGTTAGACCTTGTCCACCGCTCTGCCATCATCCATCCATCTTGTTGTGTCCTCATAAAAGTCAATGAGGTCGGTCCAGCATGACTTCCCTTTGGTGAAGTGACGCTGACTGCCCCAATGACTCTCTTAGCCCTGATATGCTTTGAGATGGCATCGAGGAGAAGTCATTCCATCACTTTCCCAGGGACGGAGGTGAGGCTGACCGGTCTGTAGTTACCCAGGTCCTCCTTCTTGCCCTTTTTGCAGACTGGAGCGACATTTGCTTTCCTCCAGTCCTCAGACACCTCTCCCGTTTCCCAGGACTTGGCCAAGATGATGGAGAGCGGTCCAGATAACGGAGAGGATGTGATGCTGAGTTGGTACGCAATCACGATACCACTCCGGTACCTTGCTTTCCTCCAAAAAGCCCAAGTTTTGGTGCAAATTCCTACAGAGATGTTGTTCAGATGGTCCTTGTCAGGAGTTCTTCTCCAAATCACCCGTGGAGATGGGGTGAGTTTTGACTGCTCGGATGAATCGATGCAATGAAAAGCACAGGGGGAGTAATTTGGAGAGCTGCGTGTCTGTAGCAGGGCTTGTCTGCGGAAAGAACATCTGTCAAGCCAAGCTACGAAGCAAGAAAGTTTCATTTAATTGAGACCATCATGAGAAATAGCGCAAGGAAGGAAAAGCCCCATAGGCAGAGCTGGAGCACCCAGGTAATGCTCAGCCCCTCGGAAAATCCGGCTGAGGTTTGAACCGTTCGGCAAAGTGGGGGAGAAAATACAGCTCGCTTTGTTCCGGCGCTTCGTTGGCTTTTATAGAACCATTTAAGAAGTGGTAGCAGTGAATTAGTGGAATAGAGCTTTATAGCAACACGCTAATGACTTCAAAACACAATCGCCGTTCCCTTGGGTTTGTTGTGTGTTTTATTTGGAGTGTTTGTCGGTGAGTTATGATCCTTTTAATTCATCCCTCTGCTTTTCTCCGCACATTAGCATGTTTAAATAGATGATCCTGCAAGTCAGGTGAAAAGGGGTTGTGTCCTTCTCTCCCCCAAATCAAAAGGTGCCTTTGGCTTCTATCCACCTGTTCCTCCCCCAAAACATCATCCTGCACCCTAAAGCATCCACCTGAATGCAGATGGGAATGAGACGGGGCAACGTGGTCCTGACTTCTGCTCACAGTCAAGGATAGGGCGAAAATAAACCCTGAACGGGGCGGTAAACTCGAGCCGTAAATGTAAAATGAACGTAAGATTTATCTGCACCTTGCAAGACAGAGCGCTGGGTGTGTTGAACCGCTTCTCAAACTGGACCTGGTTGATTGTTATTGTGCTTTCTTGCCCAAAAAACCATGCAAGAGGTGAGAAACTTGGCTGGGGTTGATTCTGCCTTCTGTTGTGTGTGTTGATCTGTAGGAGAAGGAGGATTTTCCTTGGGAAAATATGTCTATTTGTAGAAACAGCGTCTGTAGGAGGATTCCTGAGCTTGGTGCTTATGTTCACAAACATGCAAACCCTTCAAGATGTGAGTGGGTACTTAAAGCCATTCCTTCTCTTTCAAGCCCCAACAAAGCTTTCAAATACTTGTTTTTATTTTGCCATCATGTCACTTCTTAGTCTGTAATTATACTGTTAGTTATTAGCGTCTATACACACGCACATATAATCTATCTCTTTCCAAACAAGGTTTTGCCTGTTCCTCCTAATGACAGTGGTGTGAAGACACTAGAGTGGATTCAAACAATCATATATATGTTCAATATATATATATATATATATTCTCCTTGGTTATTTTTACATGCTACTATGAGCCTTATATTCTTTCCAGTATTGCAAACTGAACCCCCCGGTCGCTTCTTTTCGGATCTTCACACATGTGGCTGCAATAGTTGCTTTTCTAAATGGAAACAGTATTTACAGTGGAGGTTTTTAAGGATGAGTTAGACAAACATATATTGAACATGATTTTGCTGTCGGAATGGAAACGCATTGAAGGGCCGGCTCTGTTTGCTGCCGTTCCTGATAAGCAGCTATCTTCAAATATTGGAAGCCAAGAGGGAAATCCCAGCGGGCTGGGAAAAGCAACGGATGCCTATTTCTAACTAGCTTTACCGTTAGCAAGTTTTGACTTGTAATCTATATCTTGCATCTCCAGCTCTGTAACTTAAGCCTGTTAATTCCTGCGCTATCTGCGGAGGACAGGAAAACCAGATTTATTGCCGTTTCCTTGGCGTCAGCATTTTCCTTGCTCGAAAAGTTATAATGTCCCTCCGTAGATCTCCCTTTTCTGGACTAACCCACCTCCGTTCTCCTATATTTATGGGCTGTGTTTTCTAGCATGCTCCAATATCATATATACTCATTAACCCTTTCAGAACAGCAGAAACCAGCTCGTTTGGCCGATGGCCTCTAATCCTCGACCCTTTTTAGCCGAGCTGATGTTCAACCTCTCATTCCTTACCCTGGATTTGCACAACCGATAACGTTTGGGGTTTATAACCTACGTTCCGCTGCCGTTTCGCATTGCGTCCTATTTATTTTCCGCGCCGTTAATGCCGTTTGGAGACGTAACGCTGACTTAAAGCTCTGCCAAAGACTCTATAGCACAGTTTAATAAGAATAGTCAGGATTTAATTGTAGGTGTTAATGGAAGTTTGACAGAAGGGGGATCCCCATTACTTTGCAATAACCCCCTTGCGACTGCGCTGTCCTTAGGAATCGGGTTTGTATCCACCCATAGAAACTGCAGCTGGATAATTTTCTCGCTTTACAATAAATCAAGAGAGGTTCAAGTACCAAAGGCCCAAATTGAATTTCATGAAGCCCTGACTAGATATTCTCCCATCTCTTCTACAGATTTGTTGGCAAGATCCACCTCTTTGTTCCAAAAGCCGCTGTTAAATACCAAAGTGCAAGCTGCTTTTCCTCTGACTTAATAGTTTCTCTTATTTTCTGGCCGTTACACCCTGAAACATGGTGTATTTAGTCTTATTTTATCTCATGTGTATCTGCTATTCCTCTATTCTGAGGTAGTTTGTGTCCTTGCAGGACTTACCCCCCTCTCCCCTTTGTCTCCTTCTCTTTACTGTTCTCTGCAAATGGCTTTTGGACACAAAACCCCCCAAATTACAGCCAGGTAACACAGGACAGTGGAAATATGGTATGATATGATAATCGATAAGCTGGGAAAGGGCCAAGCGCTGATAAAATTAGAAGGAGCCCGGCCTCTTCAAGTGAAATGAATCGTCTGCGTAATGAGAAGAAAAAGAAGTTGAAATAAGCCAAGCGGTGCCCCAAAACGAAGCATTTAGTAATTGTTACTACTGGAAACCTGGAGAATCTGAAAGCAACTTGTTCTATTTGTTCGTTAATTGTTAATTTAGCTGCTAAGCAGAGTTGCAGAGTTATACGGGGGAAGGAGTTATTGCGGGAATTGAGGCCTCCCCATTGCGCGCCAAGTTTACCTGGGCAAAAGCGGCCCTAGAATTGAATTATCTTCTATTTGCTTGAATAGACCCCCCCAATTCTTTATCTTGACATTGTAGAGGACGCTAAATGTCTTGAACGCGTTGTCACAGGAGCTCTTGTGATGCTGGTGAGGATTAGAGGAGCTTTGTGGCTTGACGACGCTGGAGATATGGGGGAAAGCAAGAGGAAAAGTCAGTATTTGGAGCAAAGGAATGGAGGCGATTGAGCGAAGCCACGGTAGGGAGTTGGATAAGGATGCTCCAGGAAGCCATAAAAACCACGTTAAATACATTAAAGCGTAAGCCTTCAAAACGCGGCAAGGTGGCAACTCACTGCAAGCCATTTGTCACCACCCTCCAAAAATACGGGCGCATTTCGTTTCTTTCCCTTTAGTTACCGATCAAAATACCCTTAAAAGTACTTTAATGACATCGGTTTGATCGCCTCCCGAAAATTCCAGCGTGCCAATAGGATAGCAACACTTTTCGTTAAGGTTAGCGTCGCAGTGTAAAGAACTATAATGCTATTAGGGGAAGGAGGGAAGCGAGGGCTGATCTAAAGGCTCAAGCTGGTCCGTGCTCAGTGAGGTGATTATTGTTATTAAAGCTCTGGCCAAGTTGAACTCGACTCTGTCAAGCAACTGTGCGGCAATGGCCTTTTTACTCAGCAGGTTCCCCGCTTGGCGCTATCGGAAGCGTTTCCGCCGCGGCGAACAGCAAATGCAACGAGCGTTTAGTGCCTTTTTGGATTATTTTCCTGCCTTTTGCTAGGGCTGCTCGCATGGATCGCAAAATAACTTGCGTTCCGGGGTGTTCTACGCTCTGACGCGGTGCGATAATCACCGGGGGCAATGGGAACGTGGAGGGAGCATCATCGCGGCCTTGCTTTATATTCCCCATGGGTTTATCACCTGCTGTAAGAAACAACTCACAGGTAAAAGGTAAAACCTCTTTGGACACGTGGCATTTAGTGCCCTGTTCCCAAAAGGTGTCCGTCTGTCCGGCAAAAGCGGCTCCCGCGGAGGATTTACCTGCAGGTTTAATGAAACGAGCCCAAGTTGGTGGGAATTGTTAAAGAAACCAGCAGCGAACGCTCCAATTTGGACAATAGTATTGACTGCAAAGCGCAATGAGGTTGGGTTTAACTGCCGGGCAGCAATATAGCAAATTAAATATGGACGTGAGGCAGTTTAAGTGTTAAATTATGCTTCTTGGGGATGGTGGTGGACTCAGCATGAGCTTTTATCTCTGAACGTTGCTCGCTTTGATGTTTTATATTGTACGTTCTAGTTGTTTCTAGTGCTGGTTTCAATTCTTTGGGTCGTTATATTGCTACATCTGCCCCATCCAGTGCCTGGACTTGATTTGGTGGCTTTGGAGCGGGTGAAATTTTGGTGCGACAAGTTGAATTTGCAAGGATGCAAATTAAAACCGAAGTGTTGGTTACCAGGTGTTGTCAGCACCGCTGCTTTGGGAGCATCTTATTTGAAACCGGTAGAGTTTTGCAGATGTGGTGCAGATGTTTCAAGTCAAGTTCTGCTTAGAGCTTTACAGATGATCACGATGCTCTGTCTACTTGTTTAATCCACCTGTGCCTCAGCTTCCAGGTGAGGGTTATTATTTGCTTGTTGTTTGCTTTCTGAAAGAGACTCTTGTTTCGCTTGAGCTGCCTTTAAAACCAACGCGCGGTTTTAATCACGTTGTTTGTCTTACCTTCCAAATGCTGCAGATGTGAACCTGAAATATAGGAACGGCAGATGTTGAGCTGTACAGCTGTTTTAACACTTGTGTGATAGGTTAATTTTCCCTCTTCATGTTAGTTTATTAGCTCATCAAACAACTGGCAAAGCCCTGAACTCTCCATCCTTTTGCAATTCCTGCTTCCCTAGGCTCGGCTTTGAAATCAAACTGTTTTCATCAGGTCGTGGGTTAATAACAGTGTCTTTGGCTGTGACGAGCAAATAAGGATCGTGGCAATTAGACAGTGGCTTAATTATAATATAACGGGGTGATGGAGGTGAAGAGCAACACCTTCAGCTATATGAGAACCTTTAAAAAAGGCAGATGGGTGCATTTAGTCTAGGCTGTACCAGGCATATAATACCCACCTGTTGCCTATTTAGGCAGCGCTTAAATCTGGTCTCTGGTGGCTAAATCCAACCGCAATCGATGGCTCAAGCGCTTGCTTAAGGGTTTTTGTGGATGAGGACGATGCGGATCGAAGACCAAACGCACAGGGAGGTGTTTCATCCCAACTTCACCTCCAAGTGGGGTGTCTGTCACCCCTCAACCCATAATTGCTCCCCCGGTGACCGACGGGGCGGTGATGGGAATTCGCCCCACGCACAGATCCCTCTTATTTAATCGATTGTGCCGTGGCTGCCGATGGTTGGTACAAAATATAAAAGGCATAGTAAAATATAAAAGGGCATCGTGCTGCTGGGACCCCTGACCTTGGAAAGGGAAATATTATACATATTTATTGTATTTTTATGAAGAAATACCTCGCGAGTCGCTGGCTCGAGTGCTGCGGCAGCGGTGGAGGAGGAGAACTCCAAGTGCCTTCTAATTAAGTCAAGGAACGAAACAGCCGGAGGGCAAAGGTTTTGAATTTAAATGGAGCCTCAAGGAAACCTGAAAGGAGGGATTAGATCCAAGAGCGCGGAAGATGTAAAACTCGCAGAAAAGCGGCGTTTTAATGGCATGGCCAGGTAGATATCGAAGGCTTGTGATCTTGGGGAGAGCGGGAGAAGCTGCTCGTGCTGGGATCATTGACAAGAAGCAGCATCCCAGAGCGTGGTGTTTGGCTTTTGTGAATAATTCTAGATTTGTCCTGACTCATGGCAGGTTATTTTCTATTTGTCTGGGTATTTAGTAGGTTTTTTATCCTTGTAAATGCAATACTGGGGTGTTTTGGAGGCACTTGGTGTCCTGTCTGGCATCATAAGGCAGAATGGAGCAGCTCGACCTGATCATCATTTCTTTCTCACGCCTTATTTTCCTGTCGTGTTCTGACACGCTCATTTCTCCATAGATCTCTGGACACTCCGGAGGCTTTTTGGGGCTTTAATATAAGTACAAGCATGTGTAATGTTGTGCGAGTTGCATGTAGATAATGTTAAATATTGTCTTCATGCTTCTGGTGGGGAAGGAAGCCTGTTTCTCTTCTCCATTGCTGTTATTTATGTAGTAATCACAGAATGGACTGGGTTGGAAAAGACCTCAGAGATCATCCAGTCCAAGCCTTGGTCCAACTCCAGGCCATTGACTAGATCATGGCACTAAGTGCCATGGCCAATATCAGTTTAAAAACCTCCAGGGCTGGTGAGTCCAGCACCTCCCTGGGCAGCCATTCCAATGCCTGACCACTCTCTCTGCAGAGAATTGCTTTCTAATCTCCAGCCTAAATTTAAGTCTAAGCCCCCTTGTCCTATTGCTGACTGCCTGGGAGAAGAGACCAAGCCCCACCTGGCTAGAACTGCCCTTCAGGTAGTTCTAGAGAGTGAGGAGCTCAGCTCTAAGCCTCCTCTTCTCCAGACTAAACAAGCCCAGCTCCCTCAGCCTCTCCCCATAGGGCTTGTGTTCCAGTCCCTTCCCCAGTCTTGTTGCTCTTCTCTGCACCCGCTCCAGCACTTCAATCTCTTTCCTGAGCTGAGGGGCCCAGAACTGAACACAACACTCCAGGTGTGGCCTCCCCAATGCAGAGCACAGGGGAAGGATCACTGCCCTTGTCCTGCTGACCACGCTGGTTTGGATCCAGGACAGGATCCCATTGGCCTTCTTGGCCACCTGGGCACACTGGTGGCTCCTGTTGAGCTTCCTGTCCATGAGTCCCCCCAGGTCCCTTTCTGCCTGACTGAATGTTAATTAACAACGCAAGGAGCTGTTATTTCCTTACAAGTGCGGGCACATAGAATACTAGTGTGTGTAGGAGGAACTCTCGTGCTTATTTCCACTTCACAAATTAAGTGTCACGATGGTGGATGCGACGTAATACGGCAGAAGCTGGTGGGCAAGCAACTCATCTTTTTAGTCAAGTCCGATTTGTTGGATTTGTATGTAATTGCGTACGTTTAAGTTGTGCTATTACTTTAGAATTTAGTGCATTATTAGCTGATGGCCACAGCTTAAAAAATGAAAGATAACGATGCTGGACCAGGCTGGGGAATTGGGGTCATCTCTTGAGCGACAAACTAATACTTGGAGCAACATCCCAATGAAATAATCAGTTAAATAAAACGTTAATATTTTTCCCCAAGCTTCTAGAAGGTATTTTTTTGCTAGATAAGCACAGATTCTGCCTATTCAGTTAAAAGAGCATCCTTAACCAATGTGCCAAACGTAACACCTCTGACATTCCTTTTCCCGTAGTGAAGCGAAATCTCATCAGTTCATTGGGAGGAACATCAGGTGGTGACGTTGGCGAGAACGGGAAATAAAAGAGGATTAAAGCAAAATGGGTTTTGCTGAAGGGATTCCTACCTGTTACAGAAGTTATTTTCAACCTAATAGTAGATAATGGTACGGACGCGCAAACAAAAGAGCCGAGTGCACTTGGAACAGCTTGAAAGGAAAGTCAGAATGGCTTAAAATAGGGAGAGAATATTAAGCACGCAGATTTCAAACGACAGGACTATGCTGTGTTAATTGCTCCGAGTCGGCGTCGACACCGGCTGGCAATTCAAATGGCACCGAGGGAACCGCCGGCCCCTCTGAATATCCAGCTTTTATTTCGGTGTCTAACCGGGAGCAGAAATCTTCGCGACATCTGGATTCGGCACTTGACAAACCGAACGCTGAGCAAAAGGGAGGTAAAAAATCCCTGCGGAGCTTCACCTTGGGAAGGGAGCCCGGGAAACATCACCCGTGCCGCTCCGCATCGGAAAATATAACATGTGGGGCTGACGAGGGTCCTTGTCACCGCCAGCGGGATTCGGTGCGTTTGCCAAACCCCACGTGTGGTTCTGTTCTGGTTTATACCCATAAAGCCGGAGACGCAGCTGGGAGTGATGAGTTAGGCTGGGTGTTGGGCTGGAGATAGAAATTTGGCCTCTGCTTGCCTCATCAACAGCATCAAAAGGGATTCACCCTTCCCTGCGGTGACAACGGTGGAACGGGTCACCGTGAAGACTTATTGTTTGGCGCTAATCGAGATTAAGAAATTGAACTAAAGCCAAGCTGAGCATATGGCAAGCCGGTCCCAAAACTACTGCGGCTGTGAGGGGTTGGAGAAAGGTGTTTCAATAGTGTCTGGCCATAAAATTATATATACAGTTTTAACTTGATTATCTCCAATCAAGCGTGTCCATCTAAACTGCCCACAGGGGTGTCCTGGGTCCTGCTTTCCTAGGAGCAAGTCAAGAGCAGGAAGGGCTGGACTACAGGGACGCTTGCCCAGTAAAACCAGTGCTCCCCACACCGTTCTTACTGGGCACCAGTCTGGGGGGTGAGTGAAGGGGCACAGCTGCTATTTTAGGTGTTTTTCCTTCCATGAAGAACATGACATTGAGCTTTATGTTGAGGTTCTTCCAACTCCTCTATCAGCAACCAGTGGTTCAAGTGAAAAGTCATCAGGTAAACCCACCACAAATAGGAATCTACATTTGTTTTAAAACAGCTCTGCCAAATAGCTCATTTTTACCCCAAGAATTCACCTTTAGCCTTTCAGAATTGTATTTTTTTAACTGCTGTGCTTAAAGCAGATGGAAGAGCAATGACCTGTCTTTGTTAGGCAAATTGCTGAGCCTAATGGGTGGCTCAAACTTAAAGCCAGGTAGATTGGCTGATGTTCTTCAGATGTTATCGCTGCCTTTGTGTTAATTAGTATTGATTGTTAGGGAAACTTTGGAAAAGGTGGTTGTGGAGAGACCAGCCCCACTAACCAGTTCTTCTCTGTAGTGGTTTATTGCGTGTTTTATTCTTCATCAAAATTCATAGTTGGGAAGATGGGCTTTCAGCAATGTGCGGATATACTAAAATAGCTTTATTTTATATTATTTATGGTGTAACGCTTCTAGTTGTGCGTTACTCTGCCTCCTGAAAAAGAACTTTTCAAACTACCAATTAGGCTTCATATTCTTCTGTAATGCAGGTAGTACAGAAACACGAAGTCCCTTCTCACTGAGAAGTTTCTTCTCAAATTTAAGTGGAACCTTTTGTGTTCCTGTTTGTACCCATTGTCCCTTGTCCTGTCACTGGTTGTCACCGAGAAGAGCCTGGCTCCATCCTCCTGACACTCCCCCTTTAGATATCTGTAAACATGAGTGAGTCCCCCCTCAGTGTCCTCTTGTCCAGCTCCAGAGCCCCAGCTCCCTCAGCCTTTCCTCACACGGGAGATGCTCCACTCCCTTCAGCATCTTGGTGGCTGCGCTGGACTCTCTCCAGCAGTTCCCTGTCCTGCTGGAACTGAGGGGCCACAGCTGGACACAAGATTCCAGGTGTGGTCTCCCCAGGGCAGAGCAGAGGGGCAGGAGAACCTCTCGGACCTACTGACCACCCCCTTCTAACCCACCCCAGGTACCATTGGCTTCCTGGCCACAAGGGCCCAGTGCTGGCTCATGGTCACCCTGCTGTCCCCAGCACCCCCAGCTCCCTTTCCCCTACGCTGCTCTCCAACAGCTCATTCCCCAACTTACACTGAACCTCCTTTTAGTCGTCTCCCTCATTGCCATCACTTCTGGGTCGCAAACTCGTTGTTTTGATCAAGTTAATTCCTTCTTCAGGTTTTGAGGCAGAAAGCGTTTTGGATCCTGAAGCTCAACCGCACAAACACGATGTATTGGGTGGGAAGTAAATATCAATGTTGGCGTGTTTTAAATTGACTTTTCAAGGCAAAAAAAATGTTTTCACTGATGTCAATGGAGCCAGAAATAGAGATGAGAATCTGTCTTTGCAGTTCGGAGCTCGTTCCGCTGTAGAAATGCAACAGCAGCCGGTATTTGGGTTAAATAACGTGTGTTCCTGTGGTCGTTTTGTCTCCCCTTTGGAGAAAATGCTCTAGCAATGATGCAGCCTCCACAATGCTGGTTAAATGGGATTATAGGCTGTTGCTATTAGTTGCGTTACTTTTTAAACTTGGTTTTCTTTCTCCATCCAAATAGCGACTTATAACAACCTTTGTGTCAGAAATACCCTTCTGCTTTACTCCAAGCAGCGTAAAAGCTTTTTGGTGCTGTTGTTCTCCCTTTAGAAGAATTAAATCATCATTAATGACTCATTGTAGTTGGCTTGGACAAAAGAAACACAATGTAATTGGTTTTTTGATGTGTTGAGATGATCTCCAGGCTCTTTCTCCTTTCTCCTCATTGGACTGAAGTTAACGTAGGAAAAAAATTAGGGAATTAAATTAATATTGGTGAATAATTGCCTTTATTCTTTTCCCTCAAATAATTTCTGCGCTTTCTTAATATTACAAAACTCCCTAGAAGGAATATTCCGAAGTTAGTTTGCTTTTAGCGTTTAACGCCTTGGGTGGCGCCGGCCTTGGGTGGCTCATCAATTCCAATGCTTCTTAACTAGTCAGTGGTTGTGTCAGGGTGCTCGTTCTCAGGAACGGCCTCTTTGTGTCCGGTTTTTCCATTTGATTGTTGTTACTCCAATGTAGAGCAGAGGCGACTAGAACTTATTGGAGGTATTTGATCTTGGCTGCTCGGCTGTGTGCTCAGAGCTGTTTCCACTGTTTTTTGCTGCCAAAATAGTGTGGATTGACCCAGAAGTCAATTTTTGGTGGTTTCTCTAACGTATGTATTGTGGATATTCAACGTCAAAATCCTGTCTTGTCAGAAGCAGGAAAACTAGAAGGAGAAATTGGCGCTATAATGATCCTCCCACACACGCCTCTATAGAAACCAGCTGAATACGCCCCTTGAATAAACCCCCAATTTTGACACTAAACGATGCGAGAAGCCACAGGTTGGAAACAAGGGGTGCAAAGGGCACGGTTGTTTTTCAGGTCAGCTGCACAAACGGAGGGGAAGGATGGAACCAAGTCTACAAAGAAACCCACGTTAACGGCCTGACACCCCAGGTTAACAACTCCCACAAGGCCGAGGTCTCGGCCTATGGTTCAACCGCCTTTTTTCTCGCTGTTTCACCATCCAAAGGCTTTACAGGGAAGCAAAACCTCGGCGTCGCTTGGATTATTTTGTCTCTTCTATTGCTTAACTGCGTTTATGTATTTGATCTCATAAATATTGACGAGCTCGTAATATCAAAGCGCCTCTCAGGCGACATCTCGGAGTGTATGAAAAACTATATTGAAAACTCGTTTATCTCGTTGCGCTGATCAAGGGGAAAAAAGCCACAAGCTTCCTAATGATCCCGATTCGCTCCGACTGAGCCTTTTTGGACTGCGAGGTTGTGATATCTTCTCAGAACACGGGCTTCAAAGAGGAATTACGGAGCTTATTAGAGCGGTAGCCTGAAATCCTCCGGTGTGTGTTATCCAGAGGTCATACTGGCCGATTTAAGCGTCTTTTCAGGGAAATCTGAGTCGAACCAAAGTGTGTAGATCCCCTTTGAAGGCTGCTCGGGTACAGCACTAATCCCTTTTCCTACCGGTGGAAGAACCGGTGTTATTTTGTGTGAGCGTAATAAAGACAGTCCAGCTTTACACAACTTACTCTGAACCGCTTCCTGGATACCCGTTTGCTCTAGAATGAGGTATAGTGTCGGTAATTCAGGAAATATGTCACCGGGTAGTGAGGTGGAGTGTGACCTGGCTGAAGGGAAGAAGCCAGAGAGTCGTGGTCAATGGGCAGAGTCCAGTTGAGGCCTGGATCTAGTGCAGTGCCTCAGGGGCAGTGCTGGGGCCGGGATTGTTCAAGATATTCATCAGTGATTTGGCCGAGGGAATAGAGTGACTGTCAGCAAGTTTGCTGGTGACACCAAGCTGGGAGGAGTGGTGACACGCCAGAGGCTGTGCTGCCATCAGAGACCTGGACAGGCTGGAGAGTTGGGCGGGAAAATGTAATGAAATAGAACAAGGGCAAGTGGAGAGTCTTGAATCTGGGCAGAACAACCCCAGGTTCCAGTGTAAGTTGGGGAATGAGCTATTAGAGAGCAGCGTAGGGGAAAGGGACCTGGGGGTGCTGGGGACAGCAGGGTGACCATGAGCCAGCACTGGGCCCTTGTGGCCAGGAAGCCAATGGTACCTGGGGTGGGTTAGAAGGGGGTGGTCAGTAGGTCCGAGAGGTTCTCCTGCCCCTCTGCTCTGCCCTGGGGAGACCACACCTGGAATCTTGTGTCCAGCTGTGGCCCCTCAGTTCCAGCAGGACAGGGAACTGCTGGAGAGAGTCCAGCGCAGCCACCAAGATGCTGGAGGGAGTGGAGCATCTCCCGTGTGAGGAACGGTGAGCGTACACTTTCTGTACTCAATACGAGTATGTGTATCCCTTTAAAATAATCCCACACCATGTTCAGGCAAGTGTGGACTCTTCCCGGACTCAGGGACGGCGCAGACACTGTTTTTGGTGATGCCATGTGCATGCACATTGTGGACCACCTGTTGTATCAGTTGCTGCCTCTTAATAATTTACTCAACTGATATCCAAACCTGTATTCAAGTCACTTTTGGAGTGCTAAAACCCTGCTTCTCACCGGTTTAATACAAGTTTGTTTGGACCCTGTTGTCCCTTACACCAACCTCGGGGTGCCTCTGTGACAAATTCCTTCACCTAAAACGTGGCTCTTCCCTCCACTCTTCAACAACTTGTTGCAAAACTGAGCATATTCAGGGTGCAGCACCCGTTGCTCTCGATACAACCCATCTGCTCCCAGGAAGCGGCATTTTGGGATTCTTCCGACTTCTCGGCTCATCTCCAAACTGTCGCCTATTTTCAGAACTCGCAGCCCTGACAAGGTGCTCACGTTGCTTTTTATACACAAATAAACGCGCGCTCGTCGACTTTTTGCCCGTCTGCGAGGAACCGCGTGCCGTCAATCTCAATCAGACCCGTTTGGAACGTTTTGTCATGGCAAATCAAGCTGTAAAGTGGAGCTGCATAGGGAGATGGTAATTGTGGATGCTATTGAGCGACTGGTTTGTATTAGTGGGCCATTTTTAGTGTAATCCTTGAGCGTTTTGTGTGCCAAACGTAACTGAAGGCAAGAGGGTTATCCCTGAAGGAATAAGGAAAACTTCTAGGGCAAGGGTAACCTGAAATGGCTTAAAATCTGAACAAACCTGAAGCATTTCCGGGGGGAAATGCAAGAAATGGGTATAAGCATTCTGGCAAAATGGGTCTGTACGTTGCTAAATGGTTTTTTTGTCTTCCAAACCAATTCTGCTACATTCTTAGCTCTCGAGTTCCAACGCTGATTAAAGCAGAATCATGTTCACAAGGCAGCTGTTTTATTAATTTCTGGAGAAACTGAGCGAGCTCAAGAGGAAATCAAAGCCTCAGCGTTGTATATATGTGATACAACCATGGTAAGAGATTAAAAAGTGGCAAAGAAAACTTGAACGTGCTGGTGGAAGAGGGTTTTAGTTTGGAACTTTCCGGAGTCAATGAGTTCTTTAGGGTTTGGCTCTATAGGCCACGGCTTTTTGCTTGTCCAGGTTGGTTTGCTGCTTTCCTGCTCAAGAAAGAGCCATTTTTGGTGCTGATATCTTAATCTGTGAGTATCTTTATCCTCTTTGTGTCTCAGCACCGTGTGTGTGGAAGCAAATTCTCTCCTGGCGCTGATCGTGAGTTAGAAGAGCAATAACACTCCTCCTCAACTTTGCTCCTGATAATTCAAGCTCTCGCTGTCCTTTAGTTGTCATTGGAGCCACCCTCTGCTGAGACTACATATTCTTTCCATTCCCATAGTCTTGATCTTCTGGAAATGTTCTTTTTTTATATATTTATACACATATTTCATTTGTTATTGCGGCGCGTTGCTTACGAACTACCCCCAGAGCAATACTTTTGACAATATTTTCGGCTTTGATGGTATAATCTGTTCCCTGTGTAGCGAGAGAGAAACGCTAGCGCCTTTGATTTTGAAGGATAGCAACTGCATTGTCCTGCGAGCGCACAAAGGTCTCCGCTCCCTTTCTTAGGCGCTCCCCGTGGTGACGGCAACGTCTGAAATCAGTGCTGCTAATTCATCCTTGACGTGACTCAAAGGCCGGACCGAGCTCGGGGAGCTCGCTGCTTTAGATTCTCCCGTTCCCACGGTTTTATCCGTGGTAAATCCCATGGATACCGTCCGTTCGCTCTCATTTTGAAGTTATCAGGTAACAAACACCGTTTGAGTTGTATTTGTATTTCACGTGAGTGACACCGACAGCTCAGGGAGGGTGAAATTTGGGGGGCTCCATCCTTGTGCTTTGAGGCTTAAGATTCGTTGCCAAACTCGGTTCAGAAGTTCTCCCTTGGGGACTCCCTCCCCGAATTTTGGCAAACTTGCTTCTATCCGCAATGAATTCAGGATTTGACGTTTGGATGCAAGGCATGCGAAGGATTATTATGTGATCTATCTAACGTCACACCATACGCATTTAATACAAGGGTGGAAAGTTGATTGTCGCCTCCAAAACATCTTCCCTAATACTAAATTGAGCATGTTTTGCGCTTTTGAGACAACCCGGAGATCCGACAGACCCCTTTGATTCGGCTTGCGCTGGTTTTGTGGCCTTGTTGCAAGCAGGGACTTGGTTTTCTTGTGTGAAATAGGAGGGGCATTGCTCAGGTTTTTGTGGTTGGACTGAGGGGGGATGGAGCGTTTTCAAAGGAGCTTCATGTAGGGAGGAATGATGAGCTCTAGGTGTGCACATCTGCATCCTCTGTGACAGAAACAGCTGGAAATCCAAGGGAAAATGTGGGTTGAATGTGAAGGAAAAGTGGATTTATCAGCGCGGGAAGGTTTCTCACATAATAATCCTTCTTCCCAAAACTACCAAGCTACAAAAATGGTGCGGAGCCAGGGAAGTGAGATTCACAAGTTGTATCGATTGTCCTGGAGTTCCTAGTGAATCATTTTGATACACCTCACCTCTTGTTTTCTGTTGCCGTGCCAGGGTTGCTACGCACCCCCCAGGATTCAAGCGCAGAGATGAGAACAGGGAGCTGAGATTTCACGAGTCCGGTTCTGCTCCTTGCTCAGGGCACGGCTTGGAATGAATCATTTACACCTCTTGGTGCTTTTGGATTTGAAACAGGAGGAGGATCTCCTGCCACGGCCGCCTGGCGATGTTTTGTCAAGCGACGCTCAGGTTGGGCGTCTTATCTTCTGGTTTTATCCCTGCGAGGTAGGGGATGGCTGGTTCCTTTTATCTGGGTTTCTGCGGCGGTTTATCTGAAGCGCACACGCGCGTCGTGTCTCTTCTGAAAGCAAAACCTCCTCCAGGCCCGAGCTGCTCTCCCGCTGATGGGAAGATCCATTGCGGGCTTTTCTCCTCCAGTTAATTTAGCAGCTCTCCAAACTGCCTCGCAGGCGATGCGTGTCTCACCGGCTCGACACTTTCCAGCTGCCAAGAGGCAGCCTGCAACTAGAAATGGGAAAGAAGCAGCAAGAAAAGGTGGCTCAGCAGTTCTCAGGGCAGACTAAGTTTGTGCTGACCTTAAATAAGTCGCTTACGCTGCTCTAAGTGAGGAGCCGCTGCGTGTGTTCTTTTTTTCCCTCCAGCTCGTGTTCTCTGGGCACCATTGAGTTTGGTTTCCTTTAAATTCTTTATCTTGTATAGCTCCGTCTTACTTTTGCCTGCGTTGCAGCTTCTTCACCAGCCGGTGAGGGAGCCAGGGAGTCCCCGAACGACAATAAAACCACCGGCTCCGAGTACGTGTGTCCCTGGTGTAGCAAACAGCGCAAGTACAACGAGATAAACCTCGTTCTTTAATGTCATCTTTAGATCAGCCTCCTGTAAAGAAGCTCCGAGGAAATCGATAGCGTGTGCACGCAAGTACAAGCCACCCATTGCTCGAATTTAATGCGAGTTGGTAACTGGGTTGTTTATTGCTTTTTATTTGCAAAATTGTGGTATTTCTATCCAGAAGTGTGCTGGGGGAAGAGTAAAGATGCTTTTGCCAACCCTACGCAACAGACTTGTATCCTATATTCCAAAGTCCAAGATGGGCTGTAGGAGAGCAAAAGAACAAGACGGAGACTAAAGGCGAGCAGCAGAACCAGTAGCTAAACTGGAAATGTAGTGTTTCCAGTCTAGGCCACAGCTGTGCCGTAGATAGAGCCCGTTTCTCTCATCTTGGGGACAAATGGCCTAATGTGGTTCACGCGCAACCCAACTGGAACGGCGTTTGGTTCTTTCATCCCTCGGATCCCGCTCGTTTCCCTGGGCCAAAGCGCTTCCAGGCGAAGAGCTGACGTGTCCCGCTGGCTGCAGGTGGGTGCCCGACTCCGTGTCCTGCAGACACGAACCTGCTCTTGGATCTGCTGGGTCACGTCTCAGCGGTGCACACGGGCCAGCCGCTCTTGCCACACGCTGATTCTTGGTGTGCTCTGGCCGCTTAGCACTCATCTGACAGTGCAGAGCAGCCAAAAAGATGTTTAACTGGCTCTTGAAAATGACCTTTGTGCTCTCTAGATCCTCTCTGCACGATATCGCCAAAGCAGCTTTTGAGTAGAGGAGGAGAACAGGACTTGGCAGCAATTCTCTGGCCAGAACGCTTCCTTGGCGCTAGAGCATCCAGCTATAAATCTGATTAACTTTGTCATTGCTCTGATTCGTGTTGAGATGTAGATGAACCCCAGTTAAGCTTTGGTTTCAGAGAACCCAACGGTGGCTTTAATTTCTCACTGGTCAGCATCTCGATACTTTGGCTAAAGCACAAAGTTCTGATTATTGTCTCCTTCATTGTCTTTTCTCCTGGTCCACCTCACCTGCAGGTACCAGCTCTGCCTGACTTAATTCAACCCTTAGGTGATGGTGAGGAGGCACCTCCATGCCTGCCTAAGCCTTTCTTGCCTAGTTTAGACCAGCTTTTTGAGCCAGAACCTCTCTTCTAAGTCTATCATGTAAGACGCAGCCACCCAGTGTTCTCGGAGTGCTGGAGTCTCGGAAAGCCAATCCGTGAGACATTAAGAAATAAAACAAGTTATTTAATTTGGGTGGGGGGAAATGAAAACACTTAACATCATTTTTTCTAAAGAAACTTGAGATTAATCCTTAAATTACACCTGTCAGAGCGTGGTGCGATCTCTCAACCTTTCAAGCAGCAGCCGAGTTTCCAGTTCAGCGTAGAAATCAAATTACCCACTCAAACTAACCTGCTAGGTTGGGATTTATGTCTTTCCCGTTGCGATACTTGTGCTCTCACCTCAAGTCGTCCCCGTGTTTATTCTGCTTTGACGAATAAAGACGCGTAGAGCCGGACGCGGCGCAGCAGCGGCTCTCGTGCCTGTTGGATGCTCGAGGTTGGGGATGCTCAGCCGTGCTCTTCATGCGAGGGGCTCCTACCACATAACACAGCATCTCTTTTCCCTCATAACGTACTATTACATGGCTTGTTGGGTGTTTTTAAGAGATGTGTGTGGCTTGTTTTTATTCTTTAAATTGTCTCACACAAAACAGTCTCTCTTGGTATTGGGAATTTGAGGCGAGGTCTGGAATCGCGTTTGCCGTCCGTTAACCCACCGCTTTGAGACACGTGGACTTAGTGCAGGACCCTTCCAACCTTTTCCTGTAACTGCACGTCCTTATAGGGTCAAAAAGCTTATTGAGAGGCATTTTTGCTACTTGTATTGAAATTAAAGATGTAAATCCTATCGTAAAATCGATCCTGGATCTGACTGGCCCTGTGGTTACCGTCACTCTTGAAAACTTGTGCTGTACTTGAGGTTGATTTTCCTTTTGTGGCCAGAACTTCCAGCTGCAGGTTCTAAACTGAGGAGTCCTCTCTTAATTTTGAGTCCTATGTATTTAGGCCTTAATCTTCTTTCTGACAAAGTTACATTATTAGTTCCTTAAACGTTTTGTCAAAGGGAAACTTAATTAGAGAGTAATGGGTGTGTTTGGTTGGAGATGATAAATGTTAAAGCAGTTTAGCTGAGAGCTGGTTATTATTAAAATGGCTTAAACCAGAGGTGAGCGATGCTTGTATTGATGAGTTTGATTTGAATTGGTTGATTGCTCCTGATGGTGGCTGAAATACTCATAATCATTTACCTGTGAGTCTTATATCCATTGTATTTATACACATATTTATCCCAAAAGACTTGTGGTTTGTACAGATGATACAAAGATGGATTGTAAACCACACAAAAACTAACGCAACAAATGGAAACCGCGGGGTGGCTTTATTTAGATATAAACACGCTATTTCGTAACGAACCGGACAACTGGATCACACAATCAGTGCTTCAATCGTATTTGCTTTACCGTGCCCGATCCTCCGGCTTTCTTAGCGCACCAAAAACTGTTTGTATTGACTATTTATGCCTGCGAAATCACAGCTGGGGTTTGGGAAGCATAGAGACAGATGGGGTTTCCAACCCCCGGGGAGGCAATTTGAGATGGAAAAGATGCACGTTAACGGAATAAATTCTGCTAAAATTATGGTTAAGTGACTAGCAGAGAGTGTTGACCTTTAAATCACCACATTTAAGCTTTGAAGCCAACAAATGATGGGGATAAAGGAGGTGGTGCTGAAGGGAATGAATTATTGTAGGTTGTGTGCAAGCTCAGGAATACAACTCGGAGTCGGCGAGTTCACATTTAAAACACTTTTATTCTGTAGAGCGAACACATTTTTAAGAGCAGCTTTATAAAACATAAGGAGTGTGTGGGTAAGATGAGGCAGGCCGAAGGAAAGGAAGATGCGCTCGGGATAACAGCAAAGGACCGCGACTCGGGGGTAGAAACGTGATAATTAGAAGGTACGGATCCAAGCGCGTGGCAGATGCAAGAGGAGCTAATCAGGTCTTAGGGCGAGTAAGCAAGAGGATTAGTTAAAATCAGGAGAGAGAACGGTTTCATTAGCCAAAGGCTTTGGAAAAGCTCATTTGAAATGTGGCCGGCACTGGGCGGCGGGTTGAAAGGAGGATATTTGCAATATCACCGGGGTGGAAAGGCAGCGTTACGAGCCGGGGAAGAGAGGACTCGATTGTATTTTGTCAGCGTTCAAAGAGGCTGATCATAAAGTGGAAATTCCAGCTAACGTCTGATTTCCAAAATAACACAAGGGTTTCTCCATGGAAATTCATAAGCCGGATGGTTGGGCCCTGGTGACAGCAACATATAGTGGGTATCCAGCTCTAGTTCATTGGGCATCAAACCTGGTCACTATGATGGAACTTCATAATTAATTCTCCTTCCTCTTCATTTTTTGAAGAGAAAAACATAGTTTTAAAATATAGAAAGATATCTTTACTCCAATAGACATGAAACGGCGCAGGTGTGTCACCGCTTGTTTCAATCTTAACGCAAACGTATTGGGGTTTCGATGATGTTTGTTCATTGAGCCCTTGGTGCAACCCGCTGGAATTGAGCTGCTTTGTGAAGATGGAGGAGGAGGAGGAAGGATCATTATCATCTTGATGAGGTATTAGGGTCGCAGCGATCAGCGGTTCGTTCAATCCTGAGCGGTAATCAGCGCACACCTTTCATCTTCTTTGCTTTATGCTTTTACTGCAGCCCATAGTCTGCCAGACGTGGGCTTGATTAATAGCCAATTAATAATTTGCGTTACCTTGCATGCTCGCTGCATTACGTGCATACGTAGAAAAGCCAATGTTCAATAGGCCCCAGGGCATCCACCCATGCAGTTTTTAATCTGTCTTAAAGATAAACTAAGGCTCATCTTAGAATCCCATATGGGATGTTGGGAAATCTGTAGGATGGTCTCAATGCCAGGGGTGGGTTAATGGTTGGACTCTATCTTAAAGTTCTTTTCCAACCTATATAATTCAATGGTTCTATGAGTATCTCTTGCCGGCCCCTCAGCTGCTGGTTCAACACAAACCAATGTTTTAATGTATAGCTATAGGCTTTTTCCTCCTCACCCATCATCAATTCTCATCTGTCTTCTACTGGAGTCCCATCTTCTCAGCCCCAGCGCGGCAGATGTGATAGCGAACCGCCCCACTCTATAGGAAGAACACCGTAATTTATATATCCCGCTGATACTGGGAAAGAGCAAAGTAAATTTATGACTTGCCTACTCACATCTTTTCGCTTCTTTGACAAGATTGGTGGGCAAATAGAGCAGAAGCCTGTCCAAGGACAGCGAGCGCGTGGCCTGGAACGAGGCTGCGCCATAGAGAGTTATCATCTCACTCGGTGTTATCCCACGAGTGGTTAACGCGTTCGCGTTGCTTCTATTGGACTCAATATATCAAAGTATTACTCAATCTATTTTCTATTTAGTTTGTGGAAGCTGTGCTATTAACCTTTCCTTCTTGAGCATGTGCTGGAAGAACAGAGCAGACAGTAAAGAGTTGGCTAATAAACTAGAGTATTCGTCTTTTATGTCGATCAAATAGTTGAATTGAACTTCTCGCTACAAGGAGCTGGTGGAATCTCTCATTCCTATTGGCAATCGGAGGTGTCAGTTGTCATTTGCTATTAAAATTAAAAGCAAACTGTGCTGGCGTATGAAATACTGATGTGGAAATGCGGAGATACTGCTGGCAGTGGGAATGTGTCCATGCTAAAATACCTGTTGGAATTTGGAGCCACGTTAAGCTGCTAGTACCCATATAACCAATATAATTTTGCTTTTTTGCTGGTCTAAAATAATTTCTTTAGGCAGATGAAGAAAATAAGAAGTAAAAATAACTGCTTGAAAGCACATTATTAGGCCAATAAGTCCTAATTGTGTTGAATTATTGATGAGGCAGCGATAGCCTTGGACGAGGTGACCCCAGTTTTCTCCCCAGCTCATACGATGGATTCACGTTGTTCAAATAAACCCGGGACCCTTTATTTCCAATTATAGCGACATCTGATGTTACAGCATCGCAAATACTTTGAAACGATCAAGTTTTGTTATAGCACAAAGGGAGTTTTGGCAATTTATTTAATTAGGGGCTTCAAATAAAACTGTTAATCCCTTTTTTCCCCTATTTTAGACAGAAGCTCTTTTTCATATCCAGGATCCAATTAGCGATGGATCCAGACGGGGTTTATTTACCAGAGGCCCAAATTTCCTCCCGGTTCAGTGATGGGATTTTAGTTGAAAACACCAGCGGAGATTTTGGTTCTAAAGAAGAGACGACGTGGAGTCGCGCGGAACAACACAACGATTCCTAAACACCATCTAAAATCCCAACCAAACCTTTTGATGCTATTTATGAATGCATTTTCCAAAAGCTATTAAAGATTATTTAGGCAAAACGAAGCTTTTGCCATATTCTGATGGTTCTATCACCCTGAATTTGATGCTTGTCCGTGCAAACGGCAGGTTTGGCGTCTCAGACGCGTTCTCGGGGTTAAAGGGTCGAGAGTCGCAGATTGGAAGCCAAGAATGAATTGAGAAGAAGATAACGTGCGCGATTGTACCAATGAATGCAATTAACTGCTGGGATAATTCACCTCGGGGTACGGCTGATTCTCCATCGCTCGGAGCCTTTAAATCAAGACTTGAAGGGTTGGCTTAATGATGGGTGATGCTTAGAATTCAATTACGGTGATGGAACAGTTGAGTTTTGATGTAATAGGCAAGGGATTGGTTATTTTTATATATATATATATATATATATATATATATATATATATATATATATATATATTTACACAAGAATATGCTGTGTTAAATCATTGCACACCCAGTCCAGGACTGTTCAGTGCCAGATATTGCAGAAATATATCAAAACAACCCCAACTTTGAGAGTTATTTTCCTTATTAAACAGGTTATACCCTGAAAATCAAGCGTCTCGTCCTCCTGTTACGTTGCCTTCAATTTCTTTCTACTGCGAAACATCTACTCGGATACAACATTAATCGCTGCGGCGATTTTGTGATTTATCTTTATTGGTGCAACAAAACGTGTATAACTAATTATCGCCTGTTATTAATACAGTATTTTAAATGAAGTTGGAACAACTGAGGCCTTGATTGCTTTAGAGTCTTTGGGTCTTTTCCTGCTTCACCGCTTGTTGTCCCTTTGCAGGTATCGCTGGGCTGGTGTCTGGAGGAACCTCAGACCTGAAACACCCACCACAAACCACCTTTTCAGCTACAGCGTCAAAAGCAACAGGCGGAAAAAAGGATCCCGACCCGAAAGCGTCTTCACTGACTCAGCCAAGACCTGCACCTGGATGACAGGTAATTATTTCCGATATAAAATAACGACGGCGACGGGGCGACCCAGGGCAAAGCTGCGCGTTGATACGTGTCGACGTCAAGCACGGATAAGTTGTTACCGTTCCATTTTCTTCCTTGATCAACCAAGGAGATAAACTCGGTCCAGCGCTTGTGATCCTCCTGGATCCCGGGTGTTCATAGTTTGCAAGGAAATCGCTTTAGAATAAGCGCGGCTGCTTCTTTTCTATAGAATAGTTGCTGTCGGCGTAATTTCTATATGTTTGTGGGTGTCTTGCAAGCAGGGAAGAGGCTCCTCTGCCAGCTGGGCTGCTGGTGGTACCTCCTTTGTGCTTCTTCTTGCATTTCAATATCACAAAGTGTTTAATATTATAATAACTATTGAAGTTTCTAAGTAGTCGGGTGAGGTAGCTGCCCTGGTTCAACGTTTTGCTGGTGGGTGAACTGCAAAAGCGTCGCTTGAGACATTCAAAGCGTTGCCAAAACCCGGAGGAAAATAAACCTTCATCTCTTGGGAAGAGAAGGTGAAGAGGCCGGCGGCTTCAAGCATCGCTAATCCAAAGGGCAGCAGAAATTAGATTATTAAAGTAATATTCAGATAAATCTCCAGCAGTTTTCCTTTCAGGGCCGTGACCTGAAGCCGCGGAGGTTTTGGCTGGGTTATTACATGGAGGTCTGTTAGCGGCGTGGGCATCGCTGGGGTCGTGGAGCCTCAGGGGGAGAATTAGGAGATGAAAAGAGAGAGAAAATCATTAGCAATTTGACAAGTTGTACCTTTTCTTCCTCTTCCCTTGTCCTGCTCATTACGGAGGTGACAAATGAACTTGAGGTGACTGGGCCCTGGACCTTCGATTGTTGACCGACCTACGCTGACTTTGAGCAGATCCTACAATTACAAATTACGGATTCACGCTGATGCCATTTAGTTTAATTGGCACGTTCATTTTATGGAAAGGTGACTGAACTCTTAGTGTTTTCGTGTCAAAAACCTACGAGCTCTGGACACCCATATACACGCTTCTCCTTTGCGCTTTTCTTCGGCCACAAAATTCCAGTTCTGTTGCATGCGGCGACATTTTTCCCCCCATTATGTCGCCTCATTATGGAACAAAGAGGCGAAATACAGTCGCTAATAATTCCATGTGTGTTTTTCTCTTTAAAGCGGCGCAAATTAGAAGGAGGAAACATCCGATTATATGTCTTAGCTTTAAATTTGCTTTACCTTGGCTAAATTCCAGGCTGTAAAGGGAGCGAGTTACCGTCGCTCTGGGTTGAATGCTTAATTCCTTTGCTCTGTTGGCTTGTGCGAACGGCTCCGTAAGTTCTTGTTTATCATAGGTAAGGTAAAATGGTAACCTCACCCTAAAAGCTATAAGGTGTTAGACACAATGCTTATATAAATGCTTGTATAAATGACATTTTGTTCAGGCGCGTTGGAAAAGAGCAGATACACAGGGCGGCGAAGCTGATGGATGAGTTAAACGGTCGTCTTGTAGAACGCGGTGAAATTTGGGTGCTCCGAGCCTCGAAACGTTGGTTTGCGTTCAAGTTTAGAGATAAGGAGGACGCGATGGGTTTGTACGTGAATTTTGGGGCAGATGTTCGGCTCGGGTTGGTGGGAGGCGGATGGACGAGGAGAAATGGAGACAAATGCGGCCGTAGCAAAGGGCTGATTTGGAGCAATCTGGCCCCGGCCTGAACTAAACCCAACTTGTCAGGCAGCAGCTGGTGGGAATTAAGAGTTGAACCACATACAAGTACAATTTCCTTCTGTCTGAAAGCACCAGAAAACGCAGGTGACGGGCGATTCCGCTCCCCAGCAGAAATCCTGCATTTCAGGACATTTTCTAGTCTGTATTATGTGACCTGACTCTTCCTGCTGATACATAGATATATTTTCTTTCTCTTGGTCACGTCTCTTTAGCTTTTGATCATTGTGTGGCGGGGATTTGCTGTGCAATAGGGGCTTTTCTGCTGAGTCGAAACGGGATATAATAACTTATTTTCTGAGCAGATGTGGGCATAGGAGAGTAGTCTGTGTTTCTCAATAGCTCTGTGTCTCCTGGATGGGATTCTTTACTGACTATTAACCTCTAACCGAGGCTTTTCTTTCTTTAATGTGGGCTCTTTCTAATATGTTTCTATTCTGGCAAGTTCAGTTCAAGGGGACTAATGTCTTAAGAAAAATGAGAGAAAGGACGGAAAGACCAACAGACGGATAGTGCTCCAATAGTCTTTGCTTCCTTAAGAAACCACATTAAACACGTATTAAAAGGTGGAATAATCTTGAATTAAACTACAGAACTGCAGGTGGGCACGGAGTTTGGATAATTGACAAGTGAGAGGTTCTCCGAGATTGTACAAAACATAGGATGGATCTAAAAATGTGGCGTGAAGTCAGACTAGAAGGTAACTGGATATATTTCGGTTCGAGAAACTGGTGATGTGGTTCTCAGGTGGATGAGACTTTTTGTTGTGCTTGTTCAAGATGTACGTGTTGATTGTGCCTCACTAGTGACTGGTGGCCAGGCACTAGTGGTGTCCCCAGGGTCAGGGTTGGGTCCAGTCCAGTTTAACATCTTTATTGATGATTTAGATGAGGGGATTGAGACCATCATCAGCAAATTTGCTGCTGACACCAAGTTGGGAGGGAGTGTGGAGCTGCTGGAAGGCAGGAGGGCTCTGCAGAGGGGTCTGGAGAGACTGGAAAAATGGGCCCATTCCAATGGGATGAAGTTCAACAAGGCCAAGTGGCGGGTGCTGCCCTTTGGCCACAACAACCCCTGCAGCGCTCCAGGCTGGGCACAGAGTGGCTGGAGAGCAGTCAGGCAGAAAGGGACCTGGGGGGACTCATGGACAGGAAGCTCAACAGGAGCCACCAGTGTGCCCAGGTGGCCAAGAAGGCCAATGGGATCCTGTCCTGGATCCAAACCAGCGTGGTCAGCAGGACAAGGGCAGTGATCCTTCCCCTGTGCTCTGCATTGGGGAGGCCACACCTGGAGTGTTGTGTTCAGTTCTGGGCCCCTCAGCTCAGGAAAGAGATTGAAGTGCTGGAGCGGGTGCAGAGAAGAGCAACAAGACTGGGGAAGGGACTGGAACACAAGCCCTATGGGGAGAGGCTGAGGGAGCTGGGCTTGTTTAGTCTGGAGAAGAGGAGGCTTAGAGCTGAGCTCAGCACTCTCTAGAACTACCTGAAGGGCAGTTCTAGCCAGGTGGGGCTTGGTCTCTTCTCCCAGGCAGTCAGCAATAGGACAAGGGGCCATGGGCTTAAATTTAGGCTGGAGATTAGACAGCAATTCTCTGCAGAGAGAGTGGTCAGGCATTGGAATGGCTGCCCAGGGAGGTGCTGGACTTGCTGTTCCTGGAGGTTTTTAAACTGAGCTTGGCCATGGCACTTAGTGCCATGATCTAGTCAATGGACTGGAGTTGGACCAAGGGTTGGACTTGATGATCTCTGAGGTCTTTTCCAACCCAGTCCATTCTGTGATTCTGTGATGAATCTCCAGGAAATCCTGACCCCAAAGCCGTGTTTTGGCTTTTAAATGGGTTTATAAATCATGGGATGGTTTTGGTTGGAAGACCCTCAAGATTATCGAGTCCAACCATCACCAAATGACGTCCCTAAGAGTTGTCGGACTCGATATGGAGCTTGAAAAAGGTCAGAAGTAGCTGGGACTGCATCGTCTACCAGGAGAGACCAAGAAGATGGTTGGTAGGAGAACAAATTATGGGAAAATTAGTCAGAAAAGGTAAAATCGTCCCCCATAAGAAACATTGATTCCAACCTCACTCAATAGACGTCAGAAACTGTTATTTCCTACACATTGGGAGTAAAAATTAATCCTGTAATTACATTGCTTTAGGTGTTAATTGGAATACTGTGCGTTGAGGTGAAGCAATGCTTGAGGGTCGCGACCATTGTAACGCCAAGGGATAGCGAGAGATGTGCGCGAAACAAGAAACTCGTTAGGTTTAATTAAGGGTTTTGAAGATCGCCCACTTCTTTAACAAGTGTGATTACCTGGGAGGAGCATTTGGTGAATCACTTGTGAAAACGCTGCGTTTCGAAACTTTCTCTGATTCGTCTTCTGGGGAGGTGACACAACCTGGAAATTCATCGAAATTAAGTTAAATACATAATATTTAATATTAATATGTAATATTTCTCCTATTTCCCCGGCTTGATTTGAAACCCAATTCCCGCTCTCTACCACAGACCATTGAAGTGCTGGGACAGACTGGGCCGCTTTGCGAACGTCTCGTCGGTGAGCTATTAAATTCCCCATTAAAGCCAGAACTGCTTGTCAGGCCGGGTTTTTAGCTGAGGTTTGGATTAGCCCGGCTTTATGTTGTTCTAATGTACCGTCCCGCTGCATTCTGGCAGGATTTTGGTCCCTGGGACGGGATATAATTAGCATTTGAAAGCCTATAGGTCTCTGGTTGGTTTTAGTGGCACGAGCGGAATCGCTTCTTCTGGATAAATCAAGAGCGATTTGTTATCTCAAGACGGTTTAGACCTCAAGGAAAAATCTTTGCCTGTATTTTTCTGCTCATTACAACAGGTATTATAATAGAATCCCAGGGTGAAAGAGGCTTGGGTGATAACATTCAAAGGGAACTGATTGGAAAATCTGCGTGATTTAGAAAATACCCCTCGCTAAAGCACACGAGGAAGCGTAATGAAAGCATAACAGTAATTATATGAAATCCATCCGACGGATTCACGCTGATAGGGCATTTTGCAACCAAAATGAATGCACGGGATGAAGCGAGACGAAGGGGTATGGCTTGAAAAGGCAGCGTTGGGGACACCTGGGTGTCCTGGAGAGACTGAAATATAGAAATATAAAGAATATCAATTCAATTGTTGGGTTTGGAGCTGGCTGCCCCAAACTCTCCGGATCGCGCCGGCTTTGCTGCTTTTTAGTTTGCTTTTCCTAATCTTTAGGTGTAGGTCGCTAATTAGAAACCGTGTCAGAGAACCCATAGCATCCCAATTATTGAAATTCCATCCCAAATAGAAATCCTTTGGTATTTATTTTAAAGGTATTACATGGCTTACGCTCATGTCTCTCTTATTTTTGCAGCGTGCACTGAGTGACAAGCTAATAGCCAAGTATTTCTGCCTTGGTGTTGCTTCACATATCTCCGCTCCCTCGATTTTTGCTCTCATGACAGCAGCCTAAAAGTGTTATTTCATTTTATCAGGGCTGTTTTAATCCAGAAAAGAACCCGGCGCACTCCGGTGAGCACCAAGTTGCAGCTGCCCTTAATTATTCAGAATACCATACTTTATTTATGTTATAATACCATACGGTGGCATCAGAAGATGCAATTTAAACCACGTTATTTACACTTGTATAACTTCAGTGTCGGTAAAGAATTGGAACTAAACTGGTATCTTAGACCCGGATGTTTTATGGGAACGCTATGAAAGTCCCAAGGAGACTTTATATCGTCCTATGAAGGGCAAATCATCTCGCCCTTGCGCAGGTTTTACAGCAAATTGTCTTTAGAAGGACCCGTATTTCTGCGTTAGCATCACAGAGGCTACGGGGCCAAGCTCGGCCTAAAATAACTGCATTTCTAATACCAGATTTAGGATGGATGAATCCCTTTGTAAAATAATCTCAAGCAGGATGTGAAATTAAGGAGTTTCTTTTTGGTATGTTAGTAGGTGTCGTGTGGGTTTGGTGTATTTGCTTCTGGAATAGGTTGTTGCCACGTTGCCGTGTTGTACGTTGGTTATTGGTGAATAAATAACTCCCGGTCGGCGGATGCTGCGCCCCGGAAGATACAGCCCTGTGATGTAGCCACCCTATAGGGCCGGACCCGTTCATCTTCCCCAAGCCACAACCAGACCTTGTGGTTGAAATACAGCCTCTAATTTCATTTTCTCCCTTTAGTATATATTTATTTGTGTGTAGTTGGGTGTTTTTCTCCATTGTGGTTTAATTATGGAGCAGGAATTGATAGCGAGCAGAGTCCATTGGGCACGGTGATAACGCACGGTGGGAGGGACGAGCTTTTCATCTCCTATTGCTGCAAGAGATGCGTCTGTGCGCTGGTTGTACTGGAGAATGACCAGTAGTTTGGCTTTACAGGTTGTTCCTAATAATAAAGAGGACGTGGGGGTTTTTCAGAGGCCTGAACAAATGGGATTTAGTGTAGGAAGAGGCAGAGATATTCGTGCTGCTTGGGTTATACAGGTTCCTAGAAACTAACGGAATGATTGTCTCTTTATCATGGTGCCCAAAGGAGCGATCCCTGGAGCCGGACGTGGCAAAGTTGAAGAGCTTGAAATGTGCCGATAGCTTTTTGCTGTGCGTTTTCCTGCGTTCCGGAGCACCGTGCGTGTTCCGGAACGTACACGAGCATCGTGGTCGCTCCGTAACCCTGAACGCGTCCCGGTTGTATGAACACGTTGCACGTATTGCGTACGGTCCGGCCGGAGCTCCAGCTGAACGCTGGGAGATGTTACCATATGCACCGATGAGGTTCTCAGCGACGTGGTTTAGTGTTGGGTTATGGTTGGACTTGATGAACTTGAAGGTCTCTTCCACCCTAATGTTTCTATGAAATTTGACTTCTGAAGCCCAACGATTGAGTTGTGGGCGATTCCAGGTGCTTCCTACCCCTGCAAATACCCGTACCAGCCATCAGCGCCGCTCTGACCATAACTCGGCATCTCGCAGCGATAATTCAGCGACGTCTTGGGGTTAAAACACTTAGGGAGACGTTGAGTTTATTACGGTAACAACTTTACTGGCATCTGGCACGTAACGCGGATGCATCAAATTTTAAGCATGAGAAGCGTTAACAAAGCAAATTGTCTGAGCTTGTGTGTGTGTTTGAAGCCCTTATTCCTCAGCTGCTTACATTTATATATACATATATATATATATATATATAAAAACATACGCGTACTATTACTATGGTTTGTAAACTCTTCATGGCTGCATTCAAAGAACTAAAGGGGAACATTTCATGATGTTCCAAACCTTGGCAATGACATTAAATGATCTGCAGCAGCACAGAGGGAAATAAATAAAACAACCTCTCCCTTAAAAAGCCGCCGGATGAATTCAGACCGCAAGGGCTGCTCCGTTATGTACCGTTGTAGGTACAAACCACGTCAGGGAAGGGAATGTGCCAAGTGACTAAGCTTGACATTTTAATACGGGAAATACCTCATTTTAACAGTGGATGGATTATTTCCCTCTGAGGCTGATGCTTATTCTTATTTTTTTCATATAAAGGAAGCAGGAGAGCAGCTGCAACCAGTGTTTATGGCATTTGAAGGCGAACTGCCATAGTATATAGCAGAGTATTTGCTTAACGCTGTATTAATAAATACATACTGACTCCTACGTTCTCGGAGAAGGTCTTCAAAGGAGTCATAAAATGTGGTGATAGAGTTCACGTGAGTAGGAGGTTGGTGTAAACTCATGAATATAACTGGAGGAAGATGGAACTTGGCTTTGTAGGAAGACGGACATGGGTGACGGTGGCTGAACGTGGCTCGAATGGCCTCAAGTTGCGCCAGAAAGGTTCACATTGGGTATTAGGAGCAATTTCTTCCCCAAAGGGCTGTGGGGCATTGGAACAGGCTGCCCAGGGCAGTGCTGGAGTCACCAGCCCTGGAGGGGTTAAAAACACACAGATGAGGTTCTCAGGGACGTGGGGTAGAGGTGGACTTGGCAGCGTTGGGTTAATGGTTGGGCTTGATGATGCTCCAGGTCTTTTCGAACCAAAATGAGCCTGAGGTTCTATACACTGTCCATCCTCACCTTGACTTCTCGCACCTTCTTCTTCCTATTTATCTTCCTATTAACTCATCTCGCTACCGCCTACCGTCGGCCTAAGAACGGCTGCTTTCCGAGCCATTTGTCTGCCCGGTCTTCAGTAAATCTGGTTGTGTTTCCAAAGCCTTGAAGAGACTTTCCAAGTTGTACCTGAGTCCTCAGAGCCCAATGGGTCACGAGTTGTACAGGTCTCAACAGGACAGGGTCTCGGCTTCTTCTGCACCATCTTAAGCATCTTACCCAAAAACTTATTGTTTCTTGACTTGTTTTTTTATCCGAATTCTGTAACTAGATATGATCTAGGACCTGGTTGTTGTATTGACTTGATTGTTGGGCATTTGCTAAAAGGAATATAGCGCTTTGCAATATCTGTGAAGCGTTAGGAGAAATAAGTTAATCCCGACATTATAAGACTTTTTTAGTAGAGCGATTCCCTGCAGTCAGCCGTTGATTTGGTTTTCAGCCAGAGCTATAACTACGAGGTACTTCCATTATATTCCTATGATAATTTGAATTAACATTAAAAGAAGTGGAGAGGGATGAGAAAACCTTGAACAGAACTTGATACGAATTGACATCTAGGAGCTCTGTTGATTTATATCCATTGAGAAATATCATCTAAATATGAAGAGAAAGGAGCTAACGACATGTATAACTTAAAGAAGGTTATAGTGTTATCTTTGCATTTTACTTCCTATAATTTGAGAGGCTCCTTTGTATTCCTGGTCGTCTCTTGCCACCTTGGTGCTTCTGCGTTTGGACGAAGCGATATGAAATAAACAGAATAAATTAACGAATTAGAAAATGAGGTACCGGTGGGGTTGCATCCATAGAATCATTTCAGTTGAAAGAGACGCTCGGGATCATCGAGTCCAACCGTTCCCATACCAAATGTTCCTAGAAGAAACGCATCCTATAGAAAAATATCATTATCCAAGCCGAAAAAACAAGGAAAAAAGAGGTTTTGAAGTGGCAAATAATTCCTGGCTAACGTTTGGCGCGGCGTTAGGTGTTGTGTTTGTCATGGGCAAGCTGAGCCGCTCGGGGCTGTTTTTCCTCTCATTACAATTTTGTTTCATCTCGGACACAGCCCTCCTGGTAAAAGGACTTTACCTTTGAACAAATTGCTTTGCAGCCCAGCACAGAAACGAGACCAAAATGCACAGATGCTTGTCGTTAATCCCCGAGGGAAGAGCGCAGGGGCCTGCCTGTCAGGCTTGACGTTCCCATCCGGCCGTTCATGCCGCGGCAGGAGGGAACGCGGCCTCGGTATTTGCGCTGGGGAACTGGATGGTGTCAAGAATTAGGCCCGGGCGCAACGCTTTCCAAAGGGAGGTGACAGGAGATGAAAATCAAACGCGTTCGGCGCTGTAATTTGTTGTCGACGCGAGCGCTCGGAGGTCGCTGAACCATGACGGGAGAAAATGGAGAGGAAGGTTGGAAAGAGGTTTAGCTGGGGAAGCACAATCTGTGGTTTAATGCGGCGCCCGCCCCAGCCCCCTCAGGCAATATTTGTGTCGGATACGCGAGAGGATCTCGCGTGGTTTGTAGACGGTGGGAGATGGCCCAAAGTTGAGCCCCAAGTGCACCCCCTGGTCCCCTGTTGGGGGTGGCTGGGTGGCCCTGGGCGCTCATCGAGGGACCTGTAGGTGGCTGATGGTCTTTTTGATCCCAAAATGACGTTCTGCGAGCGCTGTCACTTGTGATCTCCCCAGGGACGGGTTCAAGGCTAAAGAATCATAGAGTAGTTTGGAAGGGACCTTAAAGATCATCTTATTCAAGCCCTGCATGTGTAAGGACATCTTCTACTAGACCAGGCTGCTCCAAGCCCCGTCCAGCCTGCCCTTGGGCACTCCAGGGATGGGGCGTCCACAGCTTCTCTGGGCAGCCTGTGCCAGTGTCCCACCACCCTCATGGTGAGGAATTCCTTCCTTAGATCCCACCTCAATCTCCCCTCTTTCAATTTAAACCCATCACCCTTGTCCCATCACAACGTGCACTTGTCCCAAGCCCCTCTCCAGCTTTCTCATAGGTCCCTTGAGATACCAGAGGCTGCTCTGTGGTCTCCCCGCAGCCACCTCAAGCTGAATAAACCCAACTGTCCACATAGCAGAGCCGCCCCAGCTCTTAAATCATCTTCATGGCCTCCTCTGGACCTGCTCCAACAGGTCCACATGCCTCTTATGTCGGTGGGCGCAGAAATGCACGTGGGGTCTCACCAGAGCAGAGGAGGAGCATCCGTTCCCTCGACCCGCTGCTCGTCCTTTGGATGCAGCCCAGGACACAGTTGCTTTCTTATTCTTTAATATTAACTCGAAAACATCCGTATTTTAATATATCGGCGTAGCGTTAGCCGTAATCCTCTGAGACGTGCTATTGACTGATGTAGCAATGCTTTTCGGCTCTGGCGCCTGATCCGTCGACATCAGTGGGGTTTGTCTGATTGTTCGTGTCCCTGAGAGCCTTTTGACAGCCTGTGATGTGTTCAAACTGGGGGGGTTGGTTAATTTATTATAATGAAGAACCCCAGATGCTCAAGTCAGGTGGAACCATCTGCATTTTACACGCCAAAAATTGAAGGCAAAAAGAACATTGTCAGGATTGCGTGGGGCCAGTTTAGGACAAGGGGTTAACGCCGGAATTCCTCCAGCACCTTCTCTGGGGAGCGGCAGCATTTGCTGAGCATGATGCTCCAAACATCAAGATTTGCTCTGAACGATTAATAAGGCAGAAATTGAGGTGCAGAGAGGGGGTAACAGATTCCTGATGTTTGCAGGGAGGGGGTACATGTGGTGGGAAGGACTCATTGGGGCTATAGGAGGAGAGATTTGGCAAGAAGACACAGTGACTCACACAGCTTTGCTCCCTGGAAGCATCTGGAACCTGGAAAACACACCGGACCGTTCCTGAAAGCTGTCAGAAACGGCACGTAGCTTCCAAAATCATTAAAAATGAAGTGAATTCACTCTTCAGGCTTAACTCTCCCAGGCAGCTTCCCCTTCTCTCCAAGGGCGCGCTCTGGTTTTGCGTTGGGCGCGGGTTTCACGTAACCTCCAGGAAAACACACGAGAGAAACCACTTTGTGCTGCGGGAGACGCGAACCGCTGCGTTTTTGTAGCGTGCGCTGGCACCAAGTACTTTGCCTTCGCTTTCTATAGGGGAAACATATCTTTCCAGGAGACTTCAAAACGGTTTTAGAAGAGGATTCTTGGCAATCCAGCAGAGAACATAATGCTCCAGAGGCACCTGAACATCAGATGTGAAGTCACTGAGAATTTCACGGCTGCGTTTTACTCTGCGGGAAGGTCGCTGCCTTAAATTTCGAAGGCTGAGCTGATTCCCATGTGGCTCGATGTCCAGGAAAGTCCACGGTTCAACCAGCATCCACTTGTATAGAGAGAAAAGTAGACAGTTTTTGATTGAGATCCTCTAGAGAAATACCAGTTGTTGTGGTTTCCGGAAAGGCAACTTTGCCGCAGAAAATGCCCATCTGGAATTATAACGAGGATTGGCGCAAATGGAGAAGAGTGAAGTTTGCTGGGCTCTTGCTGCTTCTGCTCCGTAAGTTTGAGCCGCCAGGATCATCAACAGAGGAACCACGGTGGCCTGGTCCGTTCAACGATGGACTCGTGATGGTTCTTTTACCTTGATCTCAGAGCGCTAAATTAAGGCGACCAAAATGCCAGGGGTTATAATTCAATCAAGCAGTGTTACTTTATTAATTTGCCCGTAAAGCGGCACACGATAAGAGAGTAAGAAAAGAAATGGGAAAGAAATGGGGAAAAGTAAAGGTAAAGATGAGAAATGAGGTTGTGTTTATCACCAGTTGATTTCCCAAGGTGTCCCTCTGGTCTCCGGTCCCGTAGAGTCCGGCCGGTTCTCCGTCGTGGTTCGGGATCCTCTGGTGGGAAGATCTTCAATGGTGTCCATTCTGGAGTCACCTTTTATGCTTCACCCCCTCGCTCCCATTGTTTCAGGTCAGTCTCCGCCTAGACTTCGCAACCCAGGCTCGTATTGCGCAAGCTCAAGAGATCCACGCTTTCTTTTGCCGACGCTTACGTGTCCAGCATTCAGGGGTCTTTCTGTGGTCCGTTGGGTGAGCTCAGGACCCTTGGCGAGCTGCTGGGCATGCTCCTTTGCGTTGGCCATTGTTTGGGGGAGCAGGTGGGGGACATGTAATGAGGCTGCAGGTGAGAACACATCTTGTATTGTCCCTGGGTCAAAGAGACCCTCATAACAATCACTTTCAGGAGGCGGGGGCTGGTTTGGCTGGAGAAGCAGAAGTCCACACAGCAGCCATTGTTAACAGGAGACCCCGTATCGGAGAAACAGTGCAACACGATGCTTCTCCTTGGGCCTCTCTCCAAATCATTGTCCATCTGTTCTATCGGTCAGGGCTTCAGCTCTCTAAGTTCTTGATGGCGATGTTCAGGTGAATACTGCTCCATCTTGGACCCACTCGCACACACAGGCGCCTTAAAAAGTTGGGATGTTGCAGCAGACAAACCATTGAATCCCATTTGTTACAGCAGATTTCCCGCCCTCTGCTCGAGTTGTAAAGTTCTGGGAGGAGGAGAGGGGGAAGAACCTGTTTATTTTGTTGAAATAAGGGAGAAAATGGTAAAGCTGCAACTTGAAAAGTTGAACTCCGGGGGAGGTACGGCTGATATCGGGGAATTTAAAGCAGGAGGACGCCTGTTTGGGGATGGCCAAGGATCCTGTGACAATGTGACAGCGTTATCGCTTGGCCTGGAGTTATTTCATCTTAAGTTCTGTTGGGACGCTTATTTAGAAGCACGTCAACCAACCCAAGAGCTCTGCAGAAAATAACATGAAGATTTACCAGCTTGGGGGAAAACAAGGACGGCGATCAAACTCATCACAGGAAAAGAAGAAGTTATGGAGCGCTAGGGCGGGGTTTTCATGGCAAAGAATCCAATACTGCAGACTAAATTCTATATAACATCAATGCAGGTGTTATCGGGGCTGTTTAATGCTTAGATTAAGCAAAGCGCTGGCTCAACGCTAAGAAATCAAGGAATGAGGCGCTGATGGGAGAGCAGCACGTTGAAGGTCGGTGGGAGCAAAACAGGTAGGAGAGAACTTCACCGCGGCTTCGTTTGACTCGCACCCATTTTCTAATTAGGTTTAAAAGGCACTTAAGTGCGGGCGATGAAATTATGTGTTCTGATGTGCCGCAGAACCGGCTGAATACGTAAAGGTGTGGAAAATATTCCTTGTAACAAATGAAAGGGGAGTGGTAATTCCGGAGAGCAAAATTACACGAGAAGGAGGTAATTGCACATAATCTTACACTGGATAATAGCACCTTAAACATGGTTATTGGGATGGGAAAGTCGCTCAAAGAAACGCTGAAGTTTTTGAACAGGTCTCTTGAGGTAGAGAGAACCAGATCTTAGACAAGTGAAGTGTTAGAGAGTAAATTCTGCCTTGAAGAAGAAAAACCCTCCTCGGTGCGGAACAGCTCGGGATTGTCGTTTTGGGGGGAGGAATGGAAATCTCCGGCCTTGTGAGTTATTTTAATGTCACTCTTGTAACTTCTCAGCCTGGGGATCTCATTGTTTTCTGGCTCAGAACATGGGATGGGTTTGGTGGAGAAACGCAGCCGGTTCTCCTGCAGAAAATACACGTGCCATAAAGTTAAACCCAGCGCTGATTTTTAGTCTCCGTTGCAGCATCTGCTGTGGTTTTAAGGAGCTGGATCTGGCTTAAAGACCCTCCCCAGGGCTTGGCTGGGGGCTGTAGGTAAAACAAGACTTAGCCATAGCCAAAGGGACGAGGGCTTTGTCACCCGTCTTCCCGTGGTAGATTTTTGTCCTAAGACCCAGGTTTGTCTTTACTGGTCCCTGCACCTCCTTCCTTCCTAATGCTCAATCCCAGTGTCGTGGAGCCTGTTTTAAGGCACACACCAGCCTTTCCTCACGGGGTTTAGTGGTGCAGACCTGCTCACCCATTTGTGAAGCCCACGAAGCCGCGGTTCGCAGTCGACAGCCTGTTCCCCAAGAAGCTCAAGGCTAAAAGAAGAGAGATCACGGCAGAAGGAATCGCAGCGCTTGCCTATTTTCCGCTTGGTTCGCATCCCTTCTGTTTGTCCTCCCCTAACATTCGCTTAGGAGTTGGAAAAAATACCCGATTGCCGTCGAACTCCATGGGAGAGCTTGAGAGCGAGCGGCTGCTTTTAATATTCGACTCGTTGTTTAATTTAATCTGTAATTCAGCGAGAGTTATTAGGTTTTCACTACTAGAATACGTGCAAAAATGCAAGAGGAAAAGCAAGGTATAGAACTTGCAAAAGCTCTCAGTGATACCTCGAAATGCTGAGCGTGGTTGTATCAATAATCCTGTTTACTCTTTAGCTTTGGGTTGACAAATCCACATTTTCTATGGCTTTTTTTAATAAATAGAATATCGCCCTTCTTTGCCCTGGCCACATTTTGCTCTTTAGGCTTCACATAAATCATAGATTCCAGTGCAGCTTGTGGGTTTTGTGGTCATATAGACTTGGACCTGCTCCTTTGTTTTGTGGTCAAGAGTGATGTTTCTTATAGAAAGGTCCCCAAAAAACAGGTGGAATCTCAGGAAGAAACTCCCCCCTCGATGTGGCTACAAGTTGCAACACAGGGTGGAATTTTGGTGCAAAAGCACAAGTAGTGATGGACTGAGAACTGAGCGGAGGGAGGTCACGGAGACCAAACTATGAGCAAAACCAGACAAAACAAAAGAAGCAACACCAGCAAGAAGCAGCAGAAACAGAGTTTTGGAGAAAGGGATGTCTTGTTTTGCTCGCAGGAAAAGCTGGTGGAGAGCGGCCAAGAAAAGCTGCCCAGGGTTGGGTTCCTTTGGTGCTTTGTCCCGAGGCACCACATGCTCTAATTAAGACAAAGCGATGATTGCAGGCAAACCGCATTGTTGACCGCCTAGTTGAAATGCTTCTCGCGTAAAGTCGTGCAGAATCCCAGAAGAAAAAGCATCCGCGCTGCAGGTTTCCGGCTGGGGTTTGAATCCTCCCCCCACTGCGGTGCCGTTTATGTGGGTGTCGGGGCTCTTGATTCTCACCGGTCCCAAATTCACGCTCGAGAGCCGCCACCGTGGTCACCCCATCCCATCTTCATGCTTCTAAACAGCAGCTTCCCCTCTTAGACCAGCTCGCTTGATTGTAAGTGCTCAATCCTTTTTTCTTAACATTTCACCCCAAATTATGGATTTTCTGGGTTACATCATGTATTTGGGCTGCCTGTGGTTTGCTTTCTGCTTCTCCCTTCTTAGATAACTTTTTGTTCTGGAGCGCAAAATTAGATCATAGAATCATAGAATAACGAGTTGAACGGGACCACAAGGACCACCCAGTCCAGCCTTTCTTGGCACAAGCTCAGTCTAGCCAAGCTGGGCTGTGTGGGAGGTCCTGTTGTCCTTGCTCAAAACATTGCTCTCTCTGAGGAGAACTGTGTGCGTGGGTTTATTGAACCCGTTGAATCACTGTGATAACGCAGCTGCGGTGCGGGGAGGATGCTCAGAACATCCCAAGGGAGCGAGGAGGAGCTGGGGGTCTCCAGGGAGACCTTATTGTGGCTTTTCTGTACTTAAAAGGGGCTGAGAGGAATGATGGGGCCTGTTGAGCAGGGCCTGTTGGGACAGGACAAGGGGTGATGGGTTAAAAACTATGAGGAGCGGCTGAGGGACCTGGGGGGTTCAGCTGGAGAACAGGAGCTGAGGGGACACAGGGACACACAGAAACGGCCTCAAGTTGCACTGGGGAGGTTTAAATTGGATATTAGGACACATTTATTCACCTAAAGGGCTGTGGGGCATTGGAACAGGCTGCCCAGGGCAGTGCTGCAGTCACCATCCCTGGAGGGGCTGGAAATACACCCAGATGAGGTTCTCAGGGACATGGGGCAGTGCCGGGGGTGGGTTGTGCTTGGACTCGATCTTAAAGGACTTTTCCAACCTAAACAACTCTGTGGTTCTATGGCCCATCATAAAAGGACTTATATAGTGTAGAGTCTTAGCCATGTCACCTCTCTAAGGCACAGAGATAGCAGCAAATACAAGAAGAGTAAGCTGGGAATAATTACATGCACTGATTTATTATGCTCTTGATTCACTGATATATATATTACTTCTGTGTTCTGGCTTCAAGGACAATCCTTTTTAAACTAATAACAAATTTTTCTAAAAAAATGCCAAAGTATTACAGTAAACTAAGAGACAATGTTAAAAAGTCTCCTTAATCCTTCCAAGAGCATAAAAGTGTCCCACAGTTCCGCTCCGAGGATGTGTAGAGTTCTTAGTGATGTGGTTTAGTGTTGGGTGAGTGTTAATCTTGAGGGTCTTTTCCACCCAGAATGATTCTGTGATTTTAAAAGAGCGCTGGATATGTGAATGTTTGATACTGAGGGTGATGAGTGGAGGGGAAAGGGACCTGGGGGTGCTGGGGACAGCAGGGTGACCATGAGCCAGCACTGGGCCCTTGTGGCCAGGAAGCCAATGGTACCTGGGGTGGGTTAGAAGGGGGTGGTCAGTAGGTCCGAGAGGTTCTCCTGCCCCTCTGCTCTGCCCTGGGGAGACCACACCTGGAATCTTGTGTCCAGCTGTGGCCCCTCAGTTCCAGCAGGACAGGGAACTGCTGGAGAGAGTCCAGCGCAGCCACCAAGATGCTGGAGGGAGTGGAGCATCTCCCGTGTGAGGAAAGGCTGAGGGAGCTGGGGCTCTGGAGCTGGACAAGAGGACACTGAGGGGGGACTCATTCATGTTTACAGATATCTAAAGGGTGAGTGTCAGGAGGATGGAGCCAGGCTCTTCTGGGTGACAACCAGTGATAGGACAAGGGGTAATGGGTGCAAACTGGAACACAGGAGGTTCCACTTAAATTTGAGAAGCAACTTGTTTGGGGTGAGGGTGGCAGAGCCTGGCCCAGGCTGCCCAGGGGGTTGTGGAGTCTCCTTCTGTGCAGACATTCCAACCCGCCTGGACACCTTCCTGTGTAACCTCATCTGGGTGTTCCTGCTCCATGGGGGGATTGCACTGCATGAGCTTGCCAGGGCCCTTCAACCCCTGACATTCTGGGATTCTGTGTGATGAGACCGAGAGGTGCTGCACGCCGCACCCCTCGAGTCACTCCCGGGCGGTGCTCTGAGCAACCTCAATAAGAATAATTAAAAAAAAAAAAAAAGGTAAAAAAAGGCCGAATTCGCAGTTTTTCGCCCCCCCCCCCCCCCTTGTGGGGCCGCGCTCCCTTCCCCTTGGCGGGCCCCTAGAGGGCGCCCGCGCTCCCCGGCGGGCCGGCTGCGGCGCGCGCTGCCCGCCCGCCCCCCGCGCGCGCGCTGCCCGCCTCCCCCCTCCCTTCCCGCGCGCGGCCCCCGCCCCGCGGCCGCTCGGCCGCGAACCCGGGACCGACCGGGACCGACTCACCGGGACAAACCGGGACCCAGCGCGGCCCCTCCGCCCGCCGCCGCTCCGCCGAGCACCCCCAGCCCCCCAGCGCGCCGCTGCTCCCCTCTCCTCATTTTTTAGTATTTGGTGTTATTTTTCCTCATCGCGTTGGACATGGAGCCGCCGCCGCTTTGATTCCCTTGGTTTTTATTTTGATCTTTTTTTCAAGGATTTTCCTCTGGATGTTTTCCCAGCGGTGGGAGGACCCTTCCCCATCCTTCTCCATCTCCTCGAGTTAGTTCCCTCGGCGCCCGGAGCCTTTTGGACTGAATGCAACTTTATTTTCCTTTTCTCTTTTTTTTCCTCACCCTTTCCCCCTTTGCTGAGCGCCCCAAAAATCCGAATCGTTTAAAAAAGCAACGAGGGAGGAAAGGCTGCGCCTGCATGTGCGGCTGCTGCTCAGGATCCCGCTCCGTAGGTGTGTGGTGAAATATGGAGAATAGTCTTGGATGTGTCTGGGTACCAAAGCTGGTTTGTCTCCTTTTCGGGTTTACACTGGCGAACCTGCACTCTCCAGTCTCGGGTAAGTCTCATTTCTGCCTTTATTTCTATTTTTCCCGAAGCGATGTGCTTGTTTTTCTGGTGCTAACACCCCCCCCCCCCCCCCCGCCTTTTTGCAAGTGGGGTTTGGTCTGTGTGCTTTGATTTTGGGGGGTTTTGTTGTTGTTTTGAGCTTTAGCATCACTTGCCACTCGGAGAATTGGGGTTAGAAGCGCCTTGTGCAGCCTTGCAGAGAAAGGGCAGCGCTGGCAAGAAGGAAATCCCTGCGAAATAAAGCAGAAATGTGGTATAATTGTTGCGGGGTTAGTTCCCATTGCCTTCAGCACCCCGATTTATCCTCCTGGAGCTTTGCGGGGGGTCTGTGCTGCTACGAAGAGAAGGGGTTTGGTGCCTTTGGTGGGTGAAGGAACCGAAGCAGCAGGCGCGTTGGGCAGGAAGCGCAGTTACCGCAAAGCCTCTTCCAACTCCAGCAGGGCTGCGATTCACCTCTCGCCGTGGTTTCCAATTAAAAATGGCAAATGTGCGGAGGGGAGAAACGAGCCAGGGATGCTCTGGGGGTGCTTGTGTGTGAGGTAGAGAAGGACTCAGCAGCGTTTCTTATTCTAAAATAAAAGAGTGCGAGCCAAGAAGTGTTAAGAACTAAGAAAGTGCAGCTTTGATTTGCGGGGTGTCAGTGCATGGTGGATGCGAGGGAATATTCCCCTCCGCTGCTCGTTTAATTCTCTCCAAAAGCAACCAGGGGTCACTTGAGAAACCTTGAGGAAAGGGAGAGCCTGCAAAAGAACAACAGCAACAAAAAATAGAGGAGGCGAGCACAGGTCTGCGCACATCGCTTTGGCGGCAGCGCCGGAGGAACAATGGGAACCAACTCCCCGCACGCCAGCACTAAAGCAGGTTTTTTTGTGATGGGGAAAGTGCTGCAGATGAAACGTTTTGCTAAAAAAGCAAAGAATCGTCGGTGTTTTCTGGCCAAGCGCAGGTTCTCAGCTGTATGCAAATGGCAATCGGAGGTGGTGCTTCCTCGCCACAAACCGCTGGGTCTTTTGCTTTTGGGGAGTTAGCGAGTGAACTGGGAGATGCTGCTTTGCTACAGCAAGAGGTTTATTTTGCGTGTGTGTCCGCAGCGGTGTCCTCTGCCATTACTTGCGTGGAAGGTGAGACCCGCTAACCGGAGCGGGATGATGAATACCTGTCTCTCTTGTGAACCTCATGTGTCTCTTGCTTTTCCAGCTCGAAGGCTGGGAGAGGGGAGACATGGCAGTGATGCTCCCTGGGGGAAAAGGTGATGGACTTGCAGCTCCGCTGCCAGATGAAGGGATGGAGCGAGGGCCTCTGTGGGTGCCCGAGCTGCCGTGTCAGCGGCCGAACGTGCCGCAAACCCCTTTTCCCCACAGCATTTGGCGACACACGGACAAAAAAACCCAGGCTGTTTTCCAGCCGCACGTCTCGATTCCCACCCCGTCGATGATACGCGGGTGTTCGTGACGCCCATTTCGAAGGCGGCGTCTTTGCTTTGCGCCCGGTTCCTTGCGCTTTGCAAGCTGCAAATGGGCAAAGTTTGCCCAGCGTCACAGCCCCGGGCTGAGTTGGTGCTTCCTCGAGCATCCCTGTCGCCATCCCTAAGTAAAATCAAGCGGATTTTACCCCTTGTCGGGCAAAGCTGCCGCCTCTGCTCGCTCACGGTGGGTTTTCCACTGGTGAGGTGCAGGCAGGGCACAGGCAGCAAACGCTGCTGGAACAAAGGGAGATGCTGCACGACGGGGCCGGTTCCGCTGCCCGAAGCGCGGGGGCACCTGCCAAACTTTGGTACCCAGCGGCGCATCCGTGGGCACCTGGGTTGAGGGGCAAAACGTTTTGGGGGACGAGAGGAAAAAGTAAAGCGCGGCGTTGGACTTTTTCTGGTTAAAAACGTATACGTGGGGATGAAGAATAGATGATGGGCAGCGTTTGCCATTTTGGTAGGAGATCGTGCAAAATGTGTTCTTGGCGGATGCAAATTCTATAGGATTTGATTATTATGGTTCTGTACGGTTTGTTCTGCTGATGTGTTAAAGTAACCACAACATGCATTCCTTTTTTTGTTTTTAAATCAGGAATTTAACTCCATCTCAAAGGTCCTTTTTATGAACGACTTTTGCGTTGGGTGCCTTTGACTCGCACTCGGGGCGGGTGAGCGATTCGGCGCCGGCCGGTGCTCTGGCGATCACTTCTCGCTGTGGTGCAGTATAAATCACCGGGGACCTGTCACCGCGGCCACGGCCCCGGCGCTGCCGCTTCGCCCTCCGCGTTCCCAGGCCCGGGAGCTGCCACAGGTAGCACAGGAGCGGCGTCACCTCCAAGGGTTTTAGTAGAATTGAGCTTAGTTGAGGGTGAGCGATTTATATTGGAGCAGTCGTCTGCTTTCTAGAGTTTCTTGAGTGGTTTTGCGTTCAGCTCTTCTTGGTTTATGGCTTTTTTTAGGACCGATGTGGATTTTAAATCCAGAATGTTTTCAATGGGGTTTATACCAGGTGTAGCGATGTCTAGATCTCATACATGGTTCATTTATCCTCGACAGCTACTTCCTTGCCCTTCCTAGTACGAAAGTTAGCATGAAATATCTATTCCATGACCCAAGACATTCCAGCACCATCAGGATATTTCTCCATTTGGCTGCGATCGCCTGTTTTACGCTGGGGCAGCAAAATCTTTGGGGCAGGACTGTTAAAGGTTTGTGGTCCAAACTAAGGGCTTCCAAGATCAAAATGATTAATAAATACATCTACACTTTGGACGAAAACCCGTGGGGCTGCTCGTTAATCCCATCCTGGAGTAATTTGGGTTCTGCCTGAGCTCGGTCCCTGAAGTTTGTGTTGCGTGTGACACCTGGGTTGGCTTCTTCTAACAGAGACGTGACGGCTAAAAGAACTTTGAGAGTCATTCAGCAGTTGCTCGGCACGTGGATTTTCCACCAGATGTCCTTTAGAGGGCCGGCAGCGCTTTTATAAACGTGACGAGAGAAAATAACGCCACAAAATCGAGCTTTTCCTGCTGGCGTGGAAGGATAAAACTCTACAATGGGTTTGCATGGTGGAAAAGGGGCTTGTAGAGTAAAGTTTCATGATTAATTAACAGAAGGCAAAAAAATAATCCCCTCACTCTGTTAAAATTATCCCTTGGGTGAAACGTTGACTTGATTTTTTATTTCGCAAACGCGTCCACACGTCCCAACATCCCGCTTTGCGGCCTCAGTTGTCGTTGGGAAATAAATCCACTTTGTGCCTCCATTGTCCAGCTCCTCCTCCCCATCTTTCTAGAAACTTCTCGGTCTGTTTGACCACTTGTGCTGTTGAAAAGCAGTTTTATTGTTCTCTGCGAGATAAAGGATGCTCAGGAATCCTTTTTTAATATTGGCGGAGAGCCTCGGGCACTCGAGATTTGTTCCTTTGGGGCTCCTGTTCAACCTCCTGGAAGGAAAACCCATCAAACTATAGAAAGCGATGACTGCAAGTGAAGCGCATCTCTTGGTTTCTGACAGGAAATTCACTGCTAAAATACAGTATATTATTCCTAAGAGGTAACACGTCGGATAATTGTAAACCTTTTGGACGACGTTTCGCGTTTGCAGCTTTGATGTGAAGGGCTGCAGCTAAATTGGGGTAACGACAGAACATCTCGCTCGAGAATTTGGAGATATCTGTGCTATAAAGGAAGGTGAATTATCGGAGTGGTGTGATAAACGCACGGTTAAACGTCTCCATTTCAGTCATTTGTCGATGGTAACGTCAATATGTGCTGTAACGTTATAAATGCTCTGAAGTATTCAGAATACGTTGAAAACGACACTAAATTGCCGCCCGAAATTTCAGCGAAATCACGGTTGTCAAACAGAGGAGCTGCAGGAATAGTGTCGTCTTGGATATCTTGAAAACGGGGCATCTTCTCACCCTGCAAAGTCGAGTTTAAAGCAGGGAGACTGGTGATGTTTGGGTGATTTTGGTTGTTTCTCTGGTGCTTTATGGAGAATCGGTTTAATCGGATTGATCGTGTGCGCCGCCTGCGGTCACACTCAGAATAGAAGGTGAACAACCCCCAACTTTGTCATTTCCTGAGTTTTTCGTATCGATTTCCATCTCTTTTGGGAAACTGCGTCCTGAGCAGCCAAGAGATTTGACTCAGTGAAACATCCTCAGTGTTGTTCTCCTCTGGGCCCTTACAGCAAGAACAAGAACCTCATCTACGCATCTTTTAAACGCCCTCATCAATCTTATTTTAGAGGTTTGGTTGGGCTCCTCATCCCTTTTACACCGAGTATATTTAGAGGAGGAACATAGAAGTGCTGAGCAACCAAATCAGGTTTGGAGTTTGCCAAGTGTCTCAACCGCTGGACGTGTCTGTTGAGCTCAGCGAGCGCTAATTAAACGAACCGTGACAGCTCCGGCCAAGGTCAGTTGATATAATGGTGTCGAGTGGTTTTTTCTGAAGGCAGGACTCCCCGGGGCCATGCTGGACGTTCTTCCCTCAGTGCAGAGTTGACTTGGGAGCAAGACGTGGACTATCTTGGCCTGGTGTTAGTGCCGAGCATAGTTGGGTCATCCATCCTTGTCCCACCGCTACCCAAAAGTCCTTGTTCGGTGCAGAATTCATGCAGGAACTTCCCTGAGTTTCTCTCTGATACTCTTCACCTCTATCCAAGGACTAAAAAGTATCTTAAAAGCATTATTTTGAGTTTCTAGATGCAACAGTCATTTTTGTATTACTGTGAGAAGCATCGGGGAAGAAGACAGACGTTTTAAAAGGTTCCAAAGGACCTTTGGCTGTATTCTTTTCCTTTTTTCTTTTGTCTTCTCTGCCTTCTCATGCTCAGAAGAAGAAAAAAGTCCATAAAACTTTCCTTCTGCTCTTCCCTGGTGCTGAGGACACCCAACTGGCCACGGTCATGGTGGGACCCAACAGGTTGTGTTCATGGTGGGACCCAATGGATTGTGGTCATGGTGGGACCCGAAGTACCGTGGTCATGGTGGGATCCAACCGACCAAGGTCATGGTGGGACCCGTTGGGCCATGGTCATGCTGGGACCCAAAGGACCGTGGTCATGCTGGGACCCAACGGGCCATGGTTGTGGTGGGATCTGACTGCCCAAGGTCATGGTGGGACCCAGTGGACCGTGGTCGTGGTGGGACCCCATGGACAAAGGTAATGGTGGGACCCAATGGGCCGTGGTCACGGTGGGACCCAACAGGCTGTGGTCATGGGGGGGGACCCAACAGATTGTGGTCATGGTGGGACCCAAAGCACTGTGTTCATGGTGGGACCCAACAGGCTGTGGTCATGGGGGGGGACCCAACAGATTGTGGTCATGGTGGGACCCAAAGCACTGTGATCACGGTGGGACCCAATGGATCATGGTCATGGTGGGACCCAAAGGCCCAAGGTCGTGGTGGGATCCAACCGACGAAGGTCGTGGTGGGACCCAACTGCACCAACGTGTTGACTGCTGAAGAATCGATGTGTTTTCTTGCTCGGGTTGAGGTTTGAATTCTTGTCTTGTGCCAGATCCCAAGGAAGGACCAATTGCCAATTTTCTGTGGGTCTGGATTTACTAATTATGGTTTTGGGTGGAGCTTTTACTCATTTTTCAAAAGTCATTTCAAAAGCGAAAATCCTTTTTCCTGCTTTGTCCCTCTTTTGTTGTATGCGCAACGTTTTTTGCAAAAATTATAGTGTTTTCTTTTTTCCAACTCGTCATTTTTGGCGTTAAGAGTAAGGAGATATACTCAGTTTGTGGAAATGAAAATAACTGCGTGCTTTGGAATAGCAGATGTGTTATGAGAAAGACATTCAATTCTGTTACACGTAGACGCTGATTCTCCACAACTAAATCTGTATTGATATTAAAAGGGTCGTTAACATCTCTCTGGAGGGGGATATTGTGTTACCAGTAACTCCATCAAGCTTTTCCATCTGGGCAGGGAATTTGTCGGAAGCTGGTGTTACGTTATTAAAAGTATTAGTTCTCTCTTGATTTGCGTCTAATTGAATTACGCCATTAATCGAACTCGATTACAATCGATGGAAAATGATATCGCCGCCAGGACGGTGACCGCTGGAGGTTGGGAGTCGTGGTTTGTGCTCAACCAACCGGTTGCTGATCCTGAGCGAGGGGGAGATTCCCCGTATGTGGGGGTGTCGGCTCCGGGCCACCCTAATCCCTGGGCAACTTCGCTTCATTGCCAGTTGTTTCTTTTTGGAATCGAGTGGGAAATGGTTTTAATCTCAAACATGCAATAAAATAATACTCTTTGTCTCCTTTCTTCATCTTTTCTTTGTCTTTCTTCTTTCTTCCTTTTTTCTTCTTCTTTACTCTTTCTTCTTTTTTCTTCTTCCTTCTCCCTTCTTCCTCCGTCTTCTTTACTCTTCTTCCTCCTTCTTCTTTACTTTCTTCCTCCTTCTTCTTTACTCTTTTCTTCTTCTTTACTTTCTTCCTCCGTCTTCTTTACTCTTCTTCCTCCGTCTTCTTTACTCTTCTTTCTTCTTCTTTACTTTCTTCCTCCTTCTTCTTTACTGTTTTCTTCTTCTTTACTTTCTTCCTCCTTCTTTACTCTTTTCTTCTTCTTCTTCTTCTTTATTCTTCCTTGCTCCTTCCTTCCTTTCTTTCCCTCCCTCCTTCCTTCTTCTCCCTTCTTCTCTCTTCTTCCTTCTTACCATTCTTCTTCCTTTTCTTCTTTGCTTCTTCTTTGCTTCTTCTTTGCTTCTTCTTTGCTTCTTCTTTGCTTCTTCTTTGCTTCTTCTTTGCTTCTTCTTTGCTTCTTCTTTGCTTCTTCTTTGCTTCTTCTTTGCTTCTTCTTTGCTTCTTCTTTGCTTCTTCTTTGCTTCTTCTTTGCTTCTTCTTTGCTTCTTCTTTGCTTCTTCTTTGCTTCTTCTTTGCTTCTTCTTTGCTTCTTCTTTGCTTCTTCTTTGCTTCTTCTTTGCTTCTTCTTTGCTTCTTCTTTGCTTCTTCTTTGCTTCTTCTTTGCTTCTTCTTGATCCTTCATTTTTTTCTTTTTCCTCACATAAGCTTAATCTGCCTTTATCCCAAATTCCCCAAGTCCCGTAGAGGCTGAAGAATCCCCGTGCGTGCCCAATCCCGGCCGTCGCTGTTGCGGTTCCTCATCACTCCTCCTTTTCATGTCAGATGTCGCCCAACATGCCAGGAAGGACAAGTACACCTGTTAATAACTACAGGAAGAGCTCATTTCCCAAAAGACACCAAACCCCCGAGACTTGGGAGAACAAGCTCACACCCAGTTGTTTGGAGATAGCGGCCATACAGATGAACCGTTTCTCCTCAGGAAAGGGGAAAGAAAGGTGTAGAATTCTGATTTTTAAAGACTCTTTTCATTAATTTCCCACCAGAGGTGGACACCAGCTGCTGCTCTGGCGACAGCAGAAGTATAAAAGCAAGAAACTCCAGTGGCAATTCACAATAAACAAGATTATCCATCATCATGAGACCGGAGAGCTATACCGTCAGGAGTATGTTATAGCAGAACCCTGGGCTATATTATACCATTAATTTTTTTGAAAGTAATGCTCTTGACAGGTTTTAATGGGAAATTCCACTTACAAATCAATGGTGTGATTCAGCCCGCTATTTATTAACACATTCCTCAGATTGCAGATGAGTGAAACTACCTGAGCACAATTCAAATGGCCCTTAAACGTGGAGTGCGGTCGGATTGGAGTGTCTGATAATTTATATTGCCAGGCTCTGGCTCACTAAATGAGATCTGTCTCTGGGCATTAATATGCCAAATACCTGCGAGCAATAACTATTTCATTAGTTCTGATTGTTCCTGACATCTCCTGCATCACCAGGAGTTTCCCTCATCACCCTTCGCCGGGCGCCGGCCTTTGCAAATAAATGTTCTGTTCCCATATGGGAGGGAAATGGGTCGTGTCAGAAATAAATAAACCTTTATATAAGGTCAATCTGGGTCACCGCATAACTAAAAAATAAATAAAAAAGGTAGAATTGCTTTTTTTTCTTGATTTTCTAATAGATTTTCAATCATACCAGCGCTAATAATCTCATTTTACCAAGCTACTCCACAGAGTTCAGTGAGGATGAGCAGGTGCTTATCGTACGGCTAAAAAATACCTATAAATATATATATATTTATATATATATAAAAATAAATAAAAAATACCTATATATATATATGTATATATAAATACCTAGTAAAATGCTTTGAGATTCCTGGGGGAAAATGGTCCAACACGACCGGAATGTAGGTTGTAAAACGCTCCTCGTCCCAACGCTTGCGAGCTCCAAATGAGACCGGCGATAAACGAGATTTTAAAAGGCAATTTGGTGAGTGTCTGCTGAATATTTGGCCTCTTAGTGTACAATCCGTCAGCGACTTAGCGGAATTTGTTTCTCATTTTTTTGTAGAATGTGGCATATACATTACTGTATAATATAAGAAAGCGAGCAGCTGATGGTTTCCAAAATGCATCCTGGGAACAACCTGTTTGGCTCCCGGGAGGAACTCGATTTTTCAAGGTTATAATCCATAAACATTTATTTGTAGATCCCTCACAAAACTATGACTGAAAAAACCCCATTTTCCACCTTTATGGTCATCATTCTTAAAATAATAAGTGCTGAAGACCTTCCCTCACCCCTCTGTTACTCCATTAAATACATTCCCGGCCTTTGCAGCCTGAATAATTTTGAAGAGGGGACAAAAAATCCCCCTCGGTTTTCCTTTGAGTGGCAACAGGTGACTTGTTGGCATTGCCCATAGTGTCATTTTTCTGCTTTCCTGGTAACAAAATAAAGATGACGACCTAACAGGTAAATAATAATAATAAAGAAAAAAGGCGGGAAAATCTTCCCTATTGCCCATGGTTTATACTTCAGAAATCACCATAAAATTTCCAAGCCAGGACTTAATTATCAACTGCTTGGCCTAGAAGGGTTTACAGCTGCTCTTGCAAATCCCGCTTTGTGCTTTTTTATCGTTTATTTTTGTCCTGTTGTAATTTGGTTCCTCATGACAAGTCGATGGAAGCGGAGGAGGGAGGAGGAGAACCCAGCGCCGGGTTTAACGTGTTCTGCGAAGGCCGGACTCCGGTTAAAACACCTTTTTGATGTCTCGGAGCTTTGGGTTTTAATTCAGTGCGTGTCCTTAAATGCAGAACAAATCCAGATATGATGGCTTGGCGAGAAATTATTGAAATTGATACCAAAAAGGCAGGATGGGGCCATTGCAGGCCCGTTACCATCAGCTCTTGTGGGTGTTTAACCGTCTTCTACCCATACACCCACCAGATTTAGGCTCAGAAGGGGGTTTTTCCCTAATAAACAAGTTACCAGGGACTATTTTTCCCCAGTTTTCCGTAGAATGGTGTCTACTGGGCTTTGTAGCGTCTCATGTACCATCAGGGACGTTATCCCCACATCTCCGGTAGCTACGTTTTCTGGTCTTTATGGAGCTCTTAAGAAAGGTGGCTGGAATTATTAATATATAAGTATTAATATTTTGGGTGTTCGTGGCATTGTGGACCTTCCTGCAGTAGATGTCGTGTTGTGTGGCTCTTCTGCGGAGTGGGGATGACGACCCCGGTCGTCCCTTCCCATCCAAAACCCCATTTGGGATCATTTTGTGGTTAAATCGGCGCCTGCCCGCTGGGACCTCCCTGCGGCGAGGTGGGAAATCATCTCTTTTAACTTCACGTTCTTGAAATCTTGTAGTTTAAGGCATAATAATGTATGTTAATCTCTGGAGAAAAAGCCTCAGCTGGAGGTGGCGAATTGTGTGACCCACCTCAATGTCAGTCTGGGGATAATTCCAACCTTTGCGAGGTACCGACTTTATTCCCGCGTAATTGAATTTCATTTTGACGATCGCATAGTAAGCAAGAAAACCTTAACACTGGTATTAAACAAGACACTGGGTTTTTTTGAGCCTTGTGCAAACGATTCCGAACCTCTCGAAACTTTATTTTCTACTGCTAAAGAATCACAGAATCATTTTGATTGGACCAAAGTCATATGGTTTCCATACTATGCGTTGTTATTTGTATATATATTCTATTTATTTTCACGTATCTAAGCAGGTATGTTGGTGTGGGCATTGCTGTAGTCGAGTATTTTTGTATCTGGGAAATATAGATGCACAAATGCACGTGTACATGTGTGAATATATATATCTATATATATAATGTATGTGCACGCACAGTGAGAAATATAAATTCTTAGTAGACTATAGTCAGAAAAGCAGAAAGAAAAACAAATGCATACTACTGTGGTAATTCCTTTTTTCCTTTAGACTGTGATCTAAGATATATATATAAAACAATCTAGAAAGATTTGGTTTGAATGGAGTGTTTCATATATTATTGGTAGGAGTAATATTTGGGCTTCTGCGAATCAGAAGTTCGATGCCAGATTAAAGACAATCACGATTGGTGCGCGGATTCGTTAAGAACAATTTTTTACAGATAAATTTAACATCTTGTTAAATTTTAATAATTAACAGTACCCAGGGATTGGTTTTATAGGGATAAATCAGAAGTAGAACTTCATGCCAACTTTGCCCCCCCTGGGGTTTTCTATTTTCACTTCCAAACAGCAATAAATCAAGCGTTCTCCATACAATTAATGTGTTTTTAATGAACAATTAGAAGATTGCTGTGGGCTGAAATTACCATGAGGTGAACTTTGACTTTTAAAGGAAAAACTGCCCTCTGCTTTTATACACGTGCCAAACTGTTCCCGTACAAGTTTGAATGGATTTACCATCTATTTAATTGGTTTTTTGTGTTCTTCCAGCTTCTTCATAAGGCTCTAAAGGTTTTTTGTTACGGCCTAGAAAGCCGCGTTTCCACCAGGTTTGGCTTTGAGTAATTAGAAGCAGGGGGATAATTGATTGGTTATGTTTCTATTTCTGGGTCGCCCGTGACTTCAAGGCCAAGTGCTGTAAATGAGCGATCAATATGGGAGGAAAGGTACATGACATCACCTTCCGTAACTGCGGATTTCTCCTCATTTTTGGCATTTTGTGAAGTCCAAGGACAGAAAAACCGATGGTTGGACGTCCCCTGGGACCAAAGCTCTAGAAAATACCCTCTCTTGGCACGATGTGCTGGGATCTTTCCAAGAACAGTGACAAGTCCTTTGGCAACGATTCTTGAAACGACTCAAATTAAGTGCAAACCACATTGTCCAGGTGGGTTTTGTCATAACTTTTGAGCCTAGAGGCCTCCATTTGTTTTTGTGATCCGTGTTATCTGAGGTGGCGTTAATTGGGCAGATCCTATAGAAGACATAGGGTGATTATTTCTAAATGAGTTGTACAAAATGCTTGGAAGAAAGAGAAAGAGTTACCTAAAAACAGAGGGAAACTGGAGAAGAGAACTGGGTGTCCAAATTAAACGCAGCAGCGGTAATTTAGAACGTGAAAAAACCAATTTATAGGAAGGCACTGAAGTGAGAAGTGAGGCGAAGGGTGGGAAACAAGGCGAATTGCAAAGCACAAAGATATACGTAACCTGTGGGTATTTTCTGTAGAATAAGTTGCATTCTTAAGATTTGTGGGCTTTTGAGTCTTCCAAAGTCGTATTTAAACTTTCACGCTTGAAACTTTGGGTTTCAATGAGGCTTTTTTCTTTGCGGTTAACACCCAGCTGAAAAACAAGTGCTCGAAGCTGTTTGTCGCTTGTTTCAATTTCTGGTAATTGCAAGTAGATTGAAAAGATTTTGATGCAAATTATTGCTCTAAAAATTAATCAACCTCTGCAAGAAGCCGCAACACGATGTTTGTGAAGAGATCTGTTGTGAATTTTAAGCCGTTTGTGTGCTGACAGGAATATTTTGATGGTCAGAAGCAAAAAGTCCTTGGTCTGTGACAGGAAAGGAACCTCTGAGAACCCATCTAATGACTTTTCAAGGAGAAATCACTTTGCCTTTGCTTCCAAGGATGGAAAAGGGTCAGATTTTGGAAGGGGAATTGGTATTTGGCTTTTTCTGTCTCATATTTCTTGATTCAGCTGTATTCTGTCGGCCAGGGCTGTTTAGGGAAGGGAAAGTTGCATCTATGGAGCGGAACTGCAGGAGATTTTTATGCACTTGGAAGGATTAAGGAGACTTTTGAACATTGTCTTTTAGTTCAGTGGAATGCTTTGGCATTTTTTTTTAATGTTTGTTATTTGTTTAAAAAGGATTGTCCTTGAAGCCAGAACCAGGGCCGCCATTTTGAGCCCTGAGGTGATTCTGGTGCCGCCATTTTGAGCCCTGAGGTGATTCTAGTGTCGCCATTTTGAGCCCTGAGGTGATTCTGGTGCCGCCATTTTGAGCCGTGAGGTGATTCTGGTGCCGCCATTTTGAGCCCTGAGGTGATTCTGGTGCCGCCATCTTGAGCCCTGAGGTGATTCTGGTGCTGCCATTTTGAGCCCTGAGGTGATTCTGATGCCGCCATTTTGAGCCCTGAGGTGATTCTGGTGCCGCCATTTTGAGCCCTGAGGTGATTCTGGTGCCGCCACTTTGAGCCGTGAGGTGATTCTGGTGCCATCCAGCCATTTTTTTATGCCCATGCGGGTAGGGATCAGGCAACGTCTCTACCCTAATAAACCCGTGACTGTCGTGCATCCCCCTTCCCACATCAATTCAATATTATTCAGTGGGTGATGGGGAAAGTGTATGAGGATCCTAAATTCACGTCGCTTGTCTGATGGATTCAGCAGGAATCGTTAGGCCGAGATCCACATGGCTCAGGGCTCACCTGCCTTCAAGGGGATGGATTTTCTGACCAGAACACCCTTACCCTTTTCCTAAGTACTTTCCAGAGGCTTTATGAATAAGTTTTGGGTCCAGTTTTATTAATGATAATTGTATAATACATCAGCTTACTCTGGCTGAACATTTCTCCTCCCAGCGTGTGGTCTCGGGGCAGGAAAACCTATTTACTGCGCAGCCAAGATGCTCTAATTTTGTTCATTAACCGAAGCTTTTGCTTCTCTATCCTTCTCTTTATATCAGCACCTTTTGCCTTATCTTAGCTACAAAAATTCACGTGGGGACAGGACAGAAGGAGATTGGGACCAGCGGCTGGTTTGGTGAAGGGACCTCAGGATTATTTCTCCACTTAAATGACTTTGCTGGGATATAGAGAACAAAATCTGATTTGTATAAATAAATGTATAACCCAGTTAGTTACTGCAAAAAGGTCAGAACAGAACCAGAGGCTACAAGAATGTTAAAATAATTCCCAGAATATATGTGGCTTTTTTTTGTCCCAGATGTGGTAATGAGTAAAGCAAATGATGAAGGACTTGAATTTGGCTCATATAACGAAATTGCAGAGTTTAATTAGTGATAGCGCTTCTGTCATTTCATCTTCAAGCGTTGTATTAATGGAACCGGGTGCTCAGCGATGATCTCGGGCTTAAAAAAACTAGATCAAGTTTTAATGCAATTTTTTTTCTGAGTAGAATTAACTAGAAGGATTTTGCTGCTAGAGCTCTAACATTATATCCAATCCTATAATAAAGATTTTTTAAGATATTATTACTAACAAAATAATTTCACATATTCAGTGTTACTTATCCTCTTGTATCCTACATAGGAATTAATTCCTTGGCTTGTATTTTTGGGACAAAACAGCTTTAGGTTCAGCTTTGATTTACCGACCACTCCTGCAAGTCTGGGGGAAAAAAGGGACTTTTCCAGCATCCCTTGAGGCAAAAGTTCCCCTGGACCAAGTGAAGATAAAGGAATTAATCGAACTCGGTGGAGTTTCTCCCAATTTCACGTAGGTAAGTTTACACCATTAGGTTATTTTCCATTCTAAATATTAAGCTAGAGAGCGATGCTGAGAATGAAACACAGAAGAAGCCTTGGGGAAAAGGGCACCGGTGTTCTCACAGCTCGAGTGGTTTTTTTAGTCTAAAAATCAGCTTTTCAAATTCAAATTTCTATTCTAAGCGGCAGGGACTTCACTTGGACCTTCACCTTAACTTGTACTAAATAGAGTGTGTATTTGATATAATAGTTATGCCTTTGACTTCCCAGCTGTCATTTAAATACTGGAGGTTTTCTGTCCCTGAAAAGTGCAAATGATACCAGAATATTTGCAGCTCGTGGGTTGCAAATGGGGTGGGTGTGGGAACAAAAGCTCTAATTTAAACTCTGGTAAAGAGAAGCGAAACAGAGTAAGACATAAACTCTTGAAATGCTGAATGGTGGTGTTTGGGGGTGTCTGTACATAATTAAACGGGATAAATGGCAACTCATGCGGTCGCTACTACCTGAAGAGCTTGATGAATGAGCTACACTCCATCATCTTCCCGTATCGCCCGCTGCAGGTTACTAAGTGACTAAGTGCAGGTTAGGAGGCTGGTAAAAACTGATGAGGAACCTGGAATTTGGCGCCAGCCCCTGGCAAAGCTGCGGCAATTAACGGGTCATAGAATAGTTTGGATTGGAAGGGATGTTTAAAGGTCACCTAATCCAACCCCCCTGCCATGAGCAGGGACATTGCGAGAGGTGAGCTGGGTGAACTGGGACGGGAATTGGAGTGATGACATTGATTGCATATAGCGCTCAGAAGAAGGGACTTTGTAGAGCTCTTGGCTGGTGGTTAAAGGGCGTAGGTAACTGTGGGTAGCCTTTTTTATAATGAGAGGTTAATAAATAAATGGCTGAGTAAGGGAGGGAAGTTTTACACACATATCATACTGATTGCACTGGCAGATGGTGGGGGGGTGACAGGTCTACCAGGAGGGCAGGGGTGACTAGTATACCCAGGCAAACTGGGATGACTGGTCTACTCAGGAGGGCAAGAGGGACAGGTCTACCCAGACGGAAAAGTGGCAAGAACGACAGGTCTACCGAGGAGAGCAGGGGTGACAGGTCTATCCAGGAGAACTGAACGGTCTATCCAGGAGGGCAGGTCTACCAAGGAGGGCAAAAGGGGAGGGGCAGGTCTAGTCAGGAGGGAGAAGGTTACTCAGGATGGCTGGGGTGACAGGTCTACCCAGGAGGGCAAAAAGGAGGTGCAGGTTATTCAGGAGGTAAAAGGAGTGTCAGGTCTACCCAGAAGAGCAGCAGGGATGGGTGGTACACCCAGGAGCGTAGGAGTGAGGTCTTATCCGAAGGGCAGGGGTGACTGGTATGCCCAGGAGTACAGGGGTGGCAGGTCTACTCAGGAGGGCAAGGGGGACAAATCTACCCACAGAACAGGGGTGGCAGGTCTACCCATGAGAGCAGGGGTGAGGTCTACTTAAAAAGCAGGATGTCAGGTCTACTCAGAAATGCTGGGCTGACTGGTATATCCAGGGAACAGGAGGTGACAGGTCTACCTTGTGAGTAGGGGTGACAGGTCTATCCCAGAGGGCAGGGGGGCTGGTCTACCCTGGAGTGGTTGACGGGTATCTCCCGATCCGAAATGAGAGGCGGGAAGGGACAGACAGCTGCTTTGTCACCGGTGTTTGGTGGTAAAGCAGGGGAGCGATGTCCCCAGCCCAAGATGGACCTGGTTAAAAACCAAGTCCATCCTGACCGCCAAGCAAATGCTGCATTACCTAATGTGGAATCTAGTGAGGATGCGAAAAAGGTTCTTCAATACCCCTTAGGGCTTAAAGAACAACCCAGAGAAGTTCTTCACTGGCTTCAAAATGACAATGACATTGAAGATGGTGTATCAAAATAGACTGTAATGCAAGCAAATGGCACAGACCAGCGGTGCGGATAATCCCTTGTCTTCCTTCTCACCTGTAAGAGCTGAGAGCAGCCTGTTTGGTTTAGTTACTTTTATGGCTTTGCGGGGGAAAAGAAGCATGAAGCCATTCTAGCACAAATATTTTAATCCATTCTAGAATCAAATCACTAAAATGCATTTGAATACGGCATTTATTACCCAGTTTGCGCGAGGAAATGGGAGGTGGCATCTCTACCGGAGCACCGGTATCTGAGCAATGCTTCACACGCTGAAGGCAGAACGGGCACCATCGATCCTGCTGCGCTCAGGAGGGGAAAGTAAAGCAGCATTGATTTGGAAATAGTCGTAATGGAATCGGGGCTGGTGTTCGCTAGGAATGGATAAAATGAGTGACCTTTCTGCTGCGCTCTATCTGCTTAAATCAAACCGTAATAAATGAGGCAGCGCTTTCGGACAAACTAATCAATAGGCCGGCGCAGTCAAGGAACCTCTTATCACATAAGCTGACTGGGTTGGACTTCATCGGGTGAGTTATAGCTCTGGATAGTCCTTGGGAGCGTGGGGAGAGCACAGAGATTCCAGAAAAGGAGGAAACTTGGAGTGGATTAATTGTGGCCGTTCACAACGTGATGGCGATCGTGCAAACCTTCCAGGAAATGGTAATCTTGACAATTCGCATCTCATGTTGTTACCCTTAATCCTAGAGATGCCGTTCTTGGTCCTCTGGTGCCTATTTCATACCCAAAATGTGGAAGGAATCATGACGGTACCTCAAAAGGAGCTTAGAGGTGCTCGGCCTTGTATAATTTGAATTATTATTATGTTATTAGAAGGCTGTACAGAACCTCTTTGTATTGAAAACGTACCGCGTTTGAAGCATTATGCATAATAATAATACTTGGCACTTTTGCAGCGATTCTTTTAGACAAAGAGCTGAGAGCACTTTGTGGGAATTCTCCAAGTATAGGTGACAGTAAATCAAAGCTCAAATCTTTGGAGTTGCTACTTGTGCCTATCAAAAATTGGGAACAATTATCAACCTTTATGTTACAGATAAAGAAAAGGGTCGCGGTGATGCGCACCGAGATCAACGCCGCTTTGCTGGTATAGACACAATACCACATGGGCTTTGAAAGAGGGTTTTTTTGTGAGTTGAGCTTAATTTATCCTTTTCTTTCTTTCCTTTTTTATTTACAATCCGTTTCCTCTGTGTTTTTCTGCCTAATTATGAAGAGTAATGTCACACCCCTTTCCCCGGCAGCATTCTTCACTGTAATTATATTTTGCACTTAAATAATAGTTTTCACTCAGATTTCAAAGTGTTTCACAAAGGTGTTGAATTTTTGCTGTTCAAACCCGTAACGTGAAGGTTGGTTATGAACTCGGGGCTCCCGCAAGACACGAACGAGCCCTTTCCAGGCGGAAATAGCATTTCACAGCTATTATTTCCATCTTTATTTTATACCGTCCTCTACGTGGGATCCTATAGTTTTAATTCCAGTAGATTTTCCGCATCCTTTCTCCTTTGGGTACCGCTCAGCCCCGGAAAACACAGCAGAGAGGGCTCTGAAAAGTGCTCATTTCTTTTGAGTTTATCCTAAAAAATACACGTTGCGTTTGGCAGCCTCAAAAATGGACTTTTCTTCTCGAAACGGCATTTTTGGGGGCGCTGGGTGTTTTATTACATTGAGGAGAGGATGAACTTGTTGGAGGTTTGTCTGTTTTGTTGGGAACAGATCTTGTCGCTCCAACTTGCTCAACAAGGCCAACGGGGCAAGGTCAGGCTCAACAAGGCCAAGGGGGCCTGGTCGTGCTCAACAAGGCCGAGGAAGCCTGGTCGGGCTCAACAAGGCTGACAGGGCCGGGTCAGGCTCAACAAGGCCGACGGGGCTTGGTCGGGCTCAGCAAGGCTGACGGGGCCTGGTCGGGCTCAACAAGGCCAACGGGGCCTGGTTGGGCTCAACAGGGCCAAGGGGGCCTGGTCTTGCTCAACAAGGCCGACAGGGCCTGGTCTTGCTGAAAGGGCGAGGAGGGGCTCACGTACATCTTAAATGTTCAAAGCATCACTCAGGCTTAATTACCGCTAATTCATTAACGTATTTTACAGCCCAGAAGTGCCTTTTTTCAGCGCTCAGTCTCAGCACCTGCTCTCCTAAAAGAAAACCTCGCTAATGTGTATTTTATGACTGTGTAGCAAGGGAGAAGATGTGATTATTTGGAAACCTCCACGTCAGTATGCATTAAATTGGGACTTAGTCATGGCTAATTAGCAAACGTTGACCCAGGTGGTGATTTATACCATGTTTCTTGGGGTAAAACCAGTAATTTTCCTGAAGAACAAAAGTCGTGTAGTGGAGGAAGGACGGGATGCTCGAGCCGAGCGAGAGGGACGGAAACACGATCGCTCCCCGAGCCCTTCGGGTGACAAAACTCAACTTAGTTCACTTAAACGCAAAGGATTCCTAAAACTTTTCCTCTTGTTTCCAAAAGGAGAGTCATTATTCACGTAGCGCTGGATTATAATGAATCGCAATTAAACGAGCGTCATTAAGCATCCAGCCTTCCGGATGTGGCCCAAGCTGGCTGGTTGTTTCGGAAGAATTCTAGGGTGCGTAAATAAGTTAGAACTGAGATTATTGCGCCGTTGTGCCACTTTTTTTGCTGTCTGGGTTTATCTTAATCCAGATACTTTAGGAGAAACAGGAGGGGAGAAAATCAAGGCGTCACTTCTATTAATAAGATTGTTTTTCTTGCTGTCACTCACTAAGGAAAAACACTCCGAGTGGTGAGAAACCCTTGCAAAATGTTGTGGTTTTGTTAAACTAACTGTGAAAATAGACGTACGGACAGTATTACACTCGATGCCTTGCGCTATCTATCGACGTACATGCAGCAAATCAAACAGAAAACCAAAATCGAGATGAGATTCGGGTTCTTTTGTGTGTTTGGCGTAAGAATAGGCTGGAAATTGCGCGTTATCCGTGATTACTAACGAGCAATTATTTTTGCAGCCTTGGTTTTTATTCAGTGCGGTTGGGTTGGTGGTTGGTTTAACCAGCGCTAACTCTTTCCCGGCTTTAAATGACGCTTTATTGCCAGGTTTGAAAAGCAGCTCTATGTCCTGAGTTATGGATGCAAAGAGCTTTCCTTAATGAATTTTTCAACTTTAGTAACCCAGGAAATTGAAAATGGGGGAGAGGAGCGGAGAATATATTCTTGTTATGGAGCAAATGCATCTTAGATCCAGAAATAAAAGCCGGTAAATTAGCTGTTGGGTATTTTATGGTCTCTATTTTGACTTGTCATTAATGAGACTATCCTAAAAATTATAGCCCCGTTCTTAAAATAACTGATACCCGAGCGACACGCCAAATATATCCAAAGGCTGGAAAAAAGGAGGCAAATGGGTAGAAGATTCTGGGAGCGCTTTATTCTGGTCTTTATTCTGCTCTGACGGCAACGGCCGCAGCCCCAACACGAGCAGAGGATCATAGGTTTGGTTGGAAAAGACCTTTAAGATTGTCGAGTCCAACTGTTAACCCAACACGGCCAAGTCCACCTCAAAATCACATCCCCAAGAACCTCGTGTCCACGTCTGTTCAACCCCCGGCGTCACATCGCTCAGATAATTGTGACTTGGTAGATCTGGGTTTGGTGGTGTCGCTCCTCTTTGGAGTTTCTGGTAGCTTCCAGGGTTGGTGCAGAAGCAGGTGGTGTCTATGGGATAAAAGGTTTAGATTGATTCGTGGTCCATAAGGGATGGTGGATGGTTGGGAGCTAGTTGGGTTGTAACCTCTACCATCGCTCGTGGGTTCTGGGGTGTGCGAATGTTGTCTTGGCTTGTGGAAGCACCCCAAAAATCCATTTAGGCAGATGATAAGCGCCAACTAGACCTTTATTCAGACCACAATTGCTTAGCAAAGAACCAACCGGTTGGTCTTCATCAAGACTCTCCTCCTTAGATCCATGACACCGTCTTAGGAACCTTCCTCAAGGATTGGGGTCTTAGTCCAGGTCCCCGGGTGATGGAACCTTCCCATGCAGACGTCCAAACCAAAATTACAATGACCAAAAATCCTGAAGCGCGTGAATGATGTTTCTTTGCTGATAAGGTCAATAGAGACGAGTATCTCTTCTATTTACAGCACGTGTGTGCCCAGAAATCAGCTCCCCATGGGCCTTGTAGATGTTGTTGTCCACCAACAACACAAAATCCCTTTGGATTGTGTATTATCTACATTTGGCGCCCAGAAATGGGTAAAAAACACAGGTTTTACGCAAAAAACATGCGTGATGGAGGAGGATTGGAAGGGACCTTAAAGTCCAAGCCATGAGCAGGAACATCTTCACCCAGAGCAGGTTGTCCAACCATTAATGTGTTGTATCAACGATTTCATTCAAAACAGGAGGAATTTAAGGGCTTGTTTGGCGAGGAATGGATTTAAGCTCGCTCGACAGCGCTGACTTTCATCTCAGAATTAGTCCCGCTTCAAATAATTGCGTTTGAAAAGGCCTCAGCAGGCTGCCGCTATCAAAACCTTTTGAAAGGTCTGTTGTGTTTGATTTTGCTGTTTGGCTTTTTTGAAACAGCATCAAAGGAAAAGACAAAAAAGGAATTGATAAGAGACGCCAGCTCACCCGTGTCCCCCGCTGTTAAAATATGTCCGAGCAGGCTCAGGACGCCGAGGGGCATTTTGGGCCAGATGCTCTTTGGTGACGTGTTGCGGATGGAGCTTCGTATCTGGATAACAGAGGTTCACCAAGAGGTTTGTGTCTCTCTCTGTCTCTTTTAATGAAGTTCTTATCTGGTGGATTGTCTGTTGAGAAGCTTTTCTCCACCCGCTGACCCAAGGAGACGATGCGCGACGGACCCAAGGAGACGACGCGCGACGGACCCAAGGAGACGACGCGCGACGGACCCAAGGAGACGACGCGCGACGGACCCAAGGAGACGACGCGCGACGGACCCAAGGAGACGACGCGCGAAGGACCCAAGGAGACCACGTGTGAAGGACCCAAGGAGACCACGTGTGAAGGACCCAAGGAGACGATGCGCGACGGACCCAAGGAGACCACGTGTGAAGGACCCAAGGAGACCACGTGTGAAGGACCCAAGGACAAGATGTGTCCATCACAGCCCAGATCAAAAACTCGCACAGATTGAAGTTCTTCCTAAAAATACAAGTAGAATAAGAGCGGGAAATTGGAAAGATGTCCCAGGTTAATAGATCCCATCCTCTCTTCTGGTGGATCTGACCCACAGCAGAATCCACAGGGATTTACCAACAATTCTTTGTGTTCCTTTGGACGTTTTAAAATCGGAGCGATGGGGACACTGAGGCTGGAGAAACTTGTGTCACCTACAGCCCTTCAGGGCCTTGTATATTCATTTTTATTCACTAAAAAGACACCTGGCATCAGATTATTACCAATTCTAACGGCTGGATAATCACTGAGCTCAACGTGGTGGCCGCATCCGTTACCTGAAACGGTGGCTCCGCATCTTCCAAGGAGAAATTATACTAAAAATTAAGATTGGAATATAGAATTTATTTTTAAGGAATGAAGATTTAAGATTAGAGAAATGGATAAACAGAAATAAGAAGCAACAAAGCTGCTACTAAATCAATCTCTTAGGCACAAATTAAAATCAGCGTGAAAACACAGATGCGAAGCTTTTTATTGAGTTGAAGACTATACCCAGATAAACCCCAAAATCTGGGCTTAATTAATTAATTAATTAATCCTTCCGTAAAGGAAATGTATTCCCTTTTCATTTTCTAAATCTTTGCTGCAGTTTGGGATCCGTTTTAGTGCATTTTCTTTTAAGTTTATACCATATTTCCCTTAAGAAACATCAGCGTATTATATTTGTAGTTTATGGATTATATGGATTATATATGTAGTTTATGGATTGATTTTTGTTATGATCGATAAAACAGAAAGAGCGCGTGAAGGACCCTGATTAATAGAAATGCCCTCCGGGATATTTCGGAGTCTCCGTTTTCTCCATTCCCCAACCACCCAATTTTATAAGGGCTCCAATCTCAGGCATTAACTACGGTTCTGATCCCAATTTTTTTTGAATTTTGAGCTAAAACCGCAAAATTTGCCACCAATTTGTGCTCTTGGCTCCACCAAATCCTTGGATTTATGTCAAGCAAAGAGTGGCGGAAAGTCCCGGTTTATTTTATAACGACTTTTACGGTAACTTCACAACTTTTTGCGCCCAAACGGTGCAATTTCCTCTCATTCTGGTTCGCTTCATTCACTTTTTGATATTTATCGGTGCCTTCATCGCAACGAGTGCTCCTCATTGAACTCCCTTCAAGGCTTTTATTTCCCTTGCTCGAAGCACATTGATTTTCTTACATGAAAAATTAAGCTTCGCCTCTCGTTTTGATCTCGGTCCCGTCTGCTTTTCAGCTCGGGAATTGGAAGCGGAAGGCGACGCGATGTTCGGGGCGCATTTGGATGTTTCCGCGCCGGCATATTAACCACATATCTGCTTATTCTTTCATTTTTACGGGTCACTTTTGCTACTGGTTGCACCTCTAATAATTATTTTGGTTATAATTGTGTCACTTTTAAAACCCAGAGATGATTACATGATACATGTAATGCTCATAAAATTTTGCGGGTGGCCGCGAAGTCTCTTAATTTGCTTTTTAATGCTCGTACCTGGGGACGAAGAGAAGACGGAACGAGACGCCTTCGATCTTCTAATACATCTTATTCCTTATTTCTCTTGTTCAGCGTCTCATGGGCTGTCACCGGTATCGCTTGGTGGTTGATCTGCCCACGGAGAGACCCGAACTCCGTCATTTCTCTCTCGCTCTCTCACCCTTTTCTTCTGCGTTTCAGAGCGGGGAGGAATTTCCCCTCAAGTTCGTTTCGTGCTCGTCGTTGATGCCAAAGTGCATGAGCTGAATGGATAGTTTATCTTTTTATTCATACCGGCCGTGAGTAGATAATTTCTCTTGAAAAGGAAGAATCATTTTTCTGCTCCGTAACACCCAGAAACTTATTTAGCGTTGTTGCATGAAGCAACAATCACTTGAATTAAACAGCTGTTTGCTGGTTTGCCTTCGGGTTCCTTTTGTATTTAGTAAAATTCACGAGGAATATAAATCTCAGCTAGTCTAAAGATAAGCTCGGCTTCTTTACTTCTATTTATTTGCCTATTTTTTAAGAGTTAAAGAGATAATGAAGCGAAGCGCCCATTGGAAGTGATATTTGAGCGACCTACTCTTGGTTTCAGACTTGGATTCTCTACCCACCTCCACAAACCGTCTCCACGCGGGTTTTTAGGTGAAAATCACCTTTTTTCTGTTAATCAGCGCATGGCAGTGGGTGGTACCATAGGCAAATAGGTTTCCAGATTATCGGAGCGTTCGGAGTCACGTCCCTGGTGTCGTACGCGAAGACGTCGCAATGGTCGCGTCTTGTTCCGTTGAGTAGAACGGTTACGGGACTTAACTCATCCCGCTCCCCCTTTCCTTCCACATGTGGGTGAAGGAGCTTGGGCCGACGTTCCCTTCTTGTTCATGTAAATACTTTTCTAAATCTATATATATTTATCTAAACAGATATATTTTTCAGCCCACTTGCTGCTGCAGAAGGATGAAGGACTCAACAGTTGTTGGAAATATTCCGCGCGCGACGTTCCGTTGGGCGCCAAATGAAAGAAAACCCAACAAAGTAACTTTGGATGCTTCAGCTCAAGGTTCAAATTCCTTCTTCTAGAGAGGGTTTGGAGCCACATCGGTGCAAAAATGGCATGGCGGAGATCTCGCCATCCCCTTTGGTGATGTTCCAGCTACGTAATCCATTAAATACGAATAAACAGGTGTCTAAACCCGGCAGGTTATCCACACAGCTAAAGATACTCGTGCTTTCCTCTTTGACATCTCAGTTTTAGCTGTTCTGCTCTCAACCCTCCACTTTTTGACCTCTGAAAGGGTATTTTCTCAGCCGGTCCGTCTCCAAATGATTCTGTCTTATTAATTCTTGTCCCGAGGCGCTGATTGAACCAGACAGCTCCGGCCACCCTTGCCAAAAGTATTTGCTCCTTTGTTCGCCGGGGACGTGCGTTCCAGACAGCGTTTGCACTCGGCCTTTAAATTTAAGTCTGGCCTACGCTCAAGTTCACCAGATCTTTAAGGGCGTTTAGACTTGACAGACAGAAGAAAGTCGGTTTTTATCGTGTTTTCTGTAGCGTTTTCTCCCAAGGAAAGATAATTCTTGTGAAGTTATTTGCAGAGAAGCCAAAGTTATCGAGGTGTTGTTGGAGATGGATTTGACAGGGTCCTGGGAGTCGCTCTTGTCGAACACGCTGCAAATGTGCTTTTCGTTGTTATTTTGCTTTGCTTTTCCTTCCTTTGCTCTTGTTGGGTCATCAGGGGCTTTAACTTTGGCTTTTTTCTTTCTCATCTTCTCGTTCTGCTTTGGGGCTTTTCCTTTGGGTTTAGGAGAAGCTGTTTTACCTGGTCCCTCTCAATCAAGATTATGGAGGATAAGGATCTCTGGGTACATCCCTTTCCATTTAGAGCTTTAATTTACATATAAATTAATCCAGGATCCTGTTGACAAGTATCAAGTCTCCCTACAAGAAGAGACTAAAGCCTGAAACACTTGCAAAATAAGAAACTATTTCAGCATCGGACTCTCCGCATTTTTGTTTCTTGTCTCCGATCATCGTTTGCGCATCGTTAATTACAATGGAGAGAGAGCGATTCCTTCCGAGTTTGGAAATCGCAGTTCGCTCCCGATCCCGACGCTTCTCCCCCCGATATTTACAGAACTGTAGAATCATTGTGGTTAAGATCGAGTCCAAATTTATCGGCTTTTCCTCGCATCTCCGGAGAGTCTTCTCGTGTCCTTTTTGTTAACTATAGTTAAATATTGTGACCCTATGGGATGCGCAGAGATTTGAGGTGGGTGAGGCTCAGTGTTTTCTCCTTTCCTGCCTCGTCTCCTTAAATCCCGAAGAAACCGGAGCCTAAAATAACGCGACGGGATGATTTTTTGCAGCTGACGGAGCCCGGATAAATTTATGACGGTCGTAATAGCGAATGAATGCGCCGATCGCCGCCTTGATGGTCTAATAGTACATTTGGCTGGCGCCAAACAGCGGGAGCACACGGAGCGGGTCCGCGTGATATCGTCATAAAGCGACCGCGGGAGCGCGACGAGATTTATTACGGGACTCGGCTTGAAGAAGCCGCAAAGCCGAACTCAATGAGAATGTCCCGGGGTAGGCGACGTTTGGGTAGGACGGGTTTTGTGCCGTTTGGATGAGCGTTGCGGGGATTTGGGAGCTCTTGGGGGGACACATGGGTAGAAGATGCTCTGGGTGCTGTTCATTTTGCCTTAAGGATTTAATTTAAGGTGCTGCTTCCAAACGCATTAATTAAAGGTGGGTTATTAGAGCTCAGTGCTCCCGTGGCCTTTGGTTGGGGGCAGAGCGGCCGCCATATTGTTTTGTGCCGTCGCCCTTTCCGAACCCACCAGATCCAGCCATAAAGTCTCTTTTTCAATGGGTTAAACTCGGATTTATCAGCACAGAAAATCCCAAATTTCCTTAATGCCATTGAGTGGATTTATTCCAGATTTCCGGACCCAGATTTCTGCTGGTTTCCAGTGGAAAATGGGCCTTTCTGGAATATACGAAACATTATCCAGCTCCTCAAGTCGCTTTAATGAGGGTGTTTATTAATTTCTTAATCTGCCTCTGCAAACGACCGAACAAAAAACGGCTACAAAAATGTTAGAAGTCAAAGCAAGAATCTCCAAAATCTGGGCTTGGAGTGAGGAGAACTTGATTTTCATTGAGAAATTATTCATGTTTAGAAATGATAAGTTTATAAATTATTAATTTATATTAAATTCTGTTGGGTCTGATTAAAAAAAAAGGAGATATTTTAGCCCTGGGAATGTGTTTTTCCAGCCTAAAAATCTCTACTTAGAGCTGAAATAAAAGTTGAGTAACTTGTGCATAAAACCCACTAAAATCCACAATTGCAAATTCCTTTTTCACCCCCGTTAATTAACATCCACACTTTTTGATGCGGTAAATGCAATAAATTAATTCAAGATAAATAATATAGTCTGGTCAGGAATAAAATAATGATTTAGTTCAGACTTTGGTAGAGCTGGATGCCAACGTTTGGGCACAATAAATATCATTTTCTGGCTAAACGAACAGACTCTTTGCTGGATGGTGGCTCGTTAGGTGAAGAAGTCAATTAATGTAAGGAGAACATCTGCCAACGCATGGAAGTAAATGACTTAAATTAACATTAGCACAGAAATCTTGGGAAAAACCTCCTTTAAAGAACTTTGAAGGGCAGCTCCAACAACTGGAATATTTGGTGCTTCAATGAGTGTAATGTTGACGTGTTGTAATCTATTGAGTGAGGCATTTGACACAGTGTCCCACAGCATCCTCAGCGCTGAACTGAGGGAGTGCGGTCTGGATGAGCGGGGAGTGAGGTGGAGTGTGACCTGGCTGAAGGGAAGAAGCCAGAGAGTCGTGGTCAATGGGCAGAGTCCAGTTGAGGCCTGGATCTAGTGCAGTGCCTCAGGGGCAGTGCTGGGGCCGGGATTGTTCAAGATATTCATCAGTGATTTGGCCGAGGGAATAGAGTGACTGTCAGCAAGTTTGCTGGTGACACCAAGCTGGGAGGAGTGGTGACACACCAAATGGCCGTGAATACGCAGGTGAGATTGCCAACGGAATACAATACATAGTTGCGTCTATATTTGCGTTTATGGCGTTAAATTAATAAGATTTAGCAAAAAATAGATATATTTGTACTTTAGGCCACGTGAATCCGTTGCTCGTGAGGTGATTTCTTGCTTAGTTCTGCAGCACAGTTTTGTTAGGCCGGGCCTAACTTTGCAAAGCACAGTTTGGTGTATTGAAATATATTTGCGTTCTTGTTGAGGAACGAGCGGTGTGGTATTTAATAGGATAAAAGTCCTGGAAGACGAGGCTCGGGAGGGTCAATATTCTGCAAGGAAAGGGAAGAGATTGAACAAAACGACGGGTTAAATCTGCATGAGAGCAACTAAAGCCATGAAAAATGAATGAACAGTAAGCGCGTCGAGATCCGAGCAGAATGAAAAGAGACGCGAAAGGAGGGTGGGGAAGAGACACGACGTGTGTTCCTGATGTTTTGGTGCCGTGTTAGTGGTAATTTCGCTTGTCTTACCCGTGTCGAGTTCCAGAAATACCGTTAGCGATAGGAGAGCCGGTGTCGGAGTGTCGCTGGGGTCACTCCTGGCTTTGGATCTACTCAAAACCAGGAGATTTCTACCCCAAACTGGTGGATTTCTACCCCAAAACAGTCTATTTCTACCCCAAACCGGTAGATTTCTGCCCTAAACAAGTAGATTTCTACCCCCAAAATGTAGATTTTTACCCCAAACCAGTCGATTTCTATCCTAAACCAGGCGGTTGCTGCCCTAAACCCATTGATTTCTGCCCCAAACCAGGCGATTTCAACTCCAAACCAGTAGATTTCTGCCCCAAACCAGTCAATTTTCACCCCAAACCAGTCGATTTCAACCCCAAACCAGTAGATTTCTATCCCAAACCAGTAGATTTTTGCTCCAATCCTGTTGATTCCTGCCCCAAACTAGTGAATTTCTACCCCAAACCAGTCAATTCCTGCCCCAAACCATTAGATTTCTGCCCCAAACCAGGCGTTTTCTACCCCAAACCAGTTGATTTCTACCCCACACCAGTCAATTTCTACCCCAAAATAGTGGATTTCTACCCCAAACCAGTCGCTTTCATTCTTGAGATGCATTAATGTCTCTCAAATCTTCCCTTGTCGCCTTGAGCCAAAACTGTGGAGAACTTTAGAATTCAATCCTTATAAATTAATCTGCTGCTGGTTTTATTTTTAAGCACGACTACTTGGGTACAATTACAAATACTTGATCTTTGGGCGGAATCGTGTTGTCGGGATCCCGCTTTGTATAATTCATCCTATTTAAGACAGTTTTAGGTGTGTGAATTTGATTCATCGGAGTTTCTGGACCTTCACATTTTCGATTAAAGATCCACTTGAAGGGAAGAATTGAATGTGTATTGGCTGTTAATAACAATAGATACTCTATAGGGATTTATGTTGCGGCGTTAAGCGCGATGTATCTCACCTTTGTGAGGGGATTTTGCGCTACGTCCCCAATTCACCGTCGCGCAGGTTTAGACAACAAACTAATTCCAGTTCTTCCTATTACAGCAAGGTAGGGAATCCATGTTTCTTTAAATTAAATGATAAAGGGAAAGAAATTGGCATGCGTGGAGCAAACCCCAGGATTGTTTTATTGGCGGGATGGTTGCGTCTTGCTCGGCGTCTCCCGTCTCAGTGTCTGGAGATTGAAGGACACTGAGGCGTTTGATTTGTAAAGGGCTCCGAGATGTTGGGAAAACTCCAGCAGAGCATTTAACCAGATCCATCGTCTCATTAAAGCAATCTGCTCAGATATGGAAATGAATTTGCCGTGTTATCCCTGGCCCCGGGCTAAATATTCCCGCATAATGACCAGAACGTGGAGCGGGGAGCGGAGTCAATTAGAGCCGGCCGCGCCGGCCCCGGGGGAGCGAGGCCTGTGGAGCCGCTGGGGCCAGATGGCCTTTGATTAATGGGACACCCCGTGTATTTTGGGCATCTGGCAGGCAGATCGTCACCGATTCTGTTGCTTTGGGCCCGGTCGATGTGGTAATTGCCGGGCCGGGGGTCCCCACCAGCTGCAGGGCCTGATGGCGGGAGGGCCCGGCGGCCACGGCGGCAGCTCTGGGCCTGCTTTGTGCCCTCGGTTTTGTTTGCCCAAGAACCAACGTTCTTGGGTTTCATTTGCCCACGAACCCATGTTCTTGTGTTGAGGTGACCCCGACACGATCCTCAGGGCAACACTTGGAGCAGAGTCCCCACGGCCACGTTGGTCGGGGACACCGTCTGCACGTGGCCGGTGGTTTAGAGCATCCCCGCTCCACCGTTCTTGGGTTTACCGCAAATAAAGTTAATCCCTTGTCAGCAATTAAAACACCGCTTCAAACAGCAGAAGGAAGACGCTTTTCTTTTACGCACATGATAAACCTGGGGAACGTGCGTCACCCTATTTCAAATTTCTCTCTTAAAACGTAAGGCAGGAAGGGCAAAAAGCGCTTGGTAACACATCAGCATTTACTTTAAACCCCTCGACATGAGCGTTTTAACTTTTTGTGCTGTAAAAGGATTGTAAATCTGTGCTCATTCAAGTGATGTATATATATGTTTGTATATATGTGACTCTGGGGGAAAAGCGTTACATAATGAAATACATGTTTGTATTTGAGGGGATATTTTCCCCCACATCTGCGCAGTCGGACACACACAATAGACACAATGGAGACGGTTTTTAAAGCGGTCCGGGGCGGGGGGGGGCGGGCAGACAATGGCTACCTATAGAAACCATAGGGGGGTTTATACTAAAAAAGCAGCATCTGTTTGAGGTCTAGTCCTATTCAACCCCCTGGAGTCGGGCTGGTCCTTTGTAGTTGCCCCTCGCGTTGTTTAGCGGGAACGGAACACTTGGTGAAAGGGAAAAGCAAGTTGTTGGGTTTATGGTGTATATGTGGGTTTGCCGAGCTCCTTCACCACCCGCTGTTGTGTCTGACGGCCGATACCGAGCGAACGCTCCGATAACGTCGGCAAAAATCGCATCGTTGTCGCTGACAGACCGTCCTGAGGAACAAACTCGATGTTCTAATGTCTCTCAGTACGTTGATTTTCTCCCCTAGACGCTGGTTCCTCACCGTGATTAACGGATCCCGAAACCACTTCATTTCTGTTCTGTACCCCCCGTGAAATACTCCACGTCGCTTTATTGTGTTTCCCACACCGCTGCGGTTTAATAGAATATAGAAAAAGTCCTTTTCACTTCACTAGGAGATAAGGATGTTCGCTGGCGGATGCTGCTTGAAATATTTAATTTGCATTTTTTGTTCCGAGCTTAATAATAATTAAAGCAAACCCAACCTGCCAACAAAGGGGTTGCTTGACAACAAGGATTTCTTAGCGCTTTAAAGCGTGCTGAGAACGTATTTACGGCCGATGAAGCGAAACGAGGAGCTGAGCACACACTTTGTGTTGAGGTTGCGACAGGAGTTCGGTTATTTTTATGCCATTTGGGTGCTTTTTAAGTCATGATCTTCCCTCCAAGCAAACTCCTGGGGTTATTTTCTTATCCCAAATGGTTTAGCAGTTATTATTAAATGAGGAGGGATTAGGATGTTGTACATACAATTCCCCTCTGTCCTTTTGACTCCTGCCTAAACCAAGCGCTGTTTTCTTGATGGTACTATTTAACTCTTGAAACTGAGAATGGAAATCCTTCAGCTAATTGGCGCCGGACACTGGCGTGAATGGCCTCAATCCGCTTACGCTCTCATTAACATGCAAATTAAGCTTCCCTTGATCGCCACCAACGAACATGAAAGAGCTGAACTGAGCGGAGTTAATCTCGCCGCCCAAATTAGCGACCCCGGAGCTCCGCTCTGCGGACTTGGGTTGCAGATCAGATGCGAGTTCTCCTGAAACATATTAAAAATTCATTGCCTAAACTTCAAAGGCATCAAACAAAAAATACGTTGTCTCTGTGAACTTGTAACACTGTTTTAATCGCAATTTTGATGCGGTAAGGTGGCCAAAAGCCGCTGGGTGTTGACACGGGCATGGTGGGCGCTCAAACCCACGTCACTCTTCTGCTGGAGTTGAGCGGGTTTGGTGTTAATCCAGGCATGTGAAAAGCTTCGTCGCTTCATGGTTTTAGTTCCAGGAAGCAGCACTTTTATTGCCAATACTGAACAAAGCCCAACTGTTCACCCCTGGAAATACAGAATGTGTTTTTAGCCCTTGGAGACACTCCAGGCCCATTTCTCTGACCGCTTGCGTTGCGTTTGGTAGATCAGGTCTCTGCGATTTCGGGAGATCTCATGGGTTTCGTGAGTTGGGGGCACGTTTGTCACCTCTTTATGCTGTACGTAACGCAAGCAAAATTCAATAGCGGAATAGAAGCACAAAGAGTTTTCCTGGGTCACGAACAGACCATCCTAAGGACTAAACTCAGGACTTTTCCTCTATCCAGAAGGATCTCAACGTTTTCATACGTGTTGGGATAAAGCTTTGTCTCAGCACAACTATTCCCCCAACGGCGCAAATTTCCTAGCGCGTTTAGGCTGAATAATTTGTTGGAGATCGTTAGAGCTTCGAGAGGTCAAAACCAAGACCACACTGGGTGGTGTGGAGTGTTGGCCTTGACTTGGGGTTGTCCCTTCAGCCCGTGGTGCTCCAAAGTCTCTTGGTTTGAGTTGAGTTGACCCTTGTTTTCATGTAGACCCCCTAGATGTGAAGCTTTTCTCTCATAAGATTGTAAACTGCGAGTAATTATCGGGTCCTTGACGCCGCGTAGGCTGAGGAAGTCATGCAGACCGTTTGGGCGCCATTTTGGCAGCCGCTCCTATCTCCCTCTGCTTCAGGAACCGCGAAAATCTTCACAACCTTGAGAACTTCTGTCGTCTCCAAACCACTTCTATTCATCTCTGACCCCCGAGTCGACTTAGGGAAGCGCAAAACAATTTTGTCCGAGGGAGTAATGCGGTTACAACCTTTGGAATGATGCTAAGAACATTTAGGCCTAATCTCATTGAGGCAGCTGGAGCCCGGCCTTGCGCAGCGGAGGGGACTTAAACAGGAAGAAATCACTTCAACTTTTCCACAGTTAAACCCTAATAGGCTTAGTAGGAGAAAATAAAAGCAATTCATTTAACGTTACACCGGTTTAAATGAAAACGAACCAAGCGGGGACGGCGAAAAAAGAGACGCGGCCTTTCAAACGAGCCGACGTTTCACGCCTTTTTCAAGGCGGCGTCGTTTGCTGATTTCAGGCTTGTCAAAAGCATCAGTTTGGCCCTTCAATCTTGCGAGGGTGATGAATTTTCCTGGCAGCCCACGTGGCCTCTTGACAACCGGGTGTCCTCGCCGAGGCCAAATTATATGTAAACCAATGAAAACGAGCGGAAAATTCAACTTGTCCGGGGCGACGGGGGGAGGACAATTCGCCGCCGCGCTTGTCGACTTGAAGTCTCTGATGGCTCTTGGTATTCGCTTCGTTGTCCGTCGTTACAACCCGACCCGGCTCCGTTAATTTGTCTTTGTGACAAAAATGGCGCTGCGAAATAATCACGTTGCTCCTATTAATTAATCTCCAAGAAACAGCCCTGCGCGGTGAGGGTGAATCCGGGTTCAAGGTTGTGTTTGGCGCCAAGAGGTGATGGGGGTTTTCATTCTGGTTTGGTATTTAAAACAAATATGTACAAGGGAATGGCATTTTTGGTTTATAATTAAAATAAAACCGCATTATTAGTGGTGAGGTTGCGTATTTTGATAGATACTGGAGGTTTTAATTAGAGCAGAAAACAAAAGATATAACAATAAATAGTGGTTGGCGTTGATCAACAGTTATAATTACTGCGTCTATTAATAAATGCTTTGCATTTTCCCACTAAGAACATGGAAACTTAACTTTTAAAGCGTATTCTAATTGCAACAAGGTTTTCTTTCCGAAATAACAGCAAATTCGGCAGCAATCTGTAAATTCAACCTGGTGGATGAGGGGAAAGCCGTGGACGTGGTCTATCTGGACTTCAGCAAAGCCTTTGCCACTGTCTCCCATCATATACTCCTGCAAAAGCTGGGAGCCCATGGCTTGGGCAAGTGCACTCTCTGCTGGGTTAAGAACTGGCTGGAGGGCCGGGCCCAGAGAGTGCTGGTGAATGGGGCTGCATCCAGCTGGCGGCCAGGCACTAGTGGTGTCCCCAGGGGTCAGGGTTGGGTCCGGTCCTGTTCAACATCTTCATTGATGATTTAGATGAGGGGATTGAGACCATCATCAGCAAATTTGACACCAAGTTGGGAGGGAGTGTGGAGCTGCTGGAAGGCAGGAGGGCTCTGCAGAGGGATCTGGAGAGACTGGAAAAATGGGCCCATTCCAATGGGATGAAGTTCAACAAGGCCAAGTGGCGGGTGCTGCCCTTTGGCCACAACAACCCCTGCAGCGCTCCAGGCTGGGCACAGAGTGGCTGGAGAGCAGTCAGGCAGAAAGGGACCTGGGGGGACTCATGGACAGGAAGCTCAACAGGAGCCACCAGTGTGCCCAGGTGGCCAAGAAGGCCAATGGGATCCTGTCCTGGATCCAAACCAGCGTGGTCAGCAGGACAAGGGCAGTGATCCTTCCCCTGTGCTCTGCATTGGGGAGGCCACACCTGGAGTGTTGTGTTCAGTTCTGGGCCCCTCAGCTCAGGAAAGAGATTGAAGTGCTGGAGCGGGTGCAGAGAAGAGCAACAAGACTGGGGAAGGGACTGGAACACAAGCCCTATGGGGAGAGGCTGAGGGAGCTGGGCTTGTTTAGTCTGGAGAAGAGGAGGCTTAGAGCTGAGCTCAGCACTCTCTAGAACTACCTGAAGGGCAGTTCTAGCCAGGTGGGGCTTGGGCTCTTCTCCCAGGCAGTCAGCAATAGGACAACAGGGCTTAGACTTAAATTTAGGCTGGAGATTAGAAAGCGATTCTCTGCAGAGAGAGTGGTCAGGCATTGGAATGGCTGCCCAGGGAGGTGCTGGACTTGCTGTTCCTGGAGGTTTTTAAACTGAGCTTGGCCATGGCACTTAGTGCCATGATCTAGTCAATGGGCTGGAGTTGGACCAAGGGCTGGACTGGATGATCTCTGAGGTCTTTTCCAACCCAGTCCATTCTGTGATTCTGTGAGAGATTCTCCTGTTGTGCAGGCGCAGTGTCACCAAAATATCCGCTACCAGAATTGGGGCACAGCCCATGAGTTCGGCTTCTTTCGTTAAAACCACTCGGTATAATTAGTAGCAGAGTTCGGTAGTAACGAAATGTTGCTTTTCTGGTAATAGAGAACCAGAGAATGAAATATTTATCCTTTGAAGTTTGTGGCTTCTTTGCAGCTTAAACACCATTGTCGGTGGCTCTGAGCAACGTGGCCTAGTGGAAGACGTCCCTGCTCATGGTTGGAAGGGCCCTTAAAGTTCAATGTTGTTCCAACCCGAACCGTTCGCTGATCCTACGCCAAACTTCATTAATTTTGGTGCCTGGATCTTCGTTATAATTGGTTCATTCCGCTTATTGCCTTGGCTGACTCTCCAGAGCCCTCGCTTTGGGGAAGTCTTATTGTAACAAATGGAATTACCGGAAGGGTCAACCACGGCGAGCCCATTAAAGTCAGAAAAAGGTTCCCCAGGGCTCACGGGACGAGAATTATTGTCCAGAACACGTAGTTGGATCCAATCTTCAGGAAATGCTGAAAAATCACCTTATTTTCAGGAACGTTTTCCTGCCCTCAGAAGGTTTGATGCTCGTTTATTTCCGTCTTCCCCAAAAGACCATAAAACAAATTCTAGGACAAATTAATGGCGTCAAACCATTTTTTGGTGCTTCTTTCTTTCCAGAAAAGCAACTTTTGAAGACTAGAGGTCAACCACAGCTTATGGTTTGGCTAAGAAGGGGATGGGAAGCATCTGCATCTTCACCATCCTTTATTATCCCAACTATCCGTAAACTCCGTGTCAGGCTTCTAGAATGTTCTAATTGCTGTTTGTGTTCTTGGCTCCGTATTTTGAAGGTATTAATGCAAAACCCCACGATTTGAACAATGTCACATTTTCCAGTAACCTCCACTCGATTCTAAATTCCCCAATTTTATTAATTAAATTCTTTGTATTCATTTATTTTTCTATATATTAGCCATGCATGCTCAGACTTGAAAATCTCCTATAACAGGAGTTTCATTAACAATTCAGACTTTCCACAGAGCATTTCTGATTGACGCTCTCATATAAAAGGTGTTTTCTAATGGAAAATGCTGCTCACACACATATATATTTATATATATTAGGAGGCAACATTGTGTTGTCCCATTGATGTACAGAATCTTACGCACCGATGCCCCGTGCATGTAAATGCGAATTTATATATTGCAGCACTTTCCAGATTGCTTTAAAACCGCGGGAGTGGATTCATTCTCTTCTGGGTTTGCAAATATATCAACGGGAGCTCGAACGGAACAAACCTACGCGCGGTACAATAAGAATCGCGCTCCCCCTTCATCTTGTCACGTGCAAAGGTCGTCGGATTCATGGGTTTGTCCTTTGAAACCTGTTGCTTATGGATCATTTAGGTTATTACGCCGCAGAATCCAGGTGTGAATTTACTCATTGGCCTCAAATCCAACCCATATAATCAGCGGTCGCCTGATTGGTTTATTTATTGCTGCCTCGCTTCCCGCTTCTATTAAATGTTCCATCTTTCCTTTTCTCTTTATTCATGAGACTCCTGGTCCCGTTGCTTTAACGTCACCTGTATCAGTCCATTGGTTTTCCACATTTATTAATAGTGAGATATAATATTTTATTGCCTTTTAATATATATATGATGGGTGATTAAATGGGTATTACCTTTGTCCTGCGATTTGCATCCTGAATTACCAAAGCGTTTCCTTTTAGCGGCGATATTTGCTGCAATGCATTTAGGAATATAAATTATTATAATATCATAATCATATAAATTGACATTTATATATGAACCAACCGCAATAACCGATCACTTTGAGGTGAATATTTCACTGCGTCGGGTACGAGGAGCAAAAAACCAGGAGCTTCTTGATTTTCTGTGTACTTAAATACTAATGTGTCTTCCAAGCTTTCCTTGAGCAATCAAATTAAGATTGTGATACTTAATTAGCAATTCTAACTGCCGATCTGGGTCTTTACTCTTAGTCGAGTGTTTCGACTTAAGGATATTTTAGGGGAAAACGGACAAATTGTATTTATCTGGGAATGCAATTGGGGAACAGTTTTGTTTGTGCTGCTCATGGAGGTTTCACCATCACAGAGGATCCCAAGATGATTATTAGAGAGCAGTGAAAAGGGACCTGGGGGTGCTGGGGACAGCAGGGTGACCATGAGCCAGCACTGGGCCCTTGTGGCCAGGAAGCCAATGGTACCTGGGGTGGGTTAGAAGGGGATTGCACTGGATGAGCTTTCCAGGGCCCTTCAACCCCTGACATTCGGGGATTCTGTGATGCTGTTTTCTATCAGTGCGTTTCCTCTGAACACCGCAAATATTTTGGCGAGGTGTTCTTCTTAAAGAAATTATCTTTAAATACAATTAGACCGGGTATAACTCAGAATGCTGCGGGTCCTTCCAAGGTTTTCCAAACTTCCCGTGGGTGCTCTTTAGTCCTTTAATTGCTTCCTAATGTAAAGATATCATCGTTAGTATCGCGTAAATCATGCTGATTCTGTCCCACAAGAGGCGAAGAGCAGCTCAGGATGCCGTAATTAAGATATAGTCTGAGTTAAAGCTGCGCATGTGGATTTTTCAGCAAATATCCACGTGCATTTGGCTTTGTAAGACTCAGCTATTCCTTAAGAGGTTCATGGAAGACTTTGGAGTCCTCAACTGTGTCCGAATTGCTCTGGATATCTCCATATGTGGTTGTAAAATGTGAGGATTTCGGATCAGGTTTGGAGCAGCACCAAGAACTGAGTCTCGGAATCCCAGAATCCCAGGTTTAAGGGACCATAAGCATCACCTGGTCCAAGTTTTCTTGGTCTGGACAAGCTGGCCCAACACCAGCTGAATCTTCAAGTATTGGGGAACCCGCCACTTCCAATGTCTTGAGCCTTTAGGCCTTTGGCCTAAATGATGGGTTTTGTTGGGTTCCGTGGTCACCGGGAAGATCTTTTATGCCGTCCAAGTTGGTAAAACAGAGGTAGCGGTGAATTTGGGGCTGTAAGAGTTGTCCTGTTTCATTGGTGCCTCCCTGGGTGACGCTCGGAGTACCCAGAAGACTCAGGACGTCGGTCCCGTAAAAGCTCATTGAGAAACACTCTGTGGTTTCCAGGCAAATATCACGAACTCAACAAGGTTTATTGGTGGATTTTTAGTGGTAAATTAATGGAGCTTAGCCAAAAATATCCCAGTTCTGTTTTCTTGCTGTTCTAAAAGGTTTTTAGCCCCTTAACGCAGTGAGGAGCACAGGAGAGAAAGTTACCATGCTTGGAAAGACCATTGAACCCTCTGCAAATGTCCGAAAGCAAACACAGAAAGAGGGTTTTTTCCTCCCCGTCTGTTTGCTTTAAATTATGACAAAACTAGGTGTTATTTGCCCTCTTGAATTGAAGGATTCTAGACCAACATACAGGTGATATTTAAGTTGAGGTGGTGCCTTTTATGAGTATTGTGGAGCAGCTTCGGGAAAGAACTTATTGATGTTTGGACACAAGACGGAGCGAAGTCGCATAACGAAACGTTAAATACGCTTGTGTGAATTAACGTCCGTTCCTCTTAGAGGAGATTTAAAAGCAGATAAGCTTTTATTTGTCATTCTTTTTGTGGGCGTACGAACTGAGCACCGGGGAGGGATGCGCAGGGTTAATTCTCCCTCCCTTCCCGCCTCCCCCCTGGTTTTTGCGCTGGTATTTGCACTTCATTTCACCGGCCATGTAGATCTGATTCATTGACATCTGTTAAGGAGGCAGCTCAGAGGAAGCCGTGCATATGAAATTTCGGCGACTAACGTCTGCATTTCAATGAGCCGGGGCTGGTGTTACCTACCCATTTATTATGTGGCCTTTGGGGCTCTGACAGGCAACACCCAATCTGTTTCTCATCAGCTTAAATTCCAATATTTACTTACAATCGGTTCACTAGAAAGACTTGCCTTAAGGTCGCGCGTGTCAGCTTCGTGATGAAAATGTCTCTTCCCTGCAATTGTTTGGGAATTTAGATATATGGAAGGGAGAGTAGCAGAGAGAAGCTGATGCCGGGAGCCGGTGTGGATGTAACGATGCTTTTTGCTGCCTCCGAAAACAATAAAAGGCCCCAAAACTTCAAGGAGAGTAAATATTGGCCGCAGCAGCGGTAATAGGGGTCATCTGGCGCTCGGTGGTTCTGAAATCCTGATCAGAGCCAACCATTTAAAACACAAGAAGTGAAACTGGTACGTTGTTATTCAAGGTACAAGGGTTTGAGCTTCGTGGCAGGAGGGGAAGGAGCTGGTGGGGTGGGGATGGTCAGGGATGAGGATGCTCAGGGATGCTCAGGGATGAGGATGCTCAGGGATGTTCAGGGATGAGGATGCTCGGGGGTGCTGAGGGATTGGCATTCTCAGGGGTGGGATGCTCAGGGATGGGATGCTTGAGAATGCTCAGGGATTGGGATTCTCAGGGATGAGGATGCTCAGGGATTGGGACGCTCAGGAATGAGGATGCTCAGGGGTGAGGATGCTCAGGGATGGGATGCTCCAGGATTGGGATGCTCAGGGTGAGGATGCTCAGGGATGCTCAGGGATGGGGATGCTCAGGGATGAGGATTCTCGGGGTGGCGATGCTCAGGGATGCTCAGGGATGGTGATGCTCAGAGATGCTCAGGGACTGGGATTCTCAGGGGTGAAGATGCTCAGGGATGGGATGCCCAGGGATGAGGATGCTCAGGGATTAAGGATGCTCAGGGATGTTCAGGGATGAGGATGCTCGGGGTGCTCAGAGATTCTCAGGGATGAGGATGCTCAGGGATTGGGATTCTCAGGGATGGGATGCTCAGGGATGCTCAGGGGTGAGGATGCTCGGGGATGGGGATGCTCAGGCATGTTCAGGGATTGGGTTGCTTAGGGATGCTCAGGGATGCTCAGGGATGAAGATGCTCAGGGATGAGGATGCGCAGGGATTGGGATTCTCAGGGGTGAGATGCTCAGGGATGGGATGCTCAGGGATTGGAATGCTCAGGCATGTACAGGGATTTGGATGCTCAGGGATGGGGATGCTCAGGGATGAGGATGCTCAGGGATGGGGACACTCAGGGATGCAGATGCTCAGGGATGAGGATACAAAGACACTGGGGAGCCAAAGTATGTGTCCAGGATTTGCTGTGTAACTGCAGAGCAAGCCTCTCTTGGCCAGAAAAACCCAAAAAAAGAGCAGCTTGGACTCCAAGATGTGTCGCTCGGCTTGAATTATTTTCAGAGCTGGCGCTTGCATCCCTGTCCTAACTCCTGTTCGGTGGCAACCGCCTGGGAAGACAAGAATCTGTTTGGCGTCTGCGTGGCGGTTTCTCGGTTGCCCCCGTACAATCTGGCTGGGGATCGCGGGGTCGTTCCCACGTACAGAGCTGCTCACGTTGGTTTCCCACAGCAAAAACAGAGCAGCGAGACAATCTCGGAGGGCACAGCGAACCAAAAGATGCTCTGGGCTTCGCAGAGGAGCCCGTGGTTTCCATCCAGGCCACGGCCAGCTGAACCGGCGCCGGTCGCTTTGGGAATATTAACTTGTGCTTGACGTCCCCCGGTAACGCACACGGAATATTCATGAATTACAAATGGAAGCTCCGGAACGGAGAATCCCTGTCTAGGTAGTAATGGATTAACAAATGAGGATGGGATTTACTACATAGAAATTTGCTTCTTCTTGGTTAATTTATAGGATTTATCATCAGGCGAAGGCGGCGCCGGCCCTTAAGGCTTAATGTAAAACGTGGTTTTTTAGGTGTCGTGCGTGATTTTTACCAGGGGAAAATGAAATCATTTAAATATGCTTCATAGTATGAAATTAAAGCACCCTCAGATTCTTGGTGTTGTGCATAAGCTCAGGGACCGAATATAATTGGAATTGCTGGTTTGTAACTGAGCAAGCGACACCCGAACGATGGGGACGCGCAGACCAGCGGTGTCTGAGCTCTCTTTTCTGAGCGTCGCGCCAAGGAAACCTCAAATATAAAAGACCACGACTCCGTTGGAAACTGATTTTGCAAGAATGCCATTGAGGGCTCCAAATTTTTGCCCATTTGGGAGACGATGGGAGAGATGGAGCTGGGTTGTTCTTTAGTTGAAAAGACACTTTTGGCCGGACGTTGTGGTTTGTGTCTCTCACTGCAATCAGAAATGGTCATTTCTGGGCTACCAGAAATCTCGCCCAGCTTTTATATAGTCAGGAAGAAAGGAAAAGCGACTCTATTTACCGTGGATTATGAAAAGTGTGGAATATTGATTTCAAACGAGACGGAGGACGGGAACGTGAGCGGCTTGTGTTGAGAAAAATGTCTGATTTGTGTCCAGAACCTCTTCTCAGGAGTGTGGGCAGCACTTCACATGGGTAACCGTGCCGTGTTCTTCTAGCAGGGGAGATCTCTCTTTATGAAACCTCACGGCCCTTTTCTCCCACAAAATATAGCGTATTTTACCTAAATAGCGTCTGTAGGAGCGACTAAAGGTGTCCCCGTCCTCACAACAGCGTGGGGTTCGCTCAGGGATGCTCAAGGATTGGGATTCTCAGGTGTGAGGATGCTCAGGGATGCTCAAGGATTGGGATTCTCAGGTGTGAGGATGCTCAGGATTGGGATGCTCAGGGACTCTTTAGAAAGCTCAGCCCATAATAATTTACTCATAGATAAAGAAGATGATTTAATTAGAGCTTGTTATGTAGAGGCGGGCAGAAAACGGTGTAACAGTGTAATATTTTCGCACTTGCTTGGCTGCTCTGATGCGCTATTGCCTGAAGTCGGAACATCACAGACTTTTGGGGCCCCGGAGGCATCAATTCCTGTGTATTCTGATTTTTGTGTCCCATTAACCAGGCTTTGGGGAGGTTTCTGAGCACCTGGAAAGAGCTTTATCCATATTTTTCCCCGCTCCATCCTCCCGCTTTGACGTCTGTGTCTCCAGCGGCCGCCTTCATCCCGCCACCAAGACCTTTGGCCTTCGCAGTTTGGCGCCGAGGATTCAGTTTGTCGTCGGGCGTCGGATCATGAAGTGAATAATTATGTTATTGTTGTTTCCCTTGAAACGGGGAGAAGAAGAGTCAGTTTTGTGGTCTGCTCTTTGCTTGGTGCGTCGTTCACATCTCTTTCCGACAGGTAACGCCTGTCGTGCGGCGCCTTGCCTGGGGATTGCAGCTCTTTATTATCGAGAACCTGTCATTTATGCAAATCCTTTCCTACATTAGGCAGGAAGAGAGGATTCCCAGCTCCTGGAATCAGCAGCCAGACAATCCAGGTATGAAAGCGCCTGAGACGGGGGAATTCTTCCATCTTATCTGCTTTTTGCAGCCGAATTTCTCCAGGGCTGATTCATGTAGGTCCAGGAGACTTAAAATACGGCTTTGTAGCCAGGTACCACTGTCAAATACGTGCTTGGCTGACAACCCGGCTACTTCTCTGTTTTGAAGGACACTAAATTAAATTAGAGTTGCAAGATCCCGGGCTGTTCTTTATGCAACAGCGACTGCACCGATCTGTCTGGGTTAGAACGCTGCTTGCACTTGCGATATCCGTCTGCGGCGCTTTGCTGGCGTCTCCTCATGCCGCCGTTACAATTAGAGCAGCCAATGTCTGGACATGCTCGACTGAACGTGAGGCAGCGTGTGGCCAAGAGGCCACCAGCACCTTGGCTTGTGCCAGCACTGGTGTGGCCAGCAGGCCCAGGGCAGCGACCATCCCTGTGCTGGGACCTGGGGAGGCCAAACCACGAATCCTGGGGGCAGTTTTGGGAGCTCAAAATGGCGGCACCAGAATCACCTCAGGGCTCAAAATGGCGGCACCAGAATCACCTCAGGGCTCAAAATGGCGGCACCAGAGTCACCTCAGGGCTCAAAATGGTGGCCAGAGGGGTGGCGGGATCACCTCATGAAAGGCCTTGAGGTGCTGGAGCGAGTGGAGAGAAGGGAACGGAGCTGGGGAAGGGGCTGGAGCACAAGTGTGATGGGAGCGGCTGAGGGACCTGGGGGGTTCAGCTGGAGAACAGGAGCTGAGGGGACACAGGGACACACAGAAACAGCCTCAAGTCGCACTGGGGAAGTTGAAATTGGATATTAGGACACATTTATTCATCTAAAGGGCTGTGGGGCATTAGAACAGGCTGCCCAGGGCAGTGCTGGAGTCACCATCCCTGGGGGGGTTGGAAATACACAGAGATGAGCTTCTAATGGACATGGGGCAGTGCAGATAATGGTTGGACTCGATCTTAAAGGACTTTTCCAATCAAAACAATTCTGTGATTCTTTAAAATGATTATTTTGTCAGCAATAGCACAGAGGGAATTTGCCATTGAGGCTTGACAGGGCCTTGTGGGTGCGGGATGCTCTGTGACACTTGGCCCCGGAAGGGACCGGGCGTTTGGGCTTCCGCAGCTCGTCCTTCACCGATCCACCCCATCCTGATCTCCTTGGCAGCGCCAGCGCGGCTCCAACGCAAAGGCACCGTAAAAGAATCATCGGACGTTCCCGAGCAAACACGTTTGACGCGTTCCAGAGAGCTCAGAGCTGCTCCTTCCCGGCCCCGTTCCATTAGTGAAGCTACATTATCCACTCCAGCTACGCCATGAGGTTTTTGCGACCCTCTATTAGTCATTTCTGTTTCGCTCAGCCACCCGGAGGAAAGATTCGCTAACGTGGGTGAACACCGGGCCTTCCCGATTAGATCCTGCGAGAAGATCCGAACATCCGCGCGGTAATTATTAAATGATTAACGTGAATAATGTTCTCTGCAAGCAAAAGGCGTGGAGGTCTATTATTATATTAGCAGTGTTGATAGCAAAACAGGTAATAGCGACCCAATTAATGTCAGTGTGTGCTCATTAGGTTTGCGGCTCATCTTGGGGAACAAGATGAATAAGAACTTTGGGGGGGAATGATAATAATATTAATCAAAGAATTGCCCTAAATAAAGCAACGACAGAAATACTGTGTATAATAAGTATCCATAGCAAGGCTTACTATGCTCTCTGATGCTTTAAGGATTATTGCAAGGTATAAAATCTACTAGGGCTTGTCATTTATATCAGAATAAATGACTTGTCGAGGCTAATAAGTGAAATATAAAGCCCATAGAAAAGAGGGGCTGAGGTTTGAGATACGAAGGTTTAAACTCTGGGCAAAGATTGAAGCGGAGTGTTAGGAAAAAGCTTTCCACATATTAAAAATAACGATGGAAAAGTTTTCTTGAAGGGTTCTTAAAGATGGGAGACTCAAGCTTTAATCAAGGATATTTCAGGTCCACTGCTTGTCCCCAATACCCCACTGAGGTGCTTTATGTCCCCGTGTCCCCCCACTGGGGACAATCTATTTAACAACAGTATGATCGGACATTTGAGCGGCTGCACGGCCCGGGATTAATTGTGTTTGTCTCCACAATAGATGCTTTTCAGCAAGTATTTCCAAGAGGGAATCAGCAAATGAGACCACAGCGATCGTTAGGCTTTACAAACGTGTCATCGGGAGGAAACCTCAGTGCAGCTCCTTGCTGCTGCCACAATTAATGGCCGTGCTAATTTGTCATCTCTTCTTGCTCCCTCTTTAGCCCTGGCTGCAACTTCTTGTCCCCACCGCCCCCCCGCGATCCAATGAAATATTCAACAACGATCGCCGCCGATAAACCGCGGAGGTAATCCGAAGTGACAGCTGTTGTATGCGAATCATTGATATTTTAGATAATTGCATTTAAAGCCCGGTCTCGTCATGGTCGGTATCGATCACGGCGAGGTCGCCAGATGTGCCGGCAGCTGGATTTCGGCTGGCGGGGAGAGCTTTTCCATCTGGGACGTTCGAACCCGGAACGTTCAAAGCCGCCGCTTCTCCATTTGGTGCCTTTGCGGATCCCGGCGAAAAACCGGAGGGATCCTCAGGGCATTTTGTCAAATGTCCCATTATTTTCAGCTCCCTGCAAGCAGCTGGTTCGGCGGCCGCGGCGGGGAGATGAATTTGCCGGTGGCTGAACAACGGGCCGGCTTTGGCTTGTCACCCGCTCTGAGCGTCACTTGGATTTTGAAGGGGTGGCGAGAACGGATCCACCGACGCGTCGCGTGTCTGAAACGCTTTTGTTTAACTGGAAATGCTAAATCTAATGGTTAAACGGCCCGGACGAGAGGGTTGGGTTGTGTTTGTTCGGTTTATCCGGTTTCTCCGTCAGCGCAACGTGAGGTGATGCCAACAAGAGGCGTTGAAATTTTACTGAGACTTTAATATTTATCCATGACTGAGATTATAACAAGCTCAGGACTGTCTCTGTCATTGTCCTTTTCCAGCCCAGCTTGTCACAGCAGATAAATATTAAAGCTGTCCTTAGCTCAGGTACGTTGAGCAACAACTGGCTTGTTTAATACCAACTTTGATTGCAGTTCAGCCATCTTCCTTTCTCAGGTAAACCAGGCAGCTTTAACTAATTACTCGCATCAAATGTGTCAAAACCTGGGAAGCAAGAAGACGGGGAATGGGACATTATTTCCCTGTCACTTTATACAATGATTTCCAAACCCAGTGAAACGTTTGAGTTGGGTGTTTGCTGTGGGGGGAACGGAACGTGCGGCTGGTCCGAGCGTTACCAGAACAATTAATACGTTAATAATAAATCAATAATAAATTAAATAATCATAAAAAATTAAATTAGGGATAGGATAGAGTAGCCAGCACTGGAGATGCTGCATTTATTACCCCAGTGTTATGAATAAATGCTATTTTGGAATGAGGAGGTACAGAGAGGCCTAAATTGAGGCCTAATTCAGGCACAACCGCCACCTGCACCTGGGAATGAAACGCTTAATCCTTTTCTTCCTCAATTTCCCTACCTACCCAGGCAGATTATTAGTATTATTATTATTAATAATAATAATAGCTACTTTTCTCACAGGCCTGGCCGGCGGTTCAGTTCATTAGTGTTAATAAAGCACTTTGGGCCCCACAGCGGGACGTGCGAGCCGGAAGGAGGCGAGAGGGGAAATCTTTATTTTAAGACATGTAAGATGTCAGCGGCGAGGAAGGAAACCCTTTGTCTCTTGAAAAAGCTCCGTATGAGGAAGAAAATGAGGAGAAAGGCCCTTTTAGAGTCACTTTTCAGGTATTAATCATAGCTTAAGTATTTACAGAGTGTCGCTGTCATATTCGCTTCCCATCTGTCTTTGGCTTGCGCCGCTGATTAATGACCCATCCGGACATCTGATTAATTGACGACCCAAATGGTGACCCAGAAATACTAACTAGCCTGCCCTGTGCTTAAATGCTTTTTATATGCAAAAAAACCCCTCTTATCAGGCCTATTTTGTTGGCAAAACCGCCAAGTTTGCCTTTAGGGTAAGGCGGGATTTTTAGAAAACAAATGGAAAACCATCACCCTTTGGGCTTTAAACTTCAAAGGTGCGTATGGTCTTTTATTCCAAAATATATATATATCTATGAATTACGTAGAGTGTTTTCCATTTGACGTGCAGCCCGTTGCCTTCCCGTGGTCAGATGTTAATCTGTGTTGGTATCGCGGGGAAAATAGCGGATGGGCAGGAGCCATTAGAAAGAAAATACCTGGGTTTTATTCCTCTTTAAATGGGTCTTGACGGTAGCTCCATCACCTCTGGTATCACACGGCTGCAAAGCGCTGCTTTCCCCTCGTATTCTGCATTTCTTTTGGTTTTCTTTTGCGTTTGAAGCTCTTCCAGGTAGACATCGCGTCTCCACAAACGCTCGGCTCTTCCATTAGGATGAATAATCATCCATTTGTGACTCTATGTTGGCAGAATAGCTTGAAAAATACAAGTTGCGTTTCCAACTTCCCCCAAAGAAATTGTAAAGGGGCTTGGAAACCACCTGCGATTAAATAGTGTTATTTTGCACACCTGCTTTTGCAAGGAGTTGGTTGGAGGTGTCTTGCCATGGAATTGGCAAAATAAATCCATTTTTCACAGAACCCCAGAGTGTCAGGGGTTGAAGGGCCCTGGCAAGCTCATGCAGTGCAATCCCCCCATGGAGCAGGAACACCCAGATGAGGTTACACAGGAAGGTGTCCAGGCGGGTTGGAATGTCTGCACAGAAGGAGACTCCACAACCCCCTGGGCAGCCTGGGCCAGGCTCTGCCACCCTCACCAGGAACAAGTTGCTTCTCAAATTTAAGTGGAACCTCCTGTGTTCCAGTTTGCACCCATTGCCCCTTGTCCTGTCACTGGTTGTCACCCAGAAGAGCCTGGCTCCATCCTCCTGACACTCCCCCTTTAGATATCTGTAACCAGGAATGAGTCCCCCCTCAGTGTCCTCTTGTCCAGCTCCAGAGCCCCAGCTCCCTCAGCCTTTCCTCACACGGGAGATGCTCCACTCCCTCCAGCATCTTGGTGGCTGCGCTGGACTCTCTCCAGCAGTTCCCTGTCCTGCTGGAACTGAGGGGCCACAGCTGGACACAAGATTCCAGGTGTGGTCTCCCCAGGGCAGAGCAGAGGGGCAGGAGAACCTCTCGGACCTACTGACCACCCCCTTCTAACCCACCCCAGGTACCATTGGCTTCCTGGCCACAAGGGCCCAGTGCTGGCTCATGGTCACCCTGCTGTCCCCAGCACCCCCAGCTCCCTTTCCCCTACGCTGCTCTCTAATAGCTCATTCCCCAACTTACACTGAACCTGGGGTTGTTCTGCCCAGATTCAAGACTCTCCACTTGCCCTTGTTCTATTTCATTACATTTTCCCGCCCAACTCTCCAGCCTGTCCAGGTCTCTGATGGCAGCACAGCCTCTGGCGTGTCACCACTCCTCCCAGCTTGGTGTCACCAGCAAACTTGCTGACAGTCACTCTATTCCCTCGGCCAAATCACTGATGAATATCTTGAACAATCCCGGCCCCAGCACTGCCCCTGAGGCACTGCACTAGATCCAGGCCTCAACTGGACTCTGCCCATTGACCACGACTCTCTGGCTTCTTCCCTTCAGCCAGGTCACACTCCACCTCACTCCCCGCTCATCCAGACCACACTCCCTCAGTTCAGCGCTGAGGATGCTGTGGGACACTGTGTCAGATGCCTCACTCAAGTCAAGGTAGACCACGTCCACCGCTCTGTTCATCCATCCATCTTGTTGTGTCCTCATAAAAGTCAATGAGGTTGGTCAAGCACGACTTCCCCTTGGTGAAGCCATGTTGACTGCCCCTAATGACCCTCTTGTCCCTTGAGACGGCACCAAGGAGAAGTCGCTCCATCAGCTTCCCAGGGATGGAGGTGAAATGGATATAACCCCACCAATGGAAATAGAGGCTCGTCGAGATGAACAGGCTGTTCAGAGTAGAAATGTTTAGCTTTTCCGGACAGCATCCCAATTCTCTTTTAATTAATGGTATGAACGAGCTCATTTCAAATGGAGCCAAAACGTTCACAGAAAACATCTGGAAAAGCAGTGATATTTTAAGAAGCAGTGGAAACATGAACCCGCTCGTTTATACCCATGGATTTTTGCATCATAATTCAATATTTGGCTTTTGCGATAGTTAAAACTTAATTTATGGTCTCAGAATACACAAATATTCAGGGGGCAAGTCTAAACTGTTACCTTTCTGTTCCGGACGCCGCTGGCTACGTGTTTATTGTGCGACTCGAGCCGGGAAGATTCTGTCATGAATTATCATCAATTTTTCAACAAAGCCCTGTTGCAAATGGTGAATTATGCATTAACATATGCTCGTGCTAATTTAGACGCCGCTGACGGCTTTTTGGCGTCGGATCGGTGACTAACGTTTATTTTCTAAAGCTTATTTATTGATAATATGAAGGAAATTGGGACAACTATTCAGTGGCATGTTTGCATTGATTGATTTGGGGTTTTTGAGGCCAAAATCTTAATGAACAATCATGGACACATTTGTGGGTTTGTGATGTGACCCATGGCTTTATAAACCAGGTATTAATTGACAGTTTGACCCATTTATCTTCATAATATCGTAATATTGAAAAATAAACCCTTGTTTATTCTCCTGCATAATGGAAAAATGTGTTTGGAAATAACAGGGTGGGAATTAAACTCAATTCTTTGTGTCCTAATGGGAGAAGAGCTGGAAAACTTGGCGTGTTAAATACAGTAAGAAATATTCAGGCTGGAAATCAGAGTGAAATAAACGCTGGTGTCAGGTGTGCGTTATTGCCGTCCGTTCGTTAGCGGCTTTAATTTGATGACGAGCAGCCCTGCGAATCAATGGATGGATTGTTCTGGTCATCGAACCCATTTCCCAAGCAAGAGGTTGACCAAAGTCTATTAAAAGAAGTCGATGGCGTTAACGTCCGTACGTTTCTTTGGCTCATTTGTCTTCACTTAGATGCTTTAAATCCCACAGGGATTTCAAAGAAACACCCGAAGGTGGAAACAAGTTGAGGGGGTAAAGGAGGAAATCTTGACCTTATGGAAAAATGAAGGTAAAATATAAAGAGATGGAATAATCCATGTTAGGATTTGCCAAGGAACTAAAGAGCGGCGTAGGCACCTCTTCCCATTCCCTCCTTCCGTAATATCCTTTGGAAATGTCAATTATCGACCTGATATCCTTTAGAAATGTCAATTATTAACGTTACCCTGTGACCTCGTGCGTCTCTTTAGCACCGTTAGACCATTTCTCTCGGGTTTCTAGACAAAATGAGTCCATCCCCGCCTCAAAATTCATTGTAAGGGGTTGGTTGGGTTGTTGTCACGTCTTTAGTAGCCGCAATGTTTCCTCGATGCCTCGAGCGGGTTCTCCCACCTGTTTCTGGCTCATAGATTCAATATCTAAGGGTTGAACTATAAGTTTGATGGTTGTTTTCTGCCATTATCTCATCCAAAGCTTCCCTGCTCTTGCTTATTAATCGTTTCCACCACGTGATTCGATTTTCTATAAATAAATAAACATACGTAGCAGCGCCGCTAATGATTAATTGGGTCAAAACGCTTTGCCGGTCATGATTTATGGATGACAAGTTTAAGCAATTATTAAGCTTAATTATACCGAATCGATGGGGTATTATTCCCTTGTTCGCAGCGTTTGTTGGCGACTGCAATGAAAATAAAGGCGGGAGGAAAACCTGGAGTTCAGGGGTTGTTAAGTGGGTGGATTAATTCTTACCCGCGGCGCTAATTAAAGGTGTTAATATGCACCCAACACATGGCTCAGAACCTCAAAAATCCCTATGCAACAATATTTGAAGGGGTATTAGAAGTATTGGGGATGCTCAAACCCCGGGTACCGATTGTTCCGCGGAGCTACCGAGGTGGTTCTGGGTGATGCTCGGTGGCTCTTTGCTTGGTGTCCCATGGGTTATTCAACTTTGGGGGTGCTCAGCGCCTCATCGGGGCCGCGCGAAGGACCCGCAGCCAATTCCGCCGCGGCAACGAGGAGATGATGGCGATCGATAATCAATCAAACCACTCGCGGCAGGAGTCGGCCATCGCTTCGCAAGGCGCCGCTCTTGCACACGCTTCTCTTTAAGCCCATTTACCGCCCCGGGATTTTGCTTTGTGCTCTGCCAAGTGCCAACAGATTTGTCAGGATTTTGGGGTGATAATTAAGGGAGTACCAAGAATAAATGTGGTTGAATATGGAGCATCGATGCTTGACCTTGGAAACAAAGCGGCCGTAGCGCCTTGGGCTGAGCTACAAAGGGTCTCCATGTAAAGTATTGCAATTAAACCCTCAAAAATTAAGTTTCCCTTTGTGCTTTCGCAAGGTAACGGAGTCTTTTATATCAGGAAAAACAAGGTGAAAGCAAAATTGGGTGATGATTTTAAGATAGATGTGAAATAAGAAAGACAAGTCAGGTTTCTGGTGCGTCTTGTCTTGTAGGCCTCAGGCCTCAATTGAGGCTTCAAGGCCGCGATTTCCCATTGATTTCTATTAAACCAAACCCGGTTCTTTGTCGTTATTCCTGTGTTGCTCATTTGTGATTTGTCTTTACTAACACGCGTGCTTTTAATTAACTATCGAGATCCGCGAGGAAAAGGTACGGCCCTAATTAAACATTATTTGCAACTGACGGGATCGTCGGGACCAGATCTTGAGGCTTCGTTTGCAATATCGGATGTTGCCCAAAATGAGTTTCTATGGCCAACAATATGAATAACTGTTGGAAATAAAGGTGCCCTTTGGACGCACGGCCAAATATTGAATATTGCGGCGCGATCCGTCCGTCGTTACAGCGAAACGATGAGCGTGACGACTCAAAACCCTTAAGATCTCAGACGCTTCTTCCAACCACCCCCGAGCTCCTTATTTATTCAAGTGCAAACTCCGCCGGCTGATTCATTATTTCTCGTTTGATTCGCTCTTGATTAAAGCCGTAATCTCGCTATTTAGAGGGAATCAAATCAGCGTTGCGCTCCCGCAATCAACATCCCACCGCGGTGCAAAAGCACCTTCCACGGCTGCTTGTTTGTAGAGAAAGCATCGATTTACCATCTTACATGCGGCAATAAGGTATTTTTTTAATGCATCACCTAAATATGGGTAGGGCTGATATTTTGGGGGGGCCAGACGCTGCAGTTTTGAGGTACAAAGGGGTTTTTCTGCTGCTTTGTGGTCGGGTTTATGTGATTTATGTGTTTCAGGCCGTTCTTTGCTGCGCTTCATTTGCCAGCATCTTCTCTTTCTTCTGTCAGTCGCTGTCCCACGAGACCCCCCAGGACCCCCCGGTGGCATCCTGAGCATTAAAACCCCTTTTTGACAGCTCGGCTGAATCCTCCTCAATGGGCTGAGAGAAAAAAGCAGCGATAATAGGTCGTTTTCTCCCATTTTCCCATCATTTTCCTTGGCATTTCCCTTTTGCTTTGCCTCTTCGCCCCCTTCATTTCGTGATGCTCCGAGTCCCCCCACTGTGATAAGCTCAGGTTGTCATACGTGGGTTTCCAGGCCGGTTGGGGCGTCTCGTTGGGCTTTTTCCCCCTTATTTAATGAACGTGATGGAAAAAAAGGCCATTGGAAATCAATGTAATGATCTTATTGTTTTAATTTTGATTACAGAAGCGTTTCACTTGAAGAAATGAGTGGTCCAGAGCGTCTCTTCACCAGCTCTTACCCTTTATTAGGAATAAATCAGGAGCTTGGTAGCCGCGATTTTAAGTTTGTTCTAAGAGCAAAAACCTGTTTATTTGCCTGAATATTCAGGCTGGAGGGAAAAGATTTCAATATGAACTTTTGGGCTGATATTTTCACATCACGAAAAGAGTTTTGCCGGTGTTATATCACTATTTGCACATCTTGCAATCTGTATCACTCCATTTTTTATTCAGATAATGGTGGGAGCATCTGATTTTTTTATAACTGATTAATCCTATTTGAAAGTGGAGTGGCTCAAGGGGCAGTGCTGGGGCCGGGATTGTTCAAGATATTCATCAGTGATTTGGCCGAGGGAATAGAGTGACTGTCAGCAAGTTTGCTGGTGACACCAAGCTGGGAGGAGTGGTGACACGCCAGAGGCTGTGCTGCCATCAGAGACCTGGACAGGCTGGAGAGTTGGGCGGGAAAATGGAATGAAATAGAACAAGGGCAAGTGTAGAGTCTTGAATCTGGGCAGAACAACCCCAGGTTCAGTGTAAGTTGGGGAATGAGCTATTAGAGAGCAGCGTAGGGGAAAGGGACCTGGGGGTGCTGGGGACAGCAGGGTGACCATGAGCCAGCACTGGGCCCTTGTGGCCAGGAAGCCAATGGTACCTGGGGTGGGTTAGAAGGGGGTGGTCAGTAGGTCCGAGAGGTTCTCCTGCCCCTCTGCTCTGCCCTGGGGAGACCACACCTGGAATCTTGTGTCCAGCTGTGGCCCCTCAGTTCCAGCAGGACAGGGAACTGCTGCAGAGAGTCCAGCGCAGCCACCAAGATGCTGGAGGGAGTGGAGCATCTCCCGTGTGAGGAAAGGCTGAGGGAGCTGGGGCTCTGGAGCTGGACAAGAGGACACTGAGGGGGGACTCATTCATGTTTACAGATATCTAAAGGGGGAGTGTCAGGAGGATGGAGCCAGGCTCTTCTGGGTGACAACCAGTGATAGGACAAGGGGTAATGGGTTCAAACTGGAACACAGGAGGTTCCACTTAAATCTGAGAAGCAACTTGTTCCTGGTGAGGGTGGCAGAGCCTGGCCCAGGCTGCCCAGGGGGTTGTGGAGTCTCCTTCTGTGCAGACATTCCAACCCGCCTGGACACCTTCCTGTGTAACCTCATCTGGGTGTTCCTGCTCCATGGGGGGATTGGACTGGGTGAGCTTGCCAGGGCCCTTCAACCCCTGACACTCTGGAATTCTGTGAAATAAAACATTTCTTTGGTTACAGGGGCACCGGAGGAAAAGAACTAAGATTCCAATGGGCAATCTGTAGGGAGGATAGAGTTGGTGAATTAAATTTAGCGAGATTATTCTTGCCCTTCAGGAAATATTTGGTCTCTGTGTTTAGTTAATTATAAGATGATTAATTGAATCTAGAGTTTGTTTCCTATACAGTTCCAAGCCGGAATCCTCAACGCCGATATCCAGGAATGCAAAATAGCGTTTAAATGAACGTTATGTATTTATTGTTGAGCTTTATCATTGAAATAATTTCTTTTTCAGTGGGTTTAGCTATGCTTAGCACATCCTTTCCATTAGATTGTCTCATTCTGGGAACGCATTCAGAATTCACACATAATCCCATCATTTTGAAAGGGGTTTTTTAAGCTTTTTTGGAGGGGGAAGTTGGTTTTAAATGGATCATTAAACACTTAAAACATTTACACGGAAGAAGTGAATGATCTTTGGTTCGGAGGTGGCCAAGTTGCTGAGTCTTGCAGGGCTGATGGTTTTATACCAGGATGGGTTAATGTGTTGACGCTTTAGGAGCTTTCCCCATTTTTCCCCGCTGGATTATGACACAAGGCTAATTATATCCGTTATTAATTAGCGAATGGTCAGGAAAGATCAACCGGAGGACACACGGGGAGAACCCGCGGGCTCTAATCTCCCATTAATCCCCCGCCCCGGAGCATCAATAAATAACATGGGTCACCAAACCACTTAGCGACTGGATGGGTTTAATTCCGGCATTTTCTTCTTCTTCCCTACATAATAAATGTGGTTTTAATTAAAATCCTTGCAACTGGAGCTTTTGTGTTGTTGCCATATCCCTCTGGCTCCAACCTGGTGAGAACACGGCCATGTAATATATTGAAATTTAAGAACGTACCTTCTTATCCAGGAGTTATTTAGTTAGATTGGGTGCTACGCGTGTTCACAATTGGGTCGTTTCTTGTTTTATTGAACTCTCTTGTTTTATTGAAGTTTTACGCGTCAAATTGTGGCAATGCTGTCTTGAGAAATGCTTTTTATTTCCTCCATTATCATTGCATGTGTCACTGGGGTCCGAATATTTTAGGTACCGGCCCCTTTTCCTCCTCATTTAGGCCAAATTCTTAGACCTCGTTCCATTGACTTCAACGGTTACTCTGCGGTTCTTCATGTAAAACCGTATTGACTGCAGCAGAATCCGTAACATCTGTAAAGTTTCCAAGTCAATTGAGTTTTTTAGCAGTCATTCTTTCCCATATATATCTTTATCGCCCCCCCCAGCACCATTTCAACCCGCTCCATAAATCGTCGGCCGCGGCAAGAGGTTCTAACATCCAACCCATGGGCGCGTTGGAGAATCTCAAGGAGTGAATTATAAAACGAGGCAGATTTAAGCTTCACAAGACAACTCCTGGAAATAAATCCAGTGCAGCGAGTCGGCGCTCGCCTGAATTTCGACTATTTCAACGCCATAAAACTCTGAGAACTCCAGAGCTCCGGGAACAGGGGATGAATTCACTGCAACAACTCTGTTGCTTCTTTGATTTCCCTTTTCCGTCATGGTTCAGCGTGTTTAAAGACACAAACCCATAGTTGCTCATCTTGGCCTTGGCCAAGGGATCGAGGGATTTTTGTGATAGAGCATCACCGAGAAACCACAATTTCCTGACAACACGCCCTCCCCTTTCTCAACCGTTTTCCCGCCATCTTTTAATGAGTAAATTGAGGGGGTAACGAGCTTCACTTTGGTACAAATAACAGATATTTGTGCTCAGGAACTACTTGTCTCTCGTGCATTATTTGCATTCGCCGCCCTCGGAACTCGTTGTCAACACGATCACGTTTTAAGCGGGTGGTATCTGCATTGATTCTGTATAATACTGCGCTTTTCTCTTGCGTTTCTTCTGCCTATTTGTCCGAGATGTTTTGAATCAGTGCTGAGACGCCGTTTGCAGTGGAAATGCTGCTGTTCAAATTTAGGAAATCGCCGTTCTCCATATGGTTTACTGGAGCAGTATAGACTTTTAATTTACTCCAATGGTGACATTTAGGTCCGTAGGCTTGGAAAATTCCTATTAATTTCCTTGCTATACCTACACCTCATCCTTTTTGGTCGTGAGAAGACTCAGGCAAGTTATTCTTGGTCGCAACCAACATGGGAAGAACTGACTTATTACTTTTGTCATCGGCCATAAATTCAAGGTGTTTGGAGGGTGGCCAGAAATGCGATCAGATTAAGATTTGATCAGCTCTGTCCTGGTCTGTCTGGTGGAACGGGAAGCAAAGGACGATTAAAGAAGAGTCAAGAGATGAGTTTAGATTGGTCTTGTCTTGTGTCTTCCATCCTTTAGTGTGTAGGAACCAATGGAGCTAAACGCCGCTTTAATTCAAGTTCAAGAACATCATGAGATCGTCCCGTTGTATCGGCCTCGTCTCTTTTGGAACCATTCGGCTCCATGACATCCCGGAGTTCCGGAATTGTGCATTGCAGAATTATTCCGTTCATTAGTGAAATAATTCAGCAGCGATTTCCCCGGGACTTCTAGTTGTTGTGTTTGTGCCATGGTGGAGAATCGTTTCCTATTTAACCTCCCTCAGCCACCCATAAGTCTCTTGACTCGGCTGCTCTGTTGGCTTCGCACAAAGGGTCTTACCAACAGTTGTCACCAGTATCGACCCCATCACAGAGAGATGTTGTTAATGTGAATAAACGAACCCGTTAATACCACTTAACGTGGAGACACGAAAGCCCCACGAGCTGCCTTGAATTAGTGGTGAACGTAGACGGTTTGTCCAACATTTCTAGTAGAACATAAAACAATATCTAAATCTCATGATTCACCTGAGCTCAACGGGATCCTTTCCGCTCTGTTCTTATTACACAACGCTTGGTATTTGTAAGAACGAAGAGAAAAATGACACGGACATGTTCACGGACAATGTAACGTGGGACTTACGGTTTTGTGCCTTTCAAGGGTCGCTCTACTTTCTATTTGCTACGTAACGTGCGTTGCCGTATTTAGTGTTTCCTAAACCCTTAGGAAACCCTTTAACACTACCAGGGAGCATCGGTTACTCATCTTGTGGAGCTCCATGCTCTCCAAGGTTGGCACAGACAATTACAGCTCGCTCAAGTCATTAGCGATACACAAATAAGGCCGTAATTAGAGCTCGGGATTAATTTGCGGATGGAACAATGAACTGAGAGCGCTGAACGAGGACTGGGAGCTCGACACGGAAGGGAACGCGGCTTTTCCAAGAGGGGGAATAATGGGGATGAGAAACCCAACTGTAGCAGTTAAAGCCAAGAGATGGTCTGAAATAAACCCTCCCGCTTTTAAAAATAAGTTCAAATTAACATTGGGGAAAAAACCCCACAGATAAATAGGTGCGGAATCAGGTTAAGCATATTAATCCTTGACGTTCTTCCCCTTCCAGTGAGTCAGTAGGATAACGTAGGAAACAACAAAGACGGAGAATATGGGCTCTAAGTTTTTATTCTATATGGTGAAAATGGGATTTAGTAGGTGGGAGAGACCATGAAAATGCATTTAGGATATTGAAGGTACTTGGTGGGATTAGCACATGGTGATGCCATTACAGCCAGGTCAGGGCAACCCCATCTGAAATCATATGATGGCAAAAAACCCCTTTAGTTTGTTTTATTAACTTGTCAGAAAATAAACCGCTGCTTCTTTCCCAAATATTAAACATTTTAACGCAATGCTGCTGAGTATTTCGCTGTAGCTTGACAAAGGAAAACCTCAACAAATGGATGGTTAATGAAACTGGTTTGTGTTTTCATACCATTAATTTTCTTGTAAAGCTTTTAACGTAGAGAAATATGCTGGGAAATGTCTGGATGAGCGTGGCACGTCCTTTTTAATGTCATCAAATCATTTTGATTGGAAAATACCTTTAAGATCGAATCCAGCTATAATGCAACCCTGGCACTAACCCATGTCCATAAGAACTTTGTCTCTGTGTATTTTAACCAAGGATTGTGACTCCAGCCCCTTCCCCAGCTCCGTTCCCTTGTCTCAACTCCCTCCATCACCCCAAGGCCTTTCTTGGCATGAGAAACCCCAAATTTACCCCAGAATTTGGGGTTCGGCCTCTACTGGGCACTGGGGCTGGTCACTGGGTGAGGCCCAGCTGAGGCCACTTGGGGTAGTTGATGCTCTTAGGGCCTCATTTAGTGCCATTTCAAACCCCCAGTCTCTCACCTGGTGCCTGTTAATGAGCTCGTTAATGAGCCCTGACCCACACCTGGGGGGTTTGGGGAGAACAAAGAGCTGTCGTTGGATCAAAAGCACCGTTAGTGCCTCAGTGTGTGTGAGGGAGTCTCTGGTGAGGGAGCCCTGGTACTGCTCAGGACAACACAAGGTAATGAAAATACCTGTTTTTATTCCATAACTATGTTGATTTTAGTGTACTGTGATGGCTGGGAAACAGTGAGGCATTATTGTGGTGTTTTTTGTTTAGTTGTGGGTAAATGTGAGTGAGGAGATGCGGGTTTCCAAGCGAGTTTGTTGAGGAGTCAGAGTTAGCACAAAGCAAACCTGCCCTCATGTTGTGTGGAGAAAAAATGAGATAGATGCCTTAAAAATAATTCTGTGCCTGTTCTGGTTGTGCTGTAACTCTAGGGAATTAAATATCCTGGTTTTAGCTACAGCTTGTGAGGTAAAAATGAAGGAAAAAGGGGTTTTTTGGAGGCCCCTCATTGCAGAGCAACCCCCTTAGTCTGTCTATAGGATGGTGGTTTTTGGCGGTAACTCACCCAAGCCTGTGAGTTTTGTGTCTATTTTTTGTATTTTGGCTGTTTATGAAGAAAAATAAGGTTATTCTGCCTAATATATTGATTTTTATGGTTATTTTTTTATTGATTATTATGATTGGGGGGGGGGGGTGGAATGTTAAGGCATGCCAGAGGGTTTCAGTGAATGTTGTAGCGTAATGTACAATGCTTTATCTTTTTATTTAAAGAAGGTAAAAAAGTCTTACAGAGTAGGATTTAAACAATATCCTCTTATTGGTGTTGACTTGCTTTGGAACTGAGTAGTTTACAGGTAAAACTTGTATTAAAATGTTTTATTGATGGTGCTCTGAAACCTGTTGCTTTTGTTTTCCCTCCCCCTGGGCAATAGTTTGGTGCTGATGATTTAATCTCCTCTCAGGGACAGGATAAAAATTGCCTTTATTTTTTATCGTGTAGGTTTTCTACTCCAGGTTTACACCTCTAGAAACCTCTTAAAGTAGAAATTTTGCTCTATGATCACGGTCTTGAAGCCTGGGCGGGTTTTGGTTGATTTGGACCGATATAAAGCTTTAGTTTGGCCTTTGTAGGTGCGGCTTGAAACCTGGACACAAAATAGGATGGGATTTATTTACAGGCAGGAAAAATGGTGTAAACCTTTCTGTTTAGAGTTGGTTACGTGCCTTATGAAAATGATACCAAAAAATCTGCTGAGCTGCTTGTTGGGTTTGAAATTTGAGGTTATTTATGAGCCGGACAATCCTGGATACAGAATTTTGCTGTTTGCTAGAACTGTATGTGCATAATCCTCATTTACTACTTGTCACTGGCTTAATCTGAAGAGTAAAGCGGGGCTAGTTTAGCCGTCCTGCTTAACCGCGCTTTGCAGCCTATTTTGCACTGTTGTACTTAATGATACGCTGCGAACATCCCCCTTAAAACCTTAAATACAGCTTGGAAATAAAAGGCCCGTTTTCCTTTTCCTCTGTTTATAATGCCAATCAATTGGCGCCTTCAAGTAATTATCGGCTAATTAAAGACAAGGCAGCAAAAGCTTTAGAGCTCGCTAAAGGGTTTCATAATATTTGCGTAGCGCTGGAAATGGAAGAGCAAATAGGAATTTGTTGAAGCTTTTAGAAAGAAAAGCGCAGAACAAACGTGTCACCAAATGGAGCCCGTCGTGCTGCTTAATCCTTTTAAACGTTATATACAAATGAGCTCGCCCGCGGATATACATCAACTGATAATATATTCTGCTACCTGCTTGGTTTAATTTCCAGATGGAAGCGCAACTCGGCGCTGGAATTGAATCATCATGCGGTGAAGGGTTATTCGGGTCCTTTTAGAAAGAGGGAGGGAAACCCACGTGCCAAAAAATCACTTTATTGCATTGCTTGGCTTGTTTGGGCAAGAGTATCAAACGCAATTGGAATCGGTTTGATTCCTGGTGGCCTTTTGTTATTATGATGATTTTGGTTTGTGTGGTTGACTACAAAATGTTCTCGAAACCTCCCTGACCTTTCAGACAATGGTAGGTTGTGCTTCACACCAGCCGGAGGTGATTTAGTGTTGCTTTGGGTTTATTTTTCCTTCTTCTTATTTGCTCAAAATCCCATGAACTTCATAACCTTTCAGATTATAAACCCTAATCCCGCCGTTTGCTTTATGGAATTGAATTGGCCAAGCTGGAAGCGCGAGTCCAACAATAACCCGGAGCCTCCAGGGCATCATTCTTTCAATGCGATATATAGGATGAAGTCGCGGCCTTGACGAGTTTGATCTTTACGTGGATATAAAGAGATGGGAAGAGAACGGATTATTTCCATTACTTTAATGACGGTAAGTGAAGAAGTTGCTCGGTGGTCCTGGGGAAAACCTTGTAGCTCAACTCAAATCCTTTTACCCCCAGGGCAGCGTTTCCTTGTGCAACACCGTTTGTTTTTTGCTTTAAATGGGTATTTATTGACTCATTCAGAGTTATTTAAGAATCTCACTGGAGCAAGTAGAAAGACATTTAATTCCCTGTCTAGAGACTAAGCCACCAAGCCTTCATTTCTCTAATAAATTACACATCATTTCTTTTCTTAATCCTTGCCGCGATTAATTAATCCCAGCGTCCTGATTAAAACAGAGCTCAGTTCATTTATCCCAGGCTGCTTTGACTCTCCCCTGAGTTTTCATCAGGTGCAATCTGAATCTGCTTTGTTTTCTAGGGCTGGGTTTTTCCTTCCTAATTGACAATTAATAATATATAATTAATAAGTTGCTACTCCTAGATGCTCTGCCAGGGTCCAAAGAGCGAACAATCCTCCATTTGCAGTGGTTTTCAATCAAAGGATGCAAATTCTGGCTTAAAAATATAAGGCCTTATTATTGAAGGGGCTGAGTGCGGTTCCGTGATTTATTTTTCTGATGTTTTTAATTTTCTGGCTAAATAGAAATAAACCCTGGAATAAATCTCTCCCCGGGGATACAAGAACAGTCGTACCAATAATAATACAAAATACATTTGGTACGTTTATCGTTGTTGGGGCTACTTAATCGTTTTAATCACGTCACGTGCAGCCGATCGCAGGCCTTAAAAAAGACATTAATGGGATTTGCAGTCAATTAAACAAGGAGTTATTCTTCGTCATCGGCGGCCAGTCGTTCTCAGATGCTGCAGCAACTCTTTATGTGTTAGAGAAGAAAATAATAAGTCTTATTTTTAGTAAAAGTAGCTTTATGTGACCTGTGGGGTTGTCACATGCAGGGACAGGACTTGGTGATGCTCATGGGTCCCAACTCAGGACATTCTACCATTATCAGTTGGGGGATCTTGTTTTAGATTTATAGCAGATCCAACTTCAGGAAAAAGGATGTTTTTCATCTCTTTACAACGTGACTTTATTACTTAAAATCAGTCTTGGTGAATATAAATGGTTCCATAAAATACCACGTTCTGGAGAGTGGACACGGAAATAATAACCTAATAATAAACTGATAATTTTGCAGGGGAAGCAGAAGGAAAAAGGGATTAAGTTCTGCAGCGTTCACTGAGCTTCAGGGTAACAGCCGGAGTCTGGTAAAATGTGGTTTTATTAGTAGATGTTGTCGTGCCCGTGGTTCACCTTCCAAATTGGAGCTGATGGAACTTGATGGAAGTCTCGGCCGAGGCTACGAGTCCAATTTGGCCTCATTTGGTGCTGCGGGGATGCGCTGAACTGTTAGTTCAGAGGCTTTGTGCTCAAAAACGTTCCTTTAATTCTGCTGGGCTTGTTAGTTTAAACCCTGCTGGAGTTTTTAGCTCTGGAGTCCAAATGCAAAGCTGGGATGCTGCATTAATTGCTTTTTCAACTGAGATCTTGTCAAGACACTTTCTCTACAAGGATACCATATTATACTATGTTATTTTTGAGGTTAATTTTTTAACTGTAATTAAGACCTACTTATAGAAGAGTTTATGAACGTGAACCTGCTTGTGGAGTATCTGAAGCGCTGTTGTTTTCCGGCTGACGATTCCACTTGTGGACGGAGCCGCCAAGTTTAGCAACATTGAATTATTATTATTATCTTTCTTTTCCTCGCTAAAGACTCGTTTTTCATGGTGGCGGGTGGCGTTAGGTCTGAGTCTAGTTAAGCCAAGCCCTTAGGCTGGTTTTGCTTTGAGCATCCGCTTGTGACTTTGCTCAACGCCGCCATGACTTGGCTGCTTATTTTTGGCAGGAAATCGGCGCTAAATAAGATTTTCTACGGTAACATCGATTCGCCGTGGACGCCCGAGAGCATCCTGAGAAATTAGTGCGCAAACGAGGTTTTATTTTGCCGCTATCAGGTTGCGCCGCCAAGGCCAATAAATGGTCTTATTGCCTCTTCCAGCTGGTGCCGTTGGCCGTTAATCACAACCCTTGATGCTTTTCCCTTCTCACTCGATTTGGACTCTGTATTGGGAATAGGATATAATTTGTTGACCATAAGCGAGAAACCTCCCCACATCAATACCTGGTACTTGATTTAATTAAACATCCTGATTTATATCATCGATATCCCTGTGGCGTGGCGCTGGAATGTTTTCCGTGAGGTTCTTGAGCTTGGATCGCAGAAGTTTATCTTTGTTAATTTGTGATAGTGGTGGATTTGACCCAGATTTCATGTTCTTCTAGTTTAGGATGTGAAACAAATGTATCAATGTAAGAAAAACAGATGGAAAACATTTCCATCCTATTGTGGAGAAGGTTTTGGGTAAGATCAGCGAGAGATGTGCTGTGGATTACGAGCGATCTCTTGGTATTATTATTTGGATTTAATAATCTTTTTCCTTGAGTTTTTAATTCAGTCTCTATTTGCTTTAAGCTGTCGCGGAGGCCGATAAGGACGTAGAGGGGTTTCTGTTGGGTGATCAAATGGAGCTCGTTAGGCGAAGGAAAACACCGAACCCTTCAAAAGAATGGATTTGTTTGGTAGAAAAGCCGCTTGCAACGTCTCAAATTGTCACCGGCAGAGGCTGCTTTAAATTAACTTGTCGTTAGGTTGTACAGCACAGCTTTGCTCTAATAAATCGTGATGCTGTAGGCGCGGAGATACTGGAGAAAAACTAATCAGAAGTTGCACTATGAAGAAGTTTTTACTTGAAATGTTGAGTCGCTTACGACAACTAATATACATTAAAAATGTAGAATGCATGTCATGGTATAACCCCAACCATCCAAATAATCTTGCATCTCGATTTTTGGCTGTCATACAGTGCACGTTCCGTGATTAAAGATGTAATTGATTAGGCGCAATGGGAGCGGTTCAACTTTAATCCAGCGCTCTGGTATCCTTTGGAAACGCAATCGATACGTCTCCTCCGCTGCAATGATACAGATGCCGGTGAGGTCAGGGCTCCCGTCTCGTACCAGTTGATCATCCCGCTTGTGATGACTGTTTTATATAAAACCACACAAACGCGTACGGGTAAAGGTGGAAAAAGACAGACCTCTAATTATGTTTCATAACTAAATACCCTCTAAACTGTGTTTAATATTGATTAACGGGGAGTATCATACAGCGCTTGGGCACAATACATTCAGGATGTTTAAACCATTTTAAGTATCTGATCAGAAACAGAGAATAAAACTGTGTCCTAGAGCGGAGGCAGCGGTTGAGTGTCAATAGTTTATCTCTGTTAAAATCCAAACTTGAAGCCAAAAGAATATGGAATATATGACAGTCCCTTGACAGGCTCCTAATTCAGCCGTGTCTCTTCTCTTGTGTTCTCTGCTGTTTATTTATTGTCATGTTTATTTGGAGTTTCAGCAACTTTCAGGTGCTTGTCGTAAGTTGACTTGACTGTAGCTTTTCAGCGTTATTTCAGCTTTGTGGGGTTTAGTCTGGAAATGTCAAAAGCGGCGTGTCCCGAGATCGCGCTGATTTAGCTTTTAGTGGCGTGCAGAAATACCGAATGTACTTCAAAATTGTCTGTTTGTAATCGTCTCGCTTCAAAAGTTGGGTCTGTGGAGGAAATATTGCATGGCAGCGTGTCTTGTAGCAGTGTTATTAAACCTGGTTACAATTTATTAAGTACCAGCAGGTTTTAGTAACGAGTAGATATTTTTAATGGAAATCCTTATTTATTTTGCCTGGGGTTCCAGTATCATTAATTTATATTTTAAAGATGAAGCAGCAGGTTCTTACAGAGAGTTGAAGTGTCTTTTCTCCCAAGGAACAACCGACAGGATGAAAGGAAATGATTTGGGGGCAGTTTTGGGCCCTTCAGCTCAGGGCTCAAAATGGCGGCCCCGGTGCCCCCTCAGGGCTCAAAATGGCGGCCCCGGTGCCCCCTCAGGGCTCAAAATGGCGGCCCCGGCGCCCCCTCAGGGCTCAAAATGGCGGCCCCGGCGCCTCCTCACACCAAGAAAGGCCTTGAGAATTGAACTTTTCGGGCGTTTTCACCACTGGAACCAATTTTTGAAGTTATTTCTATATTTAAATGCGTGTTTACTTTGGCACCGTGCATTAAATAACATTGAAGTCAGCGTTTACTAATGATCTGTGTTAAATTAGTGGCTGTGCGTTGCTTAATATTTTACTGGTATAGGCGATTAGATAAAATACATATAAAGAGACCACCCTCTTAATGCTGAAAAGCAACATTGTGTTGCTTATTAAATATTAGTGGGCATAAGGAATTGATCCCTTAACTCCCTTAGGTGCTTGGGAATAGAAAATAGCTCAAATATTTTGGCAGAATATTAATTAGATAATAAGATTTAAAAAGAAATTGGGGGATTAGCTGATAGTGCTGAGCTTTCACCCCTTTAACTGATGGAAAGAGATGGATTTGGACTCTGTTTCCTTTATTTTGCTTTAAGCAGCTTCTTTTATATAATGATGGTGACTGCTTTTGCTTGTCTTTCTTGTTTTAGAAGGTGGTAATAACCAAGCTATAATTTAAAGATAAAACCATTTCTCCTTTGGCCGAGCCGTAGGTTGGTTAAGCGGCTCTTTTAAGCACCCACCAACCCCACGTCCTGCGGCTCGAATGGTCCCTTTGCTCCCCATTTAATGGGATGGGGACGCCGAGCGTCTCAGGAGCGACTCAATATCTCGAAGAGCAGGCCCCAAAGAGGTAAATCCTCGTGCCCAACAGCGGGTGGTTGCAGATAAGCAGCTCAAATGAAGGATTAACGGGGCCGAGTTGATCTGCGGGATGTTCCCGTCCTTCAAATAGGGATTTAAAGCTGCTCGTGCCCCATCTCCGAGGTGGAATCGCTGTGGATTTGTCACCTCTTGGGTTTAGGGATGGAATTAAAGCGGAGTAACCAAGCTGTTGAATTTGGGAGGGTTTTGTGTAGCCTGAACTTGCGTGGGAGCTCTATCAGATTTAATACCACTTATTTAAACCTCCTCTAACATCCAGTATGAAATGATTGTCTCAAATACGCAGATCAGAATGAAATACTAAGGTGCTTTTAATTTTTGTGAGGTCATATTCGCCTTTTGATGGCGGTGGCCCCTGGAAGATGGTGGGGAATAAGGCAAAGAAGCAGGAGACCGTTAAGAAACAGAAATATCCGCGTATTTACTTGGTTTGTGTGCAGAAAATTTGGCCGCTACGAGGTTATTTGGAGTTGATGTAATATAGTTCAGTTCACTCTTGGAGTTGTTTTACAAGATTAATATTAATATCTTATTACCCAGCAATATTGAGGGTTTTCCATGGGTTGGTTGGATCTAGAGGATAAATTCTGCCCTCCACAGATGCACAAACTAATTATGATGAACGAAGAGGAATTAATTACTGGGTGACTCGTACCGGTGTAGGATGGGGGTGATGAGAGGCCATGGTCATTCCTAATTAATCACGTTGACATGTTTAGACTAAAATAATAATGAGATTGGAGCAGCTCTGATGTATGAAAACTCTATTTCCACTATTTAGATATAAAACCAGTTTGTGCATGAAGCTGCGAGTTGGGCAGGAAAAGGCACTTTGGCTTCTTTCTGGAGCAGCGGAGATCTCGTGAAGGCCTTAATTCCAATATAGACCCACGCGATGGCTTTTTGGGGTGGTTTTGGTGTTTTTTGTTCACCGTGGGACAGGATGGGGTCGACATGAGAAGGTAATGATTATAATGGCATTATACCTTTAATGTGTTCATAATAAATAATAATGAAATATTGAATTAATTAGATTTAGACTAGGCTTAGGATGTTTTAAGGCATCTCCTATGGAATTAAACTGCACCAATGGGCAGCCAAGGGGTGGCTCTTGAAGTGGGTCGGTTCGGTTGGTGTCTAGAAATGAAGGGCGGAATCATCTGGAAGCCCATTCTAAGAGCAGAGGAAATGTTCGTTAAGAGCAATTAAGCACTTTGAGAACTAAATAACTTCCAGAGAAGCGAAATAGCGTTAAGAAATAAGCGAGGATCGGAAAACGACCCTGGAACGTGCAGAAAATTGTGGCGTCCTCACCATATTTCGACTTATTTACTCTTGACTTAAGAGCAGATCACGTCTTATTTGGCCATTTTAAGGGCTTTTTGGGTTAAATTTTGCTTTAATTCAACAAACTACAACAAACTGTGGTTTAATCTCGTTACACAGCTCCTGGAAACTGTTGGTTTGTAACGGGATTACACACACTAGCCGAGTTTAGACCGTTTCCTAACAAGGTTATTCAAGGATATTTGGCTATCTTTAATTTTCGAGCTTCTGTCATTACATACTCTTGTTTTCCACCTGTAATAGTGGAAATAATGAAATAACCCCCCAAACTCTTAAATTTTGTCCTTCCCGAGGCTGCGAAGTCTTGGGGAAGGTTAAAAATGCCCAAATTAATTTGGATTTCATGTAGAAAGCGAATTGGAGCTCAGTCATGATGGGACATGGTTGTTTGGCTACAGCTCATCTCTTATGATATTTCATTAGAGAACACGTCCTGAATTTCTAGACTATTCTAACTGTACGATATCGCCTATTGTATTTATATTGACAAGTTGATCTATAAAGAAATAGAAGAAAATATACTGGGAATATGTCCTTTATGGTTTGAAAGAGCTCTAGAAGGCGTCGGAGCTTCACAATATCCATTTGATGAAGTTTATTTGGAGAGAATTGGCACCGAAACCCTTGAATATAAGGGCTGCAGGATTCCAATGAGAGGAATCACAGCAAATCCCCATTGGAGCAGTGGGATTTTCCAATGGTATGAAAGTTCCCACTTGAATATTCAACTCTTGTGTTCTCTTGCATCACAAAGCATAGGATTTTTGACCGATCTGTATATAATTAGAGTAAAACTGGTTAATTACTCCAATATTAATACTATTTCTTGCTTTGAATCGTCGTTGCGTCACGTAGGAGGACACAAAAATGTCCTCAAAAGAGCGTTCACCGTATTCCTTGATCCTCAATGCCCTTTGTAGAAGTTGCTAATATTTTCTTTCAAGCTTTACGATTAATTATGCAAATCTCTAGATCCCGCTTAACCACGTTGGTCTTTGTTGCCCTTTTCATTTCCTAAGCCAAATTTCAACTGTACTCATGTCAAATATCATCTTAAATATAGGATTTTCCATCCTTTCAGAGGGTTTTTTTGTGCTTATTCTGCAAATAATTAGAATGATCTTAATGTTTCTCTTCAGGCGTTCGTGTTTTAGACGAGGATTGTTGAATAGACGCGGAATTAAATGGTGATACCTGGTTTCAGCTGGATTTTGAGGGATTATTTTGGCGAGCTGTCTACATTTCACATTAAAACAATATTTATTATTATTATTATTATTATTATTAATTTCATTGACTGAAATCTCTACAAGGCAGATATTTTAATCATAGATTCACCCAACAACGACCAGAACCAACAATTAAAACAGTTATTGCGTGTTGCTTTGGGATGCTCTGGCGTTTAGATTTAATCCGCATTTCCCTCTTGAAATGTATATGTTGGTAGACGCTTTTCCTAAGGAAAACCCAACTTTTGGCTGTTTTCCGGCTGACTTGCCCTTCGCATCTTGACGTAAGCACTAAATGTCTTCATTAATTGCTTTATTAGGGTTTATTCCAGCCCTTTCAAAGGCATCGTAACGACGCGGCCACGGGCGCGGAGGCCGGCGTGTGAATAGTCGGGATGGTGCAATCTTCGCAGGGAGCACTTTCCCTGCCTATAAATCTAATTTGATGGCCGCTTTTCAGATTTATTACTGTTTGTCCCTCGCCGCTGCTGGCAGGATATTGGCCCGAGCCTCATGAATAATGGATGTGGTTTCCAGAGCGGGTTTTATCGGCTCAGCCCATGAAATAACCTGTCTGGAATTTGCAAATCCGTTGTCAAATGTATTAATAACTCCGGGAGGGGGATTCTTGGTGCGTATATGGGGACAGGAGCGTGAACGTGGAGTTTAAGCATTCCATACATGTGGTCGTTGACATGACAGACCAAGAGGTCAAGTGCCAAAGGTTTATTGGCCATAAACTGCGCTCAGATCCTGAGGCCAGATGGATGATGAGCCCAGAGAATCAATTAGATCTCCAAATGCCTTTAAGAGTCTTCAATTCTCCTTCTGTATTATTGAATATCCACGGCTTTGCTTGATTCCCTCGGCTTTGTCCTTTCTGGGGCCGGGAGCTGGACCTGATGATCCTGGTGGGTCTTTTCCAGCTCGGGACATTCTGTGATTAACAAAACATTGGAGCTATTGGTAGATATGGGGTTTTAAGTCCTCCTGTTTAACCTCAAAAGACACAACCAACCGGAGAGTCTTTCTTGGTTTGGACCAGAATTCAACCCCTGGGAGCTGGATGCAAGGAGAAGAGAAGATTTATGTCAGTTCAGCCGGGCAGGGCTGGGCTGGTTTGTCTAGACCGGGCTTAGCCAAGAAAGGTTGGACCAGATGATCCTTGGGGTCGCTTAAACCTGGGATTCTACGATTCCATGATGTGTGTGCGCGTGCTCGTCTACTCACAGCTTGTGGGGACCAAGAAGAACGTGGTGGCATCATCTTCCACCAGTTTACACACTGTTGGAAGGACTCCCTGAGCTCCTCTTGACCTGGAGGAATATTGGTGGCCGTTCTTCCATAATTTTTCTCTTAGCAGTTTTGCTGAGCTCTTTTTCATGGGTTCCAGATACAAAATCTCTCCTGACAATAACGATATTTGCTCATTTCCTTGCATAGTTTCTTTGGATCATTTATTTCTACTTGTCTCATGCTGCTTCCACATCTTGAACTCGTTGAAGCTCTTGAGCGACGTGGGGGAATTTGGTGACTTTTTCTAACGTCTTCCCAGCAAGATATATTCTCCTTTTTTCTCATTCGTTCTGCCTTTTATTTTGCAAATGTGAGTGGTGATTATTCAAAACAGGAAAATAATGAGTAAAATATTTAGGTACAGCCTGCAGAACTTAATGTGGGCCATGTGTTAAGAATTCAAGTACAAATATGATGGGACTTGGTGACCTGAGAGGTCTTTCCAGCCTAAACAATTGTATCATTGTATGAAATAATAACGACTAGAAGGTGAAATTCATGGTCTTGTGTGATGCTTGAGAAGAATAAGAAACCTTTTCTTAACCTCTTTTAATAGTTTAGTTACAATAAGATCCTTCCTAGTTGTTAGGCCTTGAGTAATACCAGTTATCCATGGTACCAAGTCGCATCTTAAGGTTTATGTGCTGTTCATCTTTTCCTACGTGTGTCCGTTATACCTTAGGGATGTAGATATTTTTAACGTGATTGTGCGGTTCAAACGTAAACCAAACTTTGAGCTTTCTTTATAATTACCAGAATAATCTAAGAAAATAGATGGGATGGAGTCGAATAGTTATTGGGGTTTGGTTCTTGTTCAGTGTCCCTGTGGGTTCTGGGCCTGGCGCCATCTCAGGCCTTTCCCGCCTTTGGAGCCCGAACCAAACTGCTGTGCTTTAGTCCTTTTCTGAAGCATTTTAATCATCTGTGAATTGTTCCTTTGATATTTAAAGCTTTCTGCAACAGTGACAGTGGTTCATTTGCGGCCTGTGCTCTGGAATCACTCAAAAAGAGGAGAAAAAAGGAGAACGGGTCCCTTCAGCCTCCCGTATGGGTGTTTTCCCTTGGTCCAAAAAGCAGCTCTGAGCAAAAAGGGCTTTTTGTTTCCTTTTGGCTGAAGCCGTGGAAGAAGCAACTCAAACAATGAGGAAAATCCATATATCTAGTCAGTCTTTTGTTCCTTTGATTGCTTTTGTTGTGGCGCTTCTTGAAGGCTTAGTAGCATCTTCTATTTTGACACGGAAACCGGGGCGATTGGGATATTATGCTAAACGGCCTCTCGAAATGCCAAATCCTTCGCTAAGCGCTTTGGCAAATGCCGGCGGCGCCGCGTTTTCCAGGGATCCCCGCTGGGGTCTCTGAAGCGGGAAGAACAGGGGAAAAAGGCGCCAAATAGCGTCTTCGGAGCCTGAATAAATGTCAATTCCCAGGGTTTCTGTTGTACATCCAAAGGCACTCGAGTGGTTAAATGGCCGTGGCTACTGAGAACCGTGGAGTTTTAATATCAGCCAAGGGAGAGGTTTTGAAAGCCCTTCTGGCTACAGAGCAGGTAATGTAGTTCTTACGGCGTTTGCTTTTGCGCTTGAATTATTTTGGGTGAAGGTGTTTTCTGTAGAGGTGTCGTGAAGCTTTTAATGTGGCCTCAGTCTTGGGGGAAGCCTGAATTGGGCCTTAGTTAAAAAACCACACCAAAAATACAATAAACTCAACCAGAAACGCCCCCTTACAAACCCAAAACAACAGGCAACGACCTTAGTGAAATTCTACAAACGGAACTTTTCCGGAGTTAATGGATCTTCAAACCTTAAATTTTCTTAATCCTTCAAATGGTTGAATTAGCTCAAAGTGCGGATTTGAAATGTAAATATTAGCTTGTTTTTTGACTCTTTGCTATTAAATGTTTATAAATTCCGCCCTATTTGGTTCACGCTGTAGCTGATTGTTCCATAGGGTGCGTTGGCCGGAATCCCATACGCGTTATTTCTATTGATGTAACACCGAGGAAAATGGCGTCGTTGCAACTTCGGGGCCGCACGTCATTAAACTTTGATTAACTGATGATTGCTGACTAGAGTTTGATAAAACACTGAACCAATCAGGTCCCTTTAGTATCAAAATGCACTTTTGCACGTAAAAATTTTGGGAATATCGCGGCACATAAATTAGATATTAAAGTCTGACCCATGGATCTTTCAGAGATGGCGCCAACTTGTTTCCTTCTATATTTTGGGCAAATGGAAGAGAATGAAGGTGTAAAGGAAGGAATTAAAAGCTCAAACCATACATGGGGTTTTCTTTACGTTAGTTGAGCGTGATTTTTAGTCTATACATCAAGGGATTCCCATGTGAGCTGCACTAAACTCAATCAAGCTGCACCGTGTGGTTATAAATATTCAATTCTGGGTATTTTACTTTGTATTTCAACTGACAAATCTTTCACTGGTTCAAACCCCTCGTGGTTTCATAGGCCAATTTTTACGTGTGTTTCCGCACAATTTGCGTCCTTAGAGCACGAAGATGATGGACGCGTACCCAGGGATATATTAAATATTCTCCCCAAACCAGTTGCCCGTTACCAATGTTTTCTCCGCCTCTTCTCTAATGGGATTAAAGGAAAAATTATACTGAGGGTTTTTACTAAAATAGAGAGACGAGGGTACCAGAAGAAATGCAGCTTTAGTTCTTCCATCAGGACCTTGTGTTGGTTTGGAGGATATTGGGATATTTTCCATTCTAATTAAAACCCAATTGGATGGAGATTTCAGTTCTCCCGCAGTATTTTCTCCAGCCGAGCGCCGGTGAAGACGAACCCACCGATGTGGTTTATTCTGAGATATAGCATAAATACCACCCCGCCGGCCTTAAATCCTCCGTGTGCGACTGAATTTTCCGTGCTGTGTAGTGGAATTGAAGCTCAAACCAAACCAAATCTTGAACCTTTGCCTTTTGCCCTTAACAAAAAGCCATTTTTAGTGTGTATTCTCATTGAACCAGCTCCAGGATTCAAGCCTCACAGAATCAGCTGGGTTGGAGAAGACCTCAGAGAGTTGATTATACCTCTCAATTTTTCCCTCCGCTTCGGATTTAAACCTGGTCTGGCGCTCCTAATTCAGTCCTTGTTACACAAGTATGTTCCTTGTACATATCTGAATGGATTTTTTTAAATAGCAAGAGATTTTATGTTAATTGTTGATCATTATGGTCTCTTAGCAACAGCGTTTCCTCTCAAATGACCCTTGTTGTTTTGGAAGATTTTTGTCAGATTTGTATTCGTAAAACTCTTCTGAAAACTCTTTTGGGTGTTAAAATTAATATTACAGAGCTAAGAAATATGGTAGTTCAGTTACCTTCAAGGAAGATGATATAGATGCGAATCTGACTTAAATCTGGAATCAATCTCTTCACTTTCTTTGACTTACCGGTACAGATGGGATCAGACTCCGCTATTACATCTGTTACACTGATTGACTGTGCTTCTCAAATAAGAAAGGTCACTTTTTATTATATAACTCCTTAATTTAAGAACTTACTTGCTCCCACTGCTGACTTTAGGTTCTCTTTGTAACGGCATTAAATTAATAATGTGTAGCGTAGGGTTGTATTAAACCTGGTGATGCTGGATGAGCTGCAAGATTTCTTGGTTTCTCAGTAGGTTGACTTGGTCCCACGTTCCAGTTTTATGCTGCAGCTTCGCTATTGAAATCAGAATATTGCCGTTGGATTAAAACCAATAAAATCAGATTAACGTGTAGCCGTGAATCTACTTACGGTGCCAACCCGAGGAGGAAAAATGTGGTTGAGGCCTTGACTCTTGATCAAGTTGTCCCAACTAAACCAAAACTTGAAATATGAAGGTATCAGCAAAATGAAAACTCTATTTTCTAGGACGTTGTAGATGAGGAAATGTGGAGTTAACGGTGAAGGAGAACGGGGTCTTGTGAGGAATTGATGGCCGCAAAATCCAAGTTATCCATTAAACAAAGGAGGTTGGGGTCATAATATACAACGTTTTTGCGGTCATGCGAAAGCTGGTGAGGGCTTTTTATTAGATAACTACCTCATAAATCAGTCCAAATAGAACAACACTGGGATCTTACACCTCTTCATGGCTTTTTTTCCCCGTGATCTATGGCATAAACCATTAGGTTAAGTGCTGGCGAAGTCGAGCCGCGCGGATCTTCATCACGCAAACGGCGAACAACCCAACGCGCTCGCCATGCGAAGATCCGGCCGTAAATCAGCGAGGCAGCGGCCACCGAGCAGCTGCTCTCTCAGCACTCGGCGCTAATTAATTTAATTAAATTGCGGCGCGGGGGCGGTTGGCGGGTAGGACGGTACCTGGGACTCTGCCACGCAACGTGGAAAACCATCAATATCTGTAGCGACGCGCTCGTCGGCGAGGGAAAATCCTATATAAAGATGCTGATGAATTGGGATATTTCTTTGCCGTTCTATAGTAATTTAACTAATTCTGGTGAGTGTGGTGGGATTTTCACCAAGCTGTTTTTTGATCTAGAGTCGAGACGGAGAAAGGAATTTGTTGACATGGCAGCAATTAAAATCCTCGCCTCCGAGAACACAAACGTAATGATATTAAGTTTAATTACATATAATTAATTCTACAGAATATGGAAATAGCGCTGAATTGTGCGGCGCCGGTGTCTGTACATTTTATTAATGTGTGGAGCAGATGTGCGTGAAAGAGTCTGGAAGTCATCCAGAAGTTGGCGATTCTTAATCCGAGAGTGGTTTATTCTAACATGATATAACATGTGTGGAGACTGGATCGATGGAGAATGTACAGGTAGGGACAATAGAGCTCCACGTAATTATTTTAAGATCGTAATTAGCGTCAACTCGAATCCACATAAGAGCTGATCCCCTTTTTCTGTTGGCCAACACTTGGCGTTATGTTACTTTTGGATCCGTGTCTGAGCTATTTCATATGGCACATTAAATGTCTATATATGCAAAAGTGATACCTGGTGTTAGAAATCGAATATTCAACAATCTTGGTGTTTTGAAGATTATAATTTAGGAGACTTCAATGTTATTTTATTTGCCGCTTGTATCAAGTCAAAAGGAGCTGAGACTTTGCCCGAACGTAACCAAAGCTCCTTATAAATCTAATATATTGTCACTTAAATACACAGCAAAGTTGGTTTCCAAATTCAGCCCAATATATAATAGAAATCAGTGCCAGCGTTGGGTTAGTGGTTGGACTCAATGATCTTGAGGGGCTTTTCCAACCAAAATAACTCAATGACTCATTGCCCGCCAAAATTTGGAAGGAGCTCTAATTAATGGCAACACAATAGATTGAGTTAAAAATTAAACACTTAGATCTTTGTCATACGTCCTCTGGAGGAGGTGGGTTCAAATACTTAATACACAATCGTAATTAATGTTCTACCTAATTGGATGACGGCAGAGTCTTCGTCGCCAACGGTTTTGCTGAGATCAAAGCTGATCTTGTGTTTAACGAGACAAATTAGTTTCCTGAAGAATCGTAGTGTCAAACGCCCTGATAACATTTAGGCCTTGTCCTAAGATTAAATAATGAATAAGTCAACAATGTATTGTCGCTTGGGCAACGTATTTTTGGATATATGTTATTGCCATAAAGAAAATAACATTATTCCCCAATGTAGGTGCTCTGGGCTCACATCTTCAGTGCAAAAACATGTGTTCTGTTCATAGAAAATAATGGAAAAATGTGGGTTTAATCTTAGGGTAAATTTAGGCTGTGATCTTTTCATAGTGTTGTTTTTTCCTTTTGGTCAAAATAAGAGAGAACTTGGCGTAGGTTCCTTGGGATAAGATACATTGTTCCCATTAACAGAGTCAAAATGCGGTTGGACAACTGGTGGAGTTTTCATCTCATGCTGGACTTGATATCCAAATCTGGCTAAACATTAAACTATTGAGTTGAACTTCACTCTTGTCTGTCTACAAATCCTCCTCCTTTCCACTAATTTTTCAATATTATGGCTAATTTTGGCCAAATTTGGTGGAGGAGCAAATGTCCCGAGCAAAATGTGCCACAGGTTTGGTAGGAAACTGGAATATTGGAGGGGACTCGGTGGGGAGAGGAGGAATCGATGAGGTGATGGGGTGGGAAAAGGGGGTGTCATTGATCAGGAAATGAGGTTTCTGGCGTGTACAAAGCAATATGTTCCTATTGTAATGATGTCCAAGGTATTTCTCCTTAAATGATGCTAAAAAAAATACCCTTGAAAATGAAAAATGAACATCAACCCCCAAACCTCTTTATGGCTTTTATAGATGAATATAATAATATATCCCGAGTCTGTACAGCGTTCTATGGGCTGAAGTTGGGAAATAGCGATTTATTGCGCTTCTTCCTTCGTGCCTGTTGGTTCCTCATCAAGTATTGTTTAATTATTAGGATAAAAATGCTCACAAAGATGAAAGGAACGATCCGTCTGGTGTAACTCGTGTAGGAAGTGGTATCAGGATATTAGGATGTGAATCAAACGGGACACATTTTTATTGTCAAGCATTGCAAGAACACTCAATTTTGCTTTGGCCTTTGGTTACTTAAAGAACCAAATTGCTTTTTTCTACCATTTTTGCTTATATTCCTTCTGCCTCCTAAGGGCTGGTTGTTGATTGCTGGTAATTTCCTCCTCTAGTATCTCTATTTTTAGGCTGTTTGGCTTTTGAGTGGTATCTTCTTAGTTCAGACTTATATCCCCATCTGAATCAGAAATGACCAAATTCAACTAACTAATGCAATGTCCTTATGCTCTGGGAGCGTTCATTAATTTACAGCATAAAGCAGACGATGATGATTATTTTTAGCATCCATTCTTGTATCTAATAACTTTGCTTAAATAGAGTTTATTCCATTTGCCACAAGGAGCGGAGTAAACAAGTTGGAAGACGCTCAACCCAACCACGAGCGTCACCCGGAATGGTCTGAATTTGGGCTTTTCCCCCTAAAAACTGCCTCCCCATGAGTAAATATTGTATTTTTTATTAAATATAACATGCTTTAAGTTTTAATTTTTAATATTGAATGTATTTTGGCTGCCGTTTTACACCTGACTTATATTTTCCATGCGTTACCTTTGTTAGGGTTTGTTACTCAAGTGCGGCCTCTGAGCAAATTAAGCACAAAATCGTTAAGTAAAAGCGCTAATTAAACTCAACTGGGCTTTTTTCTTACCAAATTTCTCCTTCTTAAAACTAATATCATGACTAAACGCTACCCAGAAGACGCAAAACTTGGGTTTAAAAGCCGTGGGGATGCGGCTCCAAATTGAGGATATATCTGCAAGTTTCGAGAGATATTTAGAGCTCTGTCCGGTTTTTTCATTATAATTTAAATTTCCTCTTCAAGAGATGATTTTTTTGGGTATCTACAGGCTCTAAAGCAGCTGTGGGTATGTGTATTTTATTAATATTATTGATATTTTTGATTTATTTCGCTACGTTTGGTATTTAAAGAGGCTAAAAAGTGGGGAGAAAGGAAGGAGTGAACTTCAAGCTGATTTTTCCTTACCATATAAATCCAATATATATATTGTTTTGCTTTCCGTTTTGTTCCTTCGCGTGTGGAAAGTAAATATAACACAAAGGCAATAATTTCATATATTTGGCAGCGACTTCTAAAGTAAAACGGGAAGATTTAATGAACCTTTTCACTGGAAATCTACCTCTGTTGATTTTCTGCTTCTTCATCCCTTTCCTTCCTTTCTTGTTCAGCCAAATATTGCTCCAAGAAATCAAGTTGGATCCAAATGAAGCACTTGTTGAGATCCCAAGTATTTATTGTAGTATTTTCTGTATTTATATTGTATTATTTTCGAGGAGGAGAGCAGGGTTAATACAGAAGATTCTAGAAATAGAAGGGTGGAGATCTGGGTGATAATCATGCCTTTATTTTTCTATCTTACACGTTTATAAGGGGATGATTTAGCACATATTTGCGTTGAGATCAAAGACAAGAATCTACCTGGTTCTGACCAAGTGTATCACAAATTAAATTGTTATAAATCAGGTTAGTTTGTTTGGTACTTGAAAGCTTTTCCCGCTCGTTTCCCTCCAGTTGAATATGCGAATCATCCGTCTCTGGAGTCTGACGTTCTGTCTAACTTAAGTCAGGCCTAGTAAAGCCGAGGCCCTTGGCAGCCCTTCTGCAGACTTACCCGTTTTGTGGGTGTCGATGGGATGCTCAGGATAAAGAGCCGAGCCAGCTCCAAGAAGATCCTTTGCCAAGTAGTGTCGCGTGTGGAAATCTCCCCCACCATCCCCGTAACCATTCGCTTTGATCTGTTAGACTTAAGCGGAGCTCTTAATTAGCCCCATCGTTAACCACAATTTCCGTCCTCAGAACTCACACCTCTGCCCGTTCTCTTTTGCAGTGGTCCATGTAGATGTGAAGCGGGTTTAAAGCTTCTCTAACGATTGCTAAACGCATCAGTTGGTAGCGAGGGAGCCAATTACTCAGCGTGATTAAAAGCAAACAAATGACCTATAATTGCGTTGCATAATTAACAATTCACTGCGTATTAATATAGTTTTATTATTGAGTTTATCAACACTTCATAAAACTGTATAACCTGCGTTACTATTAGCTGCTATTACACAATATATATGAAGTTTTCAGCTCGGAATGGGCTTTAGTGTACAAGCCGATAGTCACTTTGCAGTGGGATGTAGTGGTTTTGAGCAGATAATGTCTCAGATAACGCGGCTCTTGCTTTTAATTCAGTGTCTGGTTATTCAGAGGAGCCACCAGTGAAATATCAAAGGCCAGACTCCGTTCTTTATGATCTATATCATGTTATTCTAAAGAAACCCCATATAAGCACTCAACTAGAGGGAAATCAGGAGTCGCACCTCTATTCCTTTATTCTTTCCTAATGAATTGGTGTAATTGGTAGAAATGGGCCATTTGGGAGTGAAAAACCCCTTTAGTACCTCACTGAAGGCACCAAATGCTGTTTGTCTACACAGGTATCAGGAATTGCAATCAAAGTGCTCGATCCTCACCTTTAGTTCTGCCCCCAGCGAGTGACGTTACGTGTTGTTCTAATAGCCTCAAGTTGTTGTATTTATATTTTTACCATTAAACATGCAAAACCAACATGTCAAATGGGATATTTAACGCGTGCACCTATAGCAAGCAGACCAAAGGGCTTTAATTTCATTAATTACCATGGTTAGTATCAACTGAAGCGCGCAAGAAGTTGCGGCTCTTGGCAGCTTCTCCTCAATGGAATATTCTCATTTTTGGTGATTTTAACCTAGAAAAACATGATTCCCGGTTACACCAGCTTTGTGGAAGCGGAGCGGCAGCAATTCCCAGCGAACCAAACCTGCGTATTGAATAAACGGGGATTATTTCAGCCGGAGAAAAGACAGGCAGGGTGACGGGCGCCCTGAGGGTTGTTGGTATTCAGGGCAGGGAGGGTGGTGGTTGTAGCTCCGGAATACAGCGAATTTCTAGAGGGTGTTTGGTGAATAAAGTGGGTATTGTGTCCTCGCCCGGCGCCTGCTACAATGGGGCCCTGTGCGATGAATTAGCATTTAAAAGAAGCTACTCCCGCTGGCAAAGGTTATGAAATGATGGCTGGGGTCTCCCCCCCATCCTTTCTACGCTTGCAGTTGTGTTTTTCGTGACTTTAGCGCTATCTCCGCCAACGTTTCCTTCTCTTAGTGCTTCTCCTATAGCTCAGGGCTTGGGTTTTGGTCCTTTTTAATTCCCCAAATTGATCTGTTGCCCGGCGTGAATCAGGTGGACGCCTGGATGGCACCCAAGTGTTAAATACAACCTGCCTGCTTGGGGGGGTTTGGATGCGCCAACGTGCTTGTTCTGGAGCCAGGATTTGTCTGAGCAAGCAAACAGGATGCAGAAACCACTCAAAAAGCCTTAACGGCCACAAAAATACGGGTGGAAATTGTAGCATCCAGTAAAACAAGCAGGACGGGGTTGAGTTTGAGGAGAGGGGGAGACTGGATGTTGTTGGTCATGGGTACGTTTGGTTGTTACGTTCGTAAAGTCTAATTTATGACATTATAAATAGTCTGGTTTATAACATAATAAATAGTCTAGTTTATGATATTATAAAAAGACTAGCTAATTACATTATACAAATAAAAAGCCTTTCTAATCCGTGGTAGAGAAATCCTTTTGTATAGGGTCGGAGTGACACTTTGTGCACAAGTCGACGTACCCACCTGAAGGGAAGATGAATCAAAGGCATGAGCGGAGATGTAGGAAACCCTGTGTATTTGTATTTGAAACATGTTGACAGTGTTTTGGACTGCGGGGCTTTATTTGCAGTGATTTGGCAGCTTGTGGTTTAACCTGGAGGACACAGACCATCCATCCCAATGCAGCTTCACCTCCCCGGCCTGCGCCTTTTGGCTTGAATCTTGGGCCAAAAGCCTTTACGGGAGCAACATTTGGACCATGTTGTCTGAATTTTCTCTTGCTTGTGTGTGCTGCAGTGGTTTTATTGGGTGTTTTTGGTTTACAAACCTCGTCGTGTTTCTTATTTAAACAAGGAAAAATCACTCCCAAACCCACCAAACACAAGCTTGATGTTTGTTTTTCCCAGTTACCTCAAATAGAGAAATATGTCAGACATCCAACTACAATATAAATAGTGAGGTGGAGTGTGACCTGGCTGAAGGGAAGAAGCCAGAGAGTCGTGGTCAATGGGCAGAGTCCAGTTGAGGCCTGGATCTAGTGCAGTGCCTCAGGGGCAGTGCTGGGGCCGGGATTGTTCAAGATATTCATCAGTGATTTGGCCGAGGGAATAGAGTGACTGTCAGCAAGTTTACTGATGACACCAAGCTGGGAGGAGTGGTGACACGCCAGAGGCTGTGCTGCCATCAGAGACCTGGACAGGCTGGAGAGTTGGGCGGGAAAATGTAATGCAATAGAACAAGGGCAAGTGTAGAGTCTTGAATCTGGGCAGAACAACCCCAGGTTCAGTGTAAGTTGGGGAATGAGCTATTAGAGAGCAGCGTAGGGGAAAGGGACCTGGGGGTGCTGGGGACAGCAGGGTGACCATGAGCCAGCACTGGGCCCTTGTGGCCAGGAAGCCAATGGTACCTGGGGTGGGTTAGAAGGGGGTGGTCAGTAGGTCCGAGAGGTTCTCCTGCCCCTCTGCTCTGCCCTGGGGAGACCACACCTGGAATATTGTGTCCAGCTGTGGCCCCTCAGTTCCAGCAGGACAGGGAACTGCTGCAGAGAGTCCAGCGCAGCCACCAAGATGCTGGAGGGAGTGGAGCATCTCCCGTGTGAGGAAAGGCTGAGGGAGCTGGGGCTCTGGAGCTGGACAAGAGGACACTGAGGGGGGACTCATTCATGTTTACAGATATCTAAAGGGTGAGTGTCAGGAGGATGGAGCCAGGCTCTTCTGGTGACAACCAGTGACAGGACAAGGGGCAATGGGTTCAAACTGGAACACAGGAGGTTCCACTGAAAGATGAGAAGGAACTTGTTCCTGGTGAGGGTGGCAGAGCCTGGCCCAGGCTGCCCAGGGGGTTGTGGAGTCTCCTTCTGTGCAGACATTCCAACCCGCCTGGACACCTTCCTGTGTAACCTCATCTGGGTGTTCCTGCTCCATGGGGGGATTGCACTGGATGAGCTTGCCAGGGCCCTTCCAATCCCTGACGTTCTGTGAAATCTGAATCCAACCTTAGGGATGTAAATACTTTCAGTATATCTATCTTTTTATTTTTTAATCGCAGAAGTATTTGCAAGGAAAAGGAATTGAGCTTCAGGGGTGGCCACGAGTAGGCCCGGCCTTGGCAAAGGGCCCTGGAGCTGCTGCCCCATCTGCACAAAATTATCCACCCGAGTGGTTTTTGTTCATCAACAGCCACGGGGCCGTATGGCAATGTTCACATCGGCAATGATTTCCAACGGATTCCCGTGTAGCAACGGCTCCGGATTTGCAGTCGTAGCCATTTTTCAATTTGGAAACTCGTTGAAGTGAGTAATGCAGCGTTGGGCCGCTCCTTGCGGAGCTTGGCCAGCCCTTCAAAATAACTTCATTTATCGCGAGGAGACGCCGATGGGCCGTCGGTGCTTTGGATTTACTCGCTCCGCTTTTAGAATTGAGTGGAAATTACTCGTATTGCACAACATTTTAATAAGAGGGACTGGATTTTGTGCTCGAAGCTTTTGGAAGTCTCCACAGATCTATTGAACTGAGTTGTTCTCATGCAGAAAACGAGTTTAAAACTAAAAAATAATGAACGCTATGCCAGCTTTGGATCTTATTGGGACAAGGTCAGTTTAAGCTCTATTTGAAATAAAATGGGTTTTAAAAAGACGGACTAAATTTCCAAGTCATTTCAATTTGCAGTTGTGTCCATCTTTTTGAAACACCCCATAATACAATGGTATTTAATACTTAATCATTGCGTCTTTATGATTATATACTGAGTATTGATCTGCCACAAAAGCCGGCCCTCTAATTATTATGATTATGGGGAAAAGCTCATCATGTCACAAAGCAGATTTTATAACATAGGCGTGGATTCTTTATGGATGCGAATTAATTTATCATTATTATCCATCATCAAAATCCCACTGATCACTAAAACAGCCACTTTTAGTTGTTGGGAAACCCAAGTGGTGCCTGATGGAATAATGAAAAATAAGGGATATTTGGTTATGTTTAAATTCTAAGGTGCACAATTGGAAACAAATCCATTGTCCTTGTGAGACTCCCAAAGGAAAGGTTCATTTTCTAGCTGGTCACTTTGTTCATATATATATATATATAAATAAATGTTTTTTGGAGACAGACGCAGACTTAAACATGTCAACTGTGATTTATTATGAAACAAATGGAGTGGGTTATTTTTCCCGATGCATTAAGGGAGCGCGATGGAGCACTTTGCTACTCAGCCATTATCCCTTGCAACGTCCATCGCTGCCGGATGGTTTATGACTTAGATTACGCTCAGATTAGCCTGTTTCTTTATATATCTCTTAATTCTTTGGGGCTTTTGGGAAGCTGAAGTGATGCATTCAGGGCACGCAGCCCATTGGGTCTGCAGCGAAGCCCCCATTTGTTTCTTTAACATTCCCATACATTATGGCAGCCCCGCAGTTTGTTTCCGTAATGAAGCCCATTCCCTTGCTCCCAGGAGGCTTTTGCTAAACAGAGATGGGAGGATTTGAATTTGAAGGAGTGAAGGCGAAACCGTCTTTCTGTGGTTTGTAAATGCGGGCGGAGAGGACGCGGTAATTAAAGATATCGGGGACTCAACTTGAGCTTCATTGGCCTTACTTAGGGTGCCAGATCAGTCCGCGAGTGCAAACACATCAAATATAACCAACAAAACCCCATTTTGTGTGCGCATCATTAACATAAGGGCTATTTATTACTTTCTTTGTAATATTCTGAGTGGTTTTTGGTGTCGGATGCCCGGATTAAATCACGCCCGGCGATGGGTTTGTGTCTGTTATGTTGCGTCTCGATAAGCTCGGCCTCCCTTTTCACCAACCGATTTGTTCTTTTGACGTCTTCACTCTTGATCTTTTCAACCTCCGCTTTATTCTTTGCTTTTATTTCTCCTTTCCATGCATTTCCACGTCCTTGCCCTTTCCCTTAAGCACATGTATCTATTCTATTGGTTCACGTCTCATTTTGGGGCCTTTTCTATTCCACTCAACTCTCCCCTTTTAGGCTTTCTGCTTGGCTTAGATTCAGCGCTGGCTTGATTTAATGTGTTCTTATGTTTCTTTAATATCAAAAAATACATGAAATGTAATATAAGGAAAATACGGAAAGCTCCAACAATGCCGTGTGTCAGTCTGTAGGTAAAATGCTGGATCTGTGCTCTGTTTTTATGGAACTCCTATGTGACCAGTAGCAGGTGCAGGTTACTGGTTTTGTGAGGAAAAGGGAGGAAACCCAGAGAATAATCCTATTTTCTGTTAACGTAATTAAAACATTCTGGAAATTTTGAAGCAGAAGAATTACAGAGTCACAGAATGTCAGGGATTGAAGGGACTTGGAAAGCTCATGCAGTGCAATCCCCCCATGGAGCAGGAACACCCAGATGAGGTTACACAGGAAGGTGTCCAGGCGGGTTGGAATGTCTGCACAGAAGGAGACTCCACAACCCCCTGGGCAGCCTGGGCCAGGCTCTGCCACCCTCACCAGGAACAAGTTGCTTCTCAGATTTAAATGGAACCTCCTGTGTTCCAGTTTGAACCCATTGCCCCTTGTCCTATCACTGGTTGTCACCGAGAAGAACCTGGCTCCATCCTCCTGACACTCCCCCTTTAGATATCTGTAAACATGAATGAGTCCCCCCTCAGTGTCCTCTTGTCCAGCTCCAGAGCCCCAGCTCCCTCAGCCTTTCCTCACACGGGAGATGCTCCACTCCCTCCAGCATCTTGGTGGCTGCGCTGGACTCTCTCCAGCAGTTCCCTGTCCTGCTGGAACTGAGGGGCCACAGCTGGACACAAGATTCCAGGTGTGGTCTCCCCAGGGCAGAGCAGAGGGGCAGGAGAACCTCTCGGACCTACTGACCACCCCCTTCTAACCCACCCCAGGTACCATTGGCTTCCTGGCCACAAGGGCCCAGTGCTGGCTCATGGTCACCCTGCTGTCCCCAGCACCCCCAGGGCCCTTTCCCCTACGCTGCTCTCTAATAGCTCATTCCCCAACTTACACTGAACCTGGGGTTGTTCTGCCCAGATTCAAGACTCTACACTTGCCCTTGTTCTATTTCATTACATTTTCCCGCCCAACTCTCCAGCCTGTCCAGGTCTCTGATGGCAGCACAGCCTCTGGCGTGTCACCACTCCTCCCAGCTTGGTGTCACCAGCAAACTTGCTGACAGTCACTCTATTCCCTCGGCCAAATCACTGATGAATATCTTGAACAATCCCGGCCCCAGCACTGCCCCTGAGGCACTGCACTAGATCCAGGCCTCAACTGGACTCTGCCCATTGACCACGACTCTCTGGCTTCTTCCCTTCAGCCAGGTCACACTCCACCTCACTCCCCGCTCATCCAGACCGCACTCCCTCAGTTCAGCGCTGAGGATGCTGTGGGACACTGTGTCAAATGTCAGAGGGATGTTGTGTCCTGCTCTGAGCAAATATCCTTTGATAGTACTCATATTTTTCATGGAACCGAACACCCTTGTGCCTGATATCTTCTGATTCTCCTGTTTCATTCCAAGGTAATTAGATCATCTGGATTTATTCCCATTAATTTGTGATTTAAAGCAATTAATAAGGTACAAGAAGCAGTGTAAACTCCAAGATTTGTTGATGGGGAGACTCGGTTTTGATCATTAAAACGGCTTGGCTCACATTTGACAATTAGAATCGCTCATAGGGATTTTAAGCCAGGCCTACCTAGGCCTGATGCCTTTTTAGAGCCCTCGGGGGTGGACGAAAGGAACCAATCTACTCCTCAAACTTGCCTTGTTCTGCCTGATAAAGGTTTAATTTCTTGGTTTTATGTGATTTCACACAGAAAAGTGGGTCAGAAATGATGGATGTGCTGTGTGGTCTCGGCTTAGGCCTGGATCAAGCCCTTTTTGTAAGTGTTGCTCATCAAACCCAGCACAAGTTCTTTGGACTGATGCTTTGAACGCTTGTGGGATGAGCAGTGGGCTCCATTTTAATAATAAACCACCTAAACCCCCCATTTTTATCAGGAATTTTTATCAAACTGAAGCTTGAAAGTAAAAATCAGTCACTACGTGTTCTTAGCAATTCATGGAATATTGAGGCGTTAGAATGGAATTGTTGTTACAAGGACTTTTACTACCGCCCAGAATCCTGCGACAGCACCGTGGTGAGTTGGAACCTCATGATAAAGTCCTGATAAAACATATATATTCATTTTTGTATTAAAAAATTGAACGATGCTTCCATATACCACACCCTTGTGTGTAAATAAATGTTTATTAGTCTGGATATTAAGCCGTTTTACTCAGGGTCTTTGTACGTGTGTCCATAAATCCACTTCATCGTAACAGCTTTAGTTCGGCTCCATTGCTCCGCCGCCGAATTCCAGCGTGACCGGGGGGTATTCCTGCAATCACCAGTTTCCAACGGTCTGCGTGCCAAAAGTCTTATTTCTTAACGTTTATTTGAAATAAATAAAAAGAAGAAAGCCCCAGGGTGGCCTTATTGCGACTGTGACGTCTCTTCCCTCTCCATAATGGAAGCAAGCGATGCAGAACACGAAGGACAAGAATATTGTAGTGCAAAAAGCAGAGGATTCCAAGCGAGGGTCTGATTAAGAAGCACATGAAGCGATCATCTTTTAAATGTTAATTTTCGGAGCACGATAACCTTGAAGTCGCGCGTCGGGGCGAGGAGCCCGTTGGTTTTGTGCCGATATCCCGGAGCGGGTCGTGGCGCGGGGTCGCTGGCGCAGCGAGGGCCCAAGGCCGGGGGCTTTACCGCGCTATTTTCTCCTTGATTTAGCTAAAGGACGTGTGATTATTGCCGAGGGCGCTCTCCTTGACCTCGGAGCTTCAGATCCGCCGGCGGTTGATGTGCTCGGAATCGCTGACACAGCAGCTTAGCGCCGGAGCTCGTTTAATCTTTACACCGCTCCTAGTTAAGCCTGAGATCTCATAAATCTGTCCTTGCGCTGCGCTCGAGGGAAAAGGAAACATTAAGTCGCCCCGGACCCATTGGGTTTGTGTGACTCTTAATTCCCTTTAAATCTGTTATAATTATTATTTATTTTTTAAATTTATGGTGCTGCACATTAAGGGCAATAAATATATTTATTGCAACAAATTTAACAGCGCTTTCCTCTCTTATTCTGAATTTTCAAGCCTGTGAGATGCAAAGAACATAGAAACAAGGGCTCAGATAACCAGGTGTCCTGAGGGAGCTTCAAGGATGTTGTAAGATACGTAGGAATTATAACTAAGTATGAAACACTGTGGGCGTCCATTGGTTTTTGCAAACAGAAATCAAGGCTCAGCCTAAATGTGAACAACCCCAAATCACCGTTGCCTTTTTGTTGCCGTTCAATGTCTCGGAGCTCTAAGGGTTTGCAAGTAAATACTGATTAAAACTTAAAAGCGTGAGCAAAAATGCTGAATAAACAGAGGGAGTCGCTCCCACTAAAAGCAAAACTTGGAAATGTAGAACACGGGTGTTTTACAGCAAATTTTACAAGAGCTTTTATTTCTCCTTGTGTATTTTTCTTCTTGCCTTCTGTTTCACTTGAGCTACTGTAATAAGGATGCAATTGGAGCTTTAGCAACCCTGGTTTAAAATGAGTCTCCCGCCCCGCTTGTAAAAATGGGAAAACAGATTTGACAGTCGCGGCCGTTTACAAGACACCGAGTGTAACGCGGGATATTAAAGAACTTTGTCATTGTCTCACATCCCGACGTTTTTAAACAGGATAAATCCCATAGAGGAGAAAAGGGATCGGGGGGAAATGCTTTAAAACTCTCAGGCCTGGAAGGAAATGCAGCGTTAAGAATTAAGTTGCATTTTTTGCGTTGTCTTTATAAGACTCAAGTTTGGTTTGGCGTGTGTTATACGTGTATATCCTGTTCTTAACGAGTATCCAATGAATACAGAAATCTTCAATTTTATCCCCCGAGAAGATTCCCCGATAATAAGAAACCATAATGAACATTTTTTGAGGCAAATTATGAAAAGGAATAATCTAGAAATTGGGCTTTGGGGCTTATTTAGTGGTCACTTGTCTTCTCCAGCAGCTGAAATTTCCTGCTTCAATGTTCTTCTAGCGCTGTTGTTGTGCCCTTTGGTTCTTAGGCCGTGGTTTAGCGGGGAACTTGGTTGGGTTAATGGTTGGACTCAATCTTCAAGGTCTGTCCAACCACAGTGATTCTAGGATTAGAGTGATTTTGCTCTTCATAGCATAGCTCTGCTCTGAGTGCATCTTCCTCTGCCTTTCTGGTCTGGTTTACCTCCAAACTAAATGAGGTTAATTGGTGGAATTGGAAGAGCTTGGCCCATGTTCTTACCGCAGGTGGACACCTGGGGTCTTCAACACCTTCCTTGCCCCTTCTCTATACAAAGGACATGTAGAAAGTCTAGACTAAGTCTTTAAAATGTCTCTACAAAGGCTGCCCAGTGACATGGTAGAGTCTCCTTCTCTGGAGACGTCCAAAGCACGTCCTTGTGCAACCTCCTTTAGCTCAAGGGTTGGACCAGATGATGTCCAGAGGTCCCTTCCAACCCAACCAATCAGTGATTCCGTGACATGCTCATGGGGTATTTCTCTGTTCTTATTGGAGATTGGTGGCTGTACTAGTCGGTAGCGAGGAGAATGTTCTGGTGATGTAGAAGGTGATATTTTTGGTAGCTTAATTTCTTATCAAGTTTGCCAGCCCTATCTATGGTGCTTATATTGAATTTCTCAATCTAATAGAGTCTGTTTCTTCTTCCGTAGAGAAGTCCAACCAATATTTACTCCATGTTTCATGGTTTTGCCATTTCAGGTTCACAGCTCAAGACCTTCACGTCGTTGAGGTTCTTGGCGGAGCCTTCAGACGCCGTCACCGCGCGCGGGGGCAACGTCCTGCTGGCCTGCGCGGCCGAATCCGACCGAGGAGCCCCCGTCATCAAGTGGAAGAAAGACGCCGTCTTCTTAAACCTGGCGGTGGACGAGAGGAGGCAACAGTTGGCCAACGGCTCCCTCTTGATCGAGAACATCGTACACTCCCGCCACCACAAACCCGACGAGGGTTTGTACCAGTGCGAAGCGTCTCTGGAAGGCGTCGGAGCCATCATTAGCCGGGCGGCCAAGATCACGGTAGCAGGTAGGCAGAAACGCTCCTCTATTTTTAATTTTTACAACTATTATTTGCTAGAAGCTGCTTTGTTAACACCCGCTCTTCAAAAGAAGCGAAGCTCAATATGACATTCCGACAGTTATTTCTTCTTGACAAGGTATTATTCTTGTTGAAATCCGTCTAATCGCCTCTTTGTTGCCGTGTATTTATTGTCTTCGGAACACGAAATGGTTGACGTTGGGAATTAACTTTGCCGATGAATTGACGATCACACACACAAAAAAGCGCCAAACTTCTGTAGGGCTGGAATTTATGAATTTTTTTATGGTTTATGCACTTTTTTCATAAAGAAAAACACTTGATGTAGCTCCCTGGAACCGGCACCATCTTTGTATTTCATTTAAAGCGTTTTTGCGGGGATACGGCACGAGAAACACAAATTCCTTACCGTCGTGTAGCGTCTTATTGAATTAATAAATGCCTTTGTATTAGACGTAGGTCTGAAGTTTTGAAGTGATATCTTTGATTCTGTGGAAGGATGTAGCGAGTCCTTAATAACCAAATTATTGGGGCCAAAAAGCAGTTGGAAAATCCTTCAAATAACAGGTATAAATTAACCCCAAACGTTTGGTACTTAATACCAATTAGAATGCGCTAGAATTAAGACCAAATGTCTTTATCGTCATTATTTAAGGAGGCAAAAGAAGACTGAAGTTCAATCCAGTAGCTCTATGACTTTTAACCAGCCCAGCTCTGTAATGTGGAGGATTTTTGATAGGAATTGCTGTATTGTGATGGGTCCCAATGGTCGCAAGTTTGGGGTGGGAGGAACTTGCTCATTCAAGACCAATTTGTCCATAAAACTGGAAGAACCGCTCAAGATTCTTTAATAGGAAAGACAGTGAAATGCTGAGATTGACATAGTGGATATTTGTTTGAATATTAAGGGTTTTTTTCTTTACTTTTTTGGGATTGTATGAAAATGGTTCATATTATAAGGCGCAACATAAGGCCTAGAACTCTTAAAACCAGCAAATTCTTCAAGCCGACGTGATATTTTGCTCTCAGAAGGACGCGTATTCCTGAGCGAGCAGAATTTGTGTCGTGTTATTTTGTTGCGGGAGTCGCTGTTGGCAGAACATCATTGACTTAAGGCGCTGGCAGATGGAAACACGGCGGAGAAAAGGACGAGGGGGCAAAGGAGAATTGAAGGTCTCGCGCTCCGCTGTGTTGTGTTAATCGCTGCTCGGCAAAGCAAATAAACCTCCTGACGCTCAGTAAAAATCCTCCTTGTGCAGAGCAATAAGAGAGAGAGATGTTTAATACTATAACACTCAAAAACCGGGTCTTTCTTGTGCGTTATTTGCTGCTAAACGTGATGTTTTGGGCAACCCGACGCTCTCACCCAAAGGAGACGATGGTGGTTTGTGCGGTTGCGCCGTCAGCAGAATACGGAATTAACGGCGTGATTTCACTTCATCTCTTGTTCTGCACAAGATTTGACTCGTGTTGGAGGAACAATCGGGAGCTTAATTTGGGAAGAGCTTTGGGAGGCTCTTTGGGAAGAGCTTAATTCACTGAATTAAACAGAATCTTGGGTGGCGTCGCTTTTCAACTATAGGTTTTCCTAACGTTTTAAGCCCTCACTGCGCTGTTTGGTGACGTAGAATCCATCAGCATTTATGTTTTTGGACATTAAAATTCCCAACTACCGCCACACGTAAGGAACGCATATATTTTATAGCAATAAATGGGATTTCATTGTGTTTTTTGAAGCATTAATGCTCAATAGAGCGGTCGCTCAAAGGTAATGGTCAAACACATGATCACTGCAAGGATATTGGTCTCTTAAAATCAAAATATACTGGTTTTAAGAACCCAACTAAAGAATGAATAAGCTCCATTAGATCCATTGAGACCAATGTCTTGGTGATCACCAGTAGTAGATGGCTGGAGATGATAGAAACAGCCTATATCTGTTCTAGATATATATTAATATATCAATATTCTATCAGTCGTCAATGTGGGATGTGTGTCAGTAAATTGAGTCACAAAAGCAGCATTTGGACGTCAAAGTATCGTATAATTAGGTTTTCTTCAATGTATTTGTAGTCCTTAAACTATATATATGTTCAACAGTTTATTCTGTGCATGGGTGTGTTGCTACTGATTTAGTCTTGGATTAAATGATGAGGGGATTTTGGTGGGAGGAGAAGAGGAGGGGGAAATGAAACAGAAAAAGCCACCAAAACTAAACCCCAAACAAACCACCAACTAAATAATCATAATTAATGAAAAAAACCAATGAAAACTGAACAGGAAAACCCAACCAAACCACCAACCAAATAATAATATAATTAAATATTTTAAATAATTGAAATGAAATGAAATATAAGGCATGTTTTATAATAGCACTAATGAAATTTAAACCTTCACGTTAATCTGGACAGAACATCAGCAGTTTGCAAAGAGCCAAGCTTAAAATCCGTGAAGAAATGTTAAGCCCCGCTTAACGTTAAAGCTTCACCGTCGTCCTAAGTGATATTCCAATGTTAGGAGTGGACCGATAATTCTACAAGGTGCATTGAAGTGGACACAGAATGGCTGAGAAATGCTGAAATATAATATTAGATGCTACCGCTATTTTGGGATATAATGAGCTAATAGTGAAATGGAATAATTTGGTGACAAAAGGAGGTGTCACTTTTAATATAATAGGGGATAAATGCAGGCAAGTTGTACTAAAATGTAGGAAATATTGTATTGGACGAAGCAAATATTTCTTATATATGATCCCTTTCTTTTTGATAAAGGAAGAAAACCACATTCAGAAATTACCTTGATTTATAACAACTAAACTCAACCAAATTCCGACTCGATTTTCCTCCCTCTTTTGATTCCGAATCACAGCAGCTTTTAAACTATTTAATGTGAATTCATAAACCATAATAAAAATAGTGGAGAAAATGATAATAGTACTTGCCATGTTTATTTTGGGCTCCTAAAAATTGATCTGGAGATGATGAGCCGCGTTTCTCTTCCAGGAAAGGAAGCGATAAGATATATATACATATATATTGTTTTCTCCTGGGAATTAATCCTCAGTGTCATCACTTTGCCCTTTATCACGTGGGATTGTTGGGGTATAACGGTCGAATCTTGAAAAGAAATGCTTTGATTTATAATTTATTTGGGGTTATAAACTAATTTTGGGGGTTCGCTTGTACCTTTCAAGTCGTGTTGTGGAGGCTGCTGTGGCCAATGATAACCAATGGATTAATTTTAGCGGCATTGCTAGGCTGAGATTTACCAAAACCCTGAATTTACCACCCTGAAATTCCTGCTAAGTTGCTGACAAATTGAGGCAATTAAATCCTGAAGTATTAATTAATAACATATCATCATCTTAAATATCGGGCTGTTTCAGTTTGATGTCTGGTTTATACACAACGGCGTCGTTAGCGTCTTACGGGACAATGAGAAAGAATTGAAAGATATTTGCAAATAATTTAATGATATACATCATGGGCAGGATCTTGAAGCTGTTTTAGTGCAATTATCACTGAAATGTCTAATTATTATAATATATATTAAACAATCAGGGCTTTTCCCTGAGTGTAAAGCCAGTAACAATGAATTATTTCACACCTATATTTATCTTATAGAAGAACGAAGAGCTATTTCTTTGGAAATACTTGAGCTGAAATGTGTTCTTTTCTTACCCACGAGCAGTCCCGGATAATTTGATAGTTAAATTTCAACCTCGATGTCACGTCGTTTGGGGTTAGTTGGGTGTAATCCCTATAGTTCAGCGTGAACCGCGACTTAAATTGTTCACCCTCCATATCCCGAACACGACAACCTGCCTCTTGGAATCGCGTTTCTAGCGATGAAGTGGATATTGAGCATCATTTATAGCGAATAAAGAGAATTAAACGTGCGATTGGCAGGAGCTGCCGAGGAGGGACGCGGCTGCACCCTCGTCGCCGCCTTTTCCTACATTTCAGAGCTGTAAAAACTCTTTTTAAACTTAAAACAACACTTGAGAACAGGTGAAACGATGGTTCTTGTCATAGAATCCTTAAAGGAAGAAGTAGCCGCGTTGATTTTGTTGAGGTTCGCGTAACCGAGATGCAAAAATCTCAGCACGGAGACCCATTTTTACACATATTTAATGAAAAATGACCGTCGACTAAGTTGCCGTCTGTCTCATATTTCCTTGTGTGCCTGAAAATGTGGCTTCTTGCGTGAATTTGGGTCCCCTCAAGCAGCACAAACTCAAAGCGTTGAGGAAGCCGGCTCAAATCTTGATTTTTCACCCAGCAGCAGCATTTTTAGGCGCTGAAATACTTATTTAGTGACAGCTTAGTCATCTCTACAACTTAATTTGCTTAAGTAGGTTTCGCCAAGTTATTTTGGCTCGTTTTCCGTCTCATTTCGCTGACCAAGTTCTGAATAAGTGAATTCTTGGGGTATCGAAGTGCTATTTTGCCGGCGTTATTCTCCCAATCCCAATTTTGGGTGAGCTGCCATGAATACAAATGCGACAGATCTTGTTTTGCTTTGATACCAACGTCTGGATGGGCGAAACCGCAGTGAAAAGTGAGCGTGAGACGTCGAACAAACGTGGTGGGGTGAATTCTGGTTGTCACCTTTGGGGATTTCTGGAGGTTAAGTTGATTTTTCTAACTTGGAACAAGCTTGTGAGCAGCTTTGGGTTCCAATTTAACCTTTCTAACGATTTCTTGCCCTCAGGCACTCGAAATCCAGACGCATTTATGGTTAATAAAACCATCTCGTTTGTCCTTGATGACCTCACCGACAAATAAAAAATCACAGAATGGACTGGGTTGGAAAAGACCTCAGAGATCATCAGGTCCAAGCCTTGGTCCAACTCCAGTCCATTGACTAGATCATGGCACTAAGTGCCATGGCCAAGCTCAGTTTAAAAACCTCCAGGGCCGGTGAGTCCAGCACCTCCCTGGGCAGCCATTCCAATGCCTGACCACTCTCTGCAGAGAATTGCTGTCTAATCTCCAGCCTAAATTTAAGTTGAAGCCCCGTTGTCCTATTGCTGACTGCCTGGGAGAAGAGCCCAAGCCCCACCTGGCTAGAACTGCCCTTCAGGTAGTTCTAGAGAGTGCTGAGCTCAGCTCTAAGCCTCCTCTTCTCCAGACTAAACAAGCCCAGCTCCCTCAGCCTCTCCCCATAGGGCTTGTGTTCCAGTCCCTTCCCCAGTCTTGTTGCTCTTCTCTGCACCCGCTCCAGCACTTCAATCTCTTTCCTGAGCTGAGGGGCCCAGAACTGAACACAACACTCCAGGTGTGGCCTCCCCAATGCAGAGCACAGGGGAAGGATCACTGCCCTTGTCCTGCTGACCACGCTGGTTTGGATCCAGGACAGGATCCCATTGGCCTTCTTGGCCACCTGGGCACACTGGTGGCTCCTGTTGAGCTTCCTGTCCATGAGTCCCCCAGGTCCCTTTCTGCCTGACTGCTCTCCAGCCACTCTGTGCCCAGCCTGGAGCGCTGCAGGGGTTGTTGTGGCCAAAGGGCAGCACCCGCCACTTGGCCTTGTTGAACTTCATCCCATTGGAATGGGCCCATTTCTCCAGTCTCTCCAGACCCCTCTGCAGAGCCCTCCTGCCTTCCAGCAGCTCCACACTCCTCCCAACTTGGTGTCAAATTTGCTGATGATGGTCTCAATCCCCTCATCTAAATCATCAATGAAGATGTTGAACAGGACCGGACCCAACCCTGACCCCTGGGGACACCACTAGTGCCTGGCCGCCAGCTGGATGCAGCCCCATTCACCAGCACTCTTTAGGTCGGTTGTGATGCCACCGGTGTCACTAGAGGAGAAAGCGATTTAAATGAGCTCGGTCAACGTTCAAGTTTCATCAGACACATCATCCAAGCAATTTAATTAAATTTATCTAGATTTATCCACCCTTGTTGGTCCCTGTGTGAGAAATATTCGATATATGTTCTCGTTTGGGACTTGATTGACATGCAAAAATTTGGGTTTCCAAATTTCTCTGCGGGCTGTGACTTATAGATGAGGAATACAGGGTTTACAGACTAAAATATATATTACTTAAACCTTCTTATTGTGTATTTACGGGCAGATATAATCTAGTGCTAACAGGGGATTGAAGTCTTGCCCATCTCTAATCTGAGCTGCTCCGTGAACCTTTAGGATGGAAACGGGAAGCGCGTTTTCTAGCCGTAAATGCACAAATGCTCTCAAAAAGCTTTCACTCCGCAGAGATGATAATGATTAGCATTTCTTATGCTGTTGTTTTCATGAAAAAGAAGAAAAGCCTGCGCAGATTTGAGGCAAATTGAACTTTTGTGCCTCGCATAATAGCCCCGCTTTAATTTGAATACGATTCAGAATGAAGTGGCCGGATAGGAAGTTAAACACTATATAGAGGGGGAAAAGAAGTTAAGTGCATGTGTTTTAATACACAGGGAAAGATGAAGGTGTTTACCAGCGCTATCACAAAGGGCACAACAAAAAATCTGAGGAAGGAAAAGCAATTTAGTGGAGAGCAAGTCATGAAGTTGCTTAATTTTCTGTAGAGCAATAAAACGCGGTAAAAGGAGGCGGTGGTTTTATTCTGAATCCCACCAGCGTCGCTGAGAACCAGCATTTGAGTGATAAACGTTGATTTTCATGGGTTTCTAATGGAATCCTAAGAGCTCACCTGGGCTGGACTCAGAACTAAATCTTGCACGCCGTCGGAGAATAACATTTTGGGCTGGATCAGAATGAATTGAGTATTTCAAATTGATTTTGTTCTCTTGTTTAGCTCATTTAAAGCCAACTCAGACACATTTGTATCACGACACACTTGACAATTGGGCCTCTTGATGTACGAGTTGAAGGGAACGATTCCAATAAGTAATTGAGCTTTAGATTGAGGAAAAAATGAAGTGGTCAAGATCTAAGAGGATTTTACCCCAAATATTGGGAACTGGAGAGAAATAACACTTGTTTCTGCTTTTTTTGCACAGTTGCTTAGACTAGAAATAATTGATTTGAAGAGAAATGAAGATTTCCTTCAACTTCTTGGTTCTAGAAGCTATTTCATAACATTTAGACCAGAACTAATGAGTTCAGTGTTTTGCTCAATGGAATTTTGTTTTTTGGAAACCACTACACTCTACTGAAATGAATTTATATCCATTGCAATGTGTCTTTTTAATTACTGGGTTTTGAGATGACGAGTAAATATTTCTATTCTTTGGCCAAATTCTTCTGGAAAACGATTTATTTTGCTGTTTGAAACGTTTCTTTTGAGTTTATAGCCGAACTTGTACAGTTTGATGCGTCGTCGTCCTTTGTTTCTGGATGTGGCTTCTGGGATTGGATTCGGGTTTTGCAGTTTGTTCTTTCAATACTTTTCAAATAGCGAACGTGCCTCTTTCTTCTGGATGGGCTGTGCTTATTGAGATAGACATAGACAAGCTGTAGGCAAATAACAACTACTAAGCGCTTCGTACCCCATTTTATATTGATGCTTATCGAGAGCAATATCTTGAAAGTGCATCTTTCTCCAGGATTGAATGGTTGTGTAGAAATAGTATTTTCTCACCATATTCATGGGCTACGTTGGGGGTTACATCTGCAGTGGCAAAAATAAGCGTTCAGTCCTTTCTATGCCCTTGAAAAGTATGTTGGTAATAGAGGGAGGGGAGGGGGAACACTAATTGTGGCCAAACCTTATTGAAAGGATAAAAATAACAAGAAATTAATATAGTTATTGTCAAAGTAGAATAGTTGTAGCATACGTGTGAATTTGAATCAAAGCTCTTCTGCCACGGTGCCAGTTTATCTCCCAGTTCGCCCTGGCAGGAAGAGCCCAACCCAACGCACTAGAGCCCAATTAAAAGAACCCAACCCACCCAATTAAAAGAACCCAACCCAATGCTCAAGAATCCAACCCACGCAATTAAAAGAACCCAACCCAATGCTCAAGAATCCAACACACCCAATTAAAAGAACCCAACTCAATGCTCAAGAATCCAACACACGCAAGTACAAGAACCCAACCCAATGCTCAAGAATCCAACACACCCAATTACAAGAACCCAACCCAATGCTCAAGAATCCAACACACGCAATTAAAAGAACCCGAAGCACTAGAATCCAACCCCCCCCAATTAAAAGGACCCAACCCAATGCTCAAGAACCCAACCCACCCAATTAAAAGAACCCGAAGCACTAGAACCTAACCCACCCAATAAAAAGGACCCAACCTAATGCTCAAGAACCCAACACACTCAACCAACAGAATCCAACCCACCCTATTGAAAGAAACCCACCCATCTAGTTAAAATAACCCAACCCAATGTGCAAGAACCCAAGACATCTAATTAAAAGAACCCAACACACAGAATTACAAGAATCCAATGTGCAAGAGTCCAACCCAATGCTCCAGAACCCAGCACACCCAATTAAAAGAACCCAATGTGCAAGAACCCAACTCACCCAATTAAAAGAAGCCAATGTGCAAGAACCCAACTCACCCAATTAAAAGAAGCCAATGTGCAAGAACGCAATGCACCCAATTAAAAGAACCCAATCCAATGTGCTAGAACCCAGCACACCCAATTAAAAGAACACAACCTAAGGTGCCAGAGCCCAACGCACCCAATTAAAAAACCCCAACCCTGCACACAAGAACTCAACATACTGAAGTGAAAGAATCCAACCGAAGGTGTAAGAATGCAACTCGACCCAATTAAAAGAACTCAAGACATCCTATTAAAAGAACCCAACACACAGAATTAAAAGAACCCAATGTACAAGATCCCAGCCCACCCAATTAAAAGAACCCAATGTGCAAGAACCCAACCCACCTAATTAAAAGAACCCGGTGCTCAAGAACCCAACCCAGTGCTCAAGAACTCAACACACCCAATTAAAAGAACCTGAGCCAACACTTTGGGAATAGGCACAAATCAGATCTAAACATAAATACAACAGAAAACGCAGCAATTCCGGAAGAAAAAGGCAAGTGGGAACACACTGTGCTTTCTCATGTCCTGGCATTTCTCTCCAGGGTTACCCGATGGAGTAACTCTGGTGTAAATATCCTCGGAGGAGCAGAGACCCTGTGCACAATTGAGCAGCAGCTCGGTTAATGTTGCCTGGGGAAAGCAAAGACGCCACGTGGGTTTATAAAAGCAATAACGAGCCATTTCTTATCTGTATTTTAACCACCCGGATAATAACAGGCTATCCGTAGCAGCTCTCCTGATTATTGCTGTGTTTAAGATGAATGGTTGTACAGTTCAGCATTTCTCCATCCTACATCTGTTCTGGACCACGTGCAAGATGCGCAGTCGTGTTTATGGGGCGGAAATCGTGTTTATTCGCAATAAGGGAGGGGATGTAAAAATCACATTGGAGCGCTGATATCAGCTCAGGAACAGACAAACGAGGCGGGGAAAGGCTCTAGGCCACGAGGAGAAGCACAAGCGTTATTGGAACGTTGTCTCCGAAATGTGATTTTGCATTAAAATCAGTCGGAGCAAGTCAATTCCCCACCATAATCCTCCCCTTTGGGCCTGGAGTAGTTTTGACAAGATCCCCATCCTAATCCCCGGAGCGCCGTGTAATTTTACAAACTCCGACACAAGCGCTTATCCCAACCTTTGGGTTTTAACGTAGGTGCAAGTTAACCCCTTAATATTATTATATATATATATATCTATCTATATTTTCCATTAGTGGCTAACGGCTCATCCCGTTACGTAACTATTTCTAATCTTACTTAGTATAAAACAATAATAATATTCCATTCTTAGATACATCTTCTAGGCCACCGTGGGACTGCCCCAGTTTTATCTCCCAAGGCAGAGATATTGATTTGATGCTGGAATCAAATAACCCCAAGGCCGTTGCGTTGTGGTCGTCATGGCCACTAATGCTTTTTCTTGCTAAAACTCCTCCATTTGGAATTGCTAAAATTCCTCATTTTGGGGGTGGGAAGTGACTTGTGGCCCCTTGTTATTTGGTGGTTAATTCCATGAATTAATATGTGTATATAGATACACACACACATATGTATATTTAGATATATCTGCAGGTATTGTATTGGAAGATGAGCTTGTGGGAATACCAATTATAAAATAAAATATGAAGAAATAGATTATAAATAATTGAATTAAATGAAGAGGATCTTCTGGTTGGGAGACGCCATTGGGCAAACTCGTTGCTTTGGGTGAGAAATGATGATGTTTTAATAAAGGTAATTTCTAAGAATATGAAATGTTGAAGTGATTGAGAACGAAGGCGAAAAGGAAAAACCACTATAAGATGGTATTTGACTTATAGAAATTGCACCCAATTTCTCGATCTTCCTGCAAATTGATTTTCTTGTTGATAATTATTTTTAGTCTATTTATTCTCCTTACATCCTATTACATTAATGGACGTAATTGTGAGTTTTCAGGAGGTATTAATTGAACACAATGGTCAAACTTGGCGTCATCTCATTGAGACATAATTTCTAGTTGCGTTGCTGTATGTTGGTTTAAGTGTGTGGCTTGTTCTACTAAATGTATATATATTAATTATTTGCCAGCGTTAATGTTATTTTTATTGGTGCATAAGATAGTTCTTTAAAGATATTTAAAACGTAAAATATAAATTAATATATATATGGGCTATGTATAATTATATTCATAGACTCCATGACCTTAAAGTCTTTTCCAAATGATCCTATGATGTTTAAGTCATGTGGATATTCAGCTTTTTCTAATTTCCTCTAATCTTGATAAATTTCTTGCGTAAATCCCCAAATATTGTACTGAGAGGAAATCAATGGAGGCGAAGCTGAATCTTTCTATGGACGGACCTGAAAATTAATTGTTGAAATAAGAATCAGTGCTCATTACAATGCTGATAAAACACAGCGGAGAAATTGGGAGCTTGTCGGGTTTTTCTAACGACCTCGACATAATTGCCGCTATTTGCACAATTTCATATTTCACTGAGCTTCAAGCTTATTGATTTGGAAGGTTAAAACCAAACAAAACCTGCTCTCTATTTGCCCTAATCCTGATTTATCCCTCGGGTCAGTCGTTCTTGTTGCTCTTGTCCATGTTTATCAGTTAATTACAATTTATACTCATTATTACTTTAAAAAAAATGGCATTTAGTAGTAGAATTGTGAGTAATTTAAAGTGGGAAAGAAATGATGGCATTTGGGCAACAATACCTCAAAAATAATGTCTATATGTATATTTGTGTGTGGGGAATCTCCTCCCATTTCTATACTTATTATATAACAGAATAAACTTCATCGGCTTTGCTATCCAAAGGGGATATTGATATATTGATGTATTATTAATATCATTAAACTTCAGATGCTGTTGATATCACGGGAAGTGAAATTTCTAGAATATATCGCAAAATAGCTGCAAATATTTACCAGTGCGGACACCAAATGTCCTTTTCTGACTATTTTTCTTCCCTGCGATGACCAAGAAGGTGCCAAACAAAACGACTTGGTCTCTTCCATCTCATTTATCCCGTGGATCAATCGATATCAAGAATCCACGTTGCGTTTCCATTCAGACTTGGGCTATTTTGCTCCCAATTGTATCACAGCGGAGCATCAACCTTTAGGATGTTTTTTAGTGTTTTCTTAGGTCGTTTTGAAGTTTTCCAGATTAAAACATGGAAGAGCAGAGATCAGCCAGAGAAACGTGTATCCCACCAGGCACTCCGCTCGCCTGCGTCAAACTCAACGGGGATTTTCAAGCCTATTTGTAAGAGCTCAAGCACCTTCTCACTGTTGCAAACAACGCTGAATGATTTATTTGGGTGGAAAACACGCGATATCTTGACTTTCCTAAAGACGCTTTTGTTTCTCAGCCATCCGTCCTGCTTTTCATGAGCGCTTTTCTCTTCCCAAAGCCCAGAAATTGGAGGAATCTCCATTTTCAACAGGAATATTGTTACTCGAGTTGAAGCATCTCTATGAAATTCAATGGTTTTTGCTTTGGCCAAATAATTTGCCTGGCTGATAATTTTTGAATGTTCTGCCTCCAGATTGAATCTAAACCTCAAGATTAACGGAAACTTTAGGGGCCGGATTTAGTCCTTTCTCTAGGCTGAGGTTAATCCCCTGCCCTCCGTTTGATCCTAACAAGGCAAACACCCGCGGAAAGCACCACACGCTCGCGTTTGATCGCGTCCGACCCAACCGGAGGGTCAAACGGGGTATTTAAATCTATAAATCTATTTTGGAAGAAAGGTTTTGATCCCAAGACGAGCAGGAAAAGGGCTTTTTGGTGTTCGATACGTCGGAAGAAACTCTTCGTCCCTCTAACCTTTGTAAAGCTGCTAGAGGTCGGAGAATTTCGCGACGCTGCGTGGAAAATAGGCGGAGCTGGAAGGTGGGTTTTTAATGGTCACGTTTAATTAAAGGCGCTAATAAACTCCCAGTGCGTTGGGGAGAGAACCCCCAACTTGTGACTTGGCCATTGGGATCTTTTGATGTTATTTTGTTCCATTTCTTTGCACGTCTCTTCATGACTTGGGAGGTGGGAATTAGCTCGGCGGCGCTCCAGACGTCCCAACTATTATCACAACTGACAGCGAGGATGAAATAGATATCGCAATAATGACCCTTGGACGGCAAATCGGATCAAACACAACTACTTGGAACCAGCAAGAGTGGATTTATCACACTGGAAACAAACTCCCTGCAAAGCCGGCGACGAATAATCCCAAGTTTCCGCGCATACATACTTCACAAAGGGTTAATGAATCGTTAACATCTCTTTAATGACTAGTTAATCAGCTCTTAGGCTAGTGGAGGCTTGCAGATGAAGCAGATGCTTATAACCATCTGTAATATTTCTTTCGTTAGTCATTCGCTACGTGTTGTTCGTATTGGAGTAGATGCCTGGAGGGTGTTATCAATGCTCCACCTCATTGTTGTATCGCTTCAAAAAAAGTTGGACCAAAACACAATCAGATTCTCCATCCAAATTCTCCTTCTTGGTTGTTTCCCTCAATTCAACAGCATTTTTCTCCCATCTATTTTGCATCATTTTCGACTTTGAAATGCGTGTATATTCCTTACGATGTTTTTCCACAGCGCTTTATAAGTATTTTTAACACCCAATCACTTCGGGATGCTGTTTGTTACTTTGGAGCTTGGTTGCGCATTGATTTTCAATTAGATTAATGTGATTCTCAGGCGCGCTTTGCGTAGCAAAGTCTCGTTGTTTCTGCTCGCGTGGTTTCCGGCGTTATTCCCAATCAAAGTTACGCCTGAATCTAAATATTAAATCTAAATATTAGAATGTTTTCATCTTAGATGCATTGCTTAATTTCCAATGTTTGTCACTTGGCGATGCTGTAAATTGTAGAGCGGAGGGTGGGATTTTGGGGCAAAAAAGCAACATTTTGGTCGTCTTGGGACACGATCGCTAAGAGACTTAGTACTCATGGTGCCTTTTAATATGTGCCTTATATAATTTAAATAATGTAAGTATCATATCCTAATATAACAGTCTTGAAAAGCACGTTAATAATATCATTAGATGCGTCTATCTCTTGTTAATTGTTAACTGGGAGCAGAAGATCCGCTCTGAAAATGTGTGAGGTTCCAATTCAATCCAGAAATTAAAATACTATGGGGAAAAAAAAAGCCATTTTTTCTGGCTTATCTGAATTCCCAAAGTAAAATTACAGGGAAAAGAAATGAATAAATAATCGCAGGTTCTAGTTCTTCGATTTATCTGGTTCCAGCTTAACTAATCAAATAACTGCTCGGTCTGGGTCGTAAGCTGCTTTTCTCAATTTTTGTAGCAAAAAATATTGATTCGAGAAGCTTGAGGGGCTGAAGTATCTTTTTGCACCTTCTACATGGAAATAAGTTTCTATTTTATATCTTTTTAGCATCTCATTCTTAAGTTTTATTCTGTTGAGTTTAATCATGTTTCACTGCCACGTTTCTGCGCAAAATCTCCCCGTTCTAAGGGAGGAAAGTTAATTAATCCAGGTACTCGCTTCAGTAATTCCTAAATATAAGTATTCTTTAAAATCTAGGTTGAAATTATATTCCTAGTAATATTTGAAACATATGGAATCACAGAATGGACTGGGTTGGAAAAGACCTCAGAGCTCATCCAGTCCAAGCCTTGGTCCAACTCCAGTCCATTGACTAGATCATGGCACTAAGTGCCATGGCCAAGCTCAGTTTAAAAACCTCCAGGGCCGGTGAGTCCAGCACCTCCCTGGGCAGCCATTCCAATGCCTGACCACCCTCTCTGCAGAGAATTGCTGTCTAATCTCCAGCCTAAATTTAAGTTGAAGCCCCGTTGTCCTATTGCTGACTGCCTGGGAGAAGAGCCCAAGCCCCACCTGGCTAGAACTGCCCTTCAGGTAGTTCTAGAGAGTGCGGAGCTCAGCTCTAAGCCTCCTCTTCTCCAGACTAAACAAGCCCAGCTCCCTCAGCCTCTCCCCATAGGGCTTGTGTTCCAGTCCCTTCCCCAGTCTTGTTGCTCTTCTCTGCACCCGCTCCAGCACTTCAATCTCTTTCCTGAGCTGAGGGGCCCAGAACTGAACACAACACTCCAGGTGTGGCCTCCCCAATGCAGAGCACAGGGGAAGGATCACTGCCCTTGTCCTGCTGACCATGCTGGTTTGGATCCAGGACAGGATCCCATTGGCCTTCTTGGCCACCTGGGCACACTGGTGGCTCCTGTTGAGCTTCCTGTCCATGAGTCCCCCCAGGTCCCTTTCTGCCTGACTGCTCTCCAGCCACTCTGTGCCCAGCCTGGAGCGCTGCAGGGGTTGTTGTGGCCAAAGGGCAGCACCCGCCACTTGGCCTTGTTGAACTTCATCCCACTGGAATGGGCCCATTTTTCCAGTCTCTCCAGACCCCTCTGCAGAGCCCTCCTGCCTTCCAGCAGCTCCACACTCCCTCCCAACTTGGTGTCAAATTTGCTGATGATGGTCTCAATCCCCTCATCTAAATCATCAATGAAGATGTTGAACAGGACCGGACCCAACCCTGACCCCTGGGGACACCACTAGTGCCTGGCCGCCAGCTGGATGCAGCCCCATTCACCAGCACTCTCTGGGCCCGGCCCTCCAGCCAGTTCTTAACCCAGCAGAGAGTGCACTTGCCCAAGCCATGGGCTCCCAGCTTTTGCAGGAGTATATGATGGGAGACAGTGGCAAAGGCTTTGCTGAAGTCCAGATAGACCACATCCACGGCTTTCCCCTCATCCACCAGCTGGGTCACCTGATCATAAAAGGAGATCAGGTTGGTCAGACAGGACCTGCCCCTCCTAAACCCATGCTGGCTGGGGCTGATCCCTTGTCTACTGATTATTCGCAGTCAAATGACAATTTTAAGCCGTTCTGAAATATTTTTTTAGTCAAGATCTTTGAGGAGTCATTTCATGAGGGTGACATTAGAAATACACCGTTTTATTTTGTCTAATGCATGGGCGATAAATTATTATTTACTGAGAGTCAGTTTTGATATGGAACGGAAAGGGCATGGATGTGTTACATACATCACTGTGTGCCAGGAAAAACATCCCTGCATTCCGATGTTGGAAAAGCCTCAGCCCTTGAGTCCAGTGAATGTCTCAAATGTGATAACTCAAGTTCAGCACAATTTGACATCTTCATAACATTAGGACTTGATAAATTCTATTAAAATTACGAGGCAAAGTAAGCGCTGGGCCCTTAGCCAGACGCTCATTCACTGTTCGACTCTGTTAGCAAATGTCTTTCCTTAGAAGATCTAATTTCCCTTCTACTTCATAGTCCTATCATTCCAAATTAAATTGTTCCGACTTATATTTTTCATCCCTCAGCTTGTAAAAAGGCCTCTGGTGATTTGCAGGATCCAGGAGCCCCTAAATCATCGTTGAACAGAGATGAACTCGGCGCTCCCAGCGCGCAGAGCTCCGCTAGGCCTCAAAATATCTATGTAATAACTACAAGCTGACAGAAAATATCAACAATCTTTCAGTGTTGCATGAAATTATTTGGTACTTGAGTGGAGAGGGTCGGTAGGATGGTGTTTTAGGATAAAATGAGTTTTTGGTGTGAAATTTAAATGGTGGAAAGTGTTAGAAACCTTGAAAATTTTGAGAAGGCCCAACTTGCTTTTTCGGTTGTTCTGGGTAAAACGACATTGAGAATCAACCGCTTTGTGTTGTATTTGGAAACTATGATTAATATCTGTGTTTTCGCAGTAACTTTGTTCACATTCTGCCTGTGGAACACGACATCTGTGTTTGCTCTGGGAAGTAAATCCATTTGTTGGGCTTGTCAGAGGCGGTGAAGGAGAAACAGTGAATTAGGGCGTCGAGGGAGCGCGGCTGTGAACGGGAGCAAAGGAAAAGCAGGGGGCGGAAAAGGCCTCTCTGAGGTTTTGGGCTTGGCAGCTGAAATTCCGCACTCTGCAAAACATTCTGCACCAAACACAATAGGGAGTGATTTGTGAATATATTTTTAATGTAAAAAATAGAGTGATTTTTGCCCATCGTGGACACGGACACAAAATCCCGAGCTGGATGTGGCTGGGGATCCGATCTGTTGTCTGTTCAGTCCGTATATTAAATATTTAAACCATTCCAGGTGCTTTAAATTGTTCTTTTGGATCCTCCTCTTTTTTTGTCGGAGTCGATTTTGATTTTTGCCTTTAGCGGAGATTTGTTGGAAAAGTAACTTGATGACAAGGGGGAGTTTGATTGATTAGCTTGGAAGAGTCATTAATGTTAAGGAATAAGCTTTTTTAAGAAAAAAAGTGAGTTAAATATAATGCTAAGGGTTAGAAAAATCATTATATAATTAAAAAACCTGATTATATATGGAGGCAAACAACTGAAAACCCAAGTCTGGTGTGTTCACGGCCCTAATCCATCCTCGATCAGCTAAAAATGCCCCAGGGCCAGACGGTAAATTCGGCCTCATCCAACGTGTAGGCAAAGAGAGAGAAAATAATCGTAATGCTTTAAAACGAATGCCCACATTTGAACACGTCCTGCTGAACTTCCAGCGCCGAGGGTGCATTTCAGTGGTTTACAGCAAATAAACTGGCTGTGGAACAAGAAAGCCGAGTTTAGTGTGTTGCTCCAGATATTCTGCCGCCTTTATTGCTGCCAAGTATTAATCACTGCGGTGACTTGAGGGAGACTATAGAGGGATTTAAATGAAGCTGGTTGGAGTTATACAATATATCTAACAAGAATATTTCAATGAAACCCCAACATTCTCTAAATATTGACTGGAAATAACTAAACCCTTGGTGAAAGGAGCACGTAATATATCGTGCCGTATATTGACTACATAACGTAATATTTTAGCTTTATCTTGCAGGGGAGAATTAGCTGAGTCTTCTCAAGTTTGTTGTGAAGTCGGCTGAAAATTATCAGGAAATAATTTCTAAGGTGAAGATCTTAGACATTAGAAGCTGATGCAACTTGCTATTGTTTTTCAGTTATAAGTGTATTTTCTGAGCGACGAACCGGGCAATGACACAGCTATTGGAACTGGCATTAGAACGACATAACCCCATTGCTTGTCTGTCTTAAACCTGTGGCCGTGTTGCATTTTCATAGGAGAAGAGCATTTCCAGTTTGAAAAGAGACTCTTGGAAGTCGGGGGGTATGATGATGTTTATTCATCATGTGAATGTTGCTTTTCCATATACCTTCTGGGTTTTTAAGATGAAAATCAAGGCTGCAAAATAGGGATGAAAATGCAAAGAAAACTCGGTTGGCAGGTAAAATGGAACAGAAAACCGTGGCAAGTTTTACTGGTGCTTAAAGTCACCGGACAAGTTTGTGGTGTCCCACAAGCTCTTGGGTTTTGCAACAGCTTAAAGTGAAGGTGGCGAATGTAAAATGTTGTGTCATCTTGTTTTCTTGCTCTGATTTATTTGCACTTAACGTCCTTTTTGATGTTAGAAAGGTGGTTTTTAAACAGCTCCGTCCAAAACGCTGCTGTTGTCGCTCCGGGAGGGAAAGACGGCGCCTGATATTCACCTGTTATATGATTTTTCTCCTCCAAATTGACATTTGAGGTCAAGTACAAGGCTGGAGGATTCAACCAGCGCAGAACTCGCTGCATTTTAATGCACTTTATGGTGATGTTATTGCTTTTATTATTATATTTGTTTCTTACGGCAGAGAGCTCAACCCCGTCAGAAAAGACCCTTTTCTAAGCAGTTTTGTTGGCGCTACGGGCAAGAAAATGGCCCGTGATTCCATCAGCATCCCGGGCAAGTCAGGAGCACTGAAGTCATTGAGAACATGTATATAAATATATACAAAAAATAAGATAAAATTAGGCTTCTTGCATACAAGAGTTTGAAGAGTAACCAATGGGTGCCTGGACAGTTTTGATCTGAGATGGATTTTGTGTGACCGAGGCCACGATATGATGTAGCACGTCACGTTTTTTGGCTGGATCCCACCCCGGAAATAGGTTTATGGGTCACTCCGGTTTGCTAAACCGCTTTATGGACTCAAATGTAAAGCCTGAGGTTAGTCCTTACCCAATCCCTATGGAAGCAATGGGCAGAGAATGCTCCATTCACAGCCCCGTGCCAATGGAAGATAAAATACGCGTGGAAACCAGGGATAAATTGGAGAATAAAATGAAGGGATAAAACCAGGCATAAACTGTAGAATAAAATGAAGAAATTATGGGCAAATACCATCCAAATTTGTGCAGATTCTGGCTATTTTCTCTCCCCAACCCCAACTTAGGAGTATTTTGATGCTGTAGCGCTACCCTTCTCACCTCCCTATCCTTGCGCTTTGATAAATTCCAACTTGATATGCAGTACCTTGTGCCTGCGCCGCGGCGAACGGGTCCCGCGTGTGTGTTTGTGAGCAATAACGGCAACGACGGAGCCGTAACAACCTGGGAATTGCCGTAACTCAAGCGCCGCCGCCGCTAAACGGCCACTTACCCACAACGCCGGCCGCTGATTGAGGGTCGTCCGCTAACGCTCGATGAAACGCCGCTGGCGCCCGCGTTTCTCACGCCGGGATTTGCCGCTGTTCTCCCAGTTTAACAACCAACGGAGAGGTCGCTGCGCTCGGTTAATTCGTTTATTGCGCCGTATTTCAGGGTCGTCTCGTAAAAAGATACGTCGCACAATTCAAATGTTTCGCCGGTTTATTAGTGAATCTGTCAGACCCTAATTGCTCCCTGGTTTTAGTTGCTTTTCTGAGGAAGCCACTGATTTCTTGGGGGCGAGGGCAAGAGTAATTCTGTTAGTTTTAATGATTAGGAAAAGGAGGTGGAAAAGCACATTTAAATAGATCTATAAATAAATGCCGTGGGCTTATGAGGAAATGATAATTTTGGAACAGTATTGCTGCTTAGACCAGTAAAACAATTATAACATGATTCTTGTGTGTTCAACAATCCCATAATTTAACATCCCATTTAATGTCTCATTTAAGTCTCCTATTATTTCCGATGCGTGGTTTGCTGCGTGACTTTGGCTTTGGTGGACGGGCACCATAGTATCACGCGGAATTTGTCAGAACCGCTTTTCTGGTTGATTTGTGGTCTATTTTCTCTTGAGTTTTTGCCGTCGGGTTCAATATCTTGTGGGTGGGATAAGAGGAGAGGAGTTGGGTGTTTGAAGCCAAGAGCTGTGGGGTCAAATGTTGAGCTGTTGCACATCTCGTGGGTTTACAAAGTCTAAATGTCCCGTTGGTTTTATCTTTATTAACCATGTAAGATAATACCTAATGACTCTGAAGATCTCCAAGGTGGTTCTGAAGGACTTCAAATGAGGCAAGTCACAAAAATACCGTCTTCCATTTGTAGATTGTTATATCAAGAGTTGGCTGGTCCTCTGGGGGCATCTTTGTGCTGTGCGTTGTGGAAACCAAGACACTGCTCCAAGTGCAAGGCTTGAATGTAGAAGTGTAGAGACATGAGATGTTGAGATGTAGGATGTAGAGATGTGAGTCATGGGACGTAGAAATGTGAGACGTAGAATGTAGAAACGTGAGACGTAGGATGTTGAGACGTGGGGACGTGGAGACGTAGGTCGTGGGGACGTGGAGACGTAGGTCGTGGGGACGTGGAGACGTAGGTCGTGGGGACGTAGGACACCAGGTTGGAAGGGACCACAAACGGAATGGACTATATGATACTTGACCCAGCGAACTCTCAGCACACAAATGGGAGTACCTGTGTTTTTTTTAATGTTTTGAATTCGGGATTTTGACATCTGGCCTTTTTTAGGCTCTTCAGCGAGACAAGAAGTCCTGTTTTTTTCTTGCTTTTTTCCTGTTTGAGGAGCAGATTTGCAGGTTTTCTCGGCCTGGCTGTGAGCCACGAGCGCTGGCGAGGAGACCAAGAGATTTACACCCTCGGATTTGTGTATTAACAAGGACAAAAGCAGTAGGTGGGCTCTTCGGCGGATGCTAAAAATTTAGGATAATCTTTCATTTCCCCACACAGGTGTGTTGTGAACGCTACTGTGAACGGCGGGGAGTTACACGCCGAGAAATTCAGTATATCACGTCGGCTCGTTAATAAATATGAGCGCGTTTGTTGCTTTGAAGATCTGCTGTGCCTTGTATTTGAGGGATCAGCAAATAGTTTTAAGCTGAAATTGTGAGACAGGAGAGCTAAATCCAACCCATGGGGGCTGTAGGCGTGGAGCTCTGGAGATAATGTGCACGTAGCTATTAAGAGGTTATAATTTCAAGCCGTGACCTTGAGGAATGACAGATTCAGTTCGCATGAAATGCTGAAAAATCGGTAAAAGGATAAGAAACGATATCTTGAGGGTTGTACTTGAACGACTCACTTTAAATAGAGATTTTGGTTGTTCTCAGTGCGTGCGGGGTGCTCGGGAACAGCAGTTTTGTGCCGGCGCTTTGAATCGGAGAAGATCTGCGAAGATTAAGCAGAACTGACCATGAAGGCGTGGAATCCGTGATGAAAATCCCCCTCCAGCACAAATACGATGGAAAAAATAGATGGTTTCCACGCGTTGCGCCGAGCGCGGCCAGCAAGCGAGCCGCAGAAAAGGTGACAAGTAAATTAGATTTTAAAATTCTTGTTGTTTTGATAATCCGAGCTGACATTGGGAACGCAGGCCCCAGAAAAGTCTTTTTCACAATAATAAGTTCATTTATTTCCTGTGATAGGTAAGAGGCATCAAAGGGCAGGTCCTGGCTCTGTCTTTGTTCAGCTTGCCTTGGCGGAATTAGATCGCTGCCAGAAATCGGCACATCGGGCTTGCGCACAGCCCAAGTGTTTGAGCCTAAATGCTGCCTTAAATCCTCCCTTATATATCTATTTATACATTATATCTGTTTATACAGTTTTGGGAGCCTCACCTCAGGGGTCAAAACGGTGGTACCAGGGGCACAGGAATCACCTCAGGGCTCCAAATGGCGGCAGCGGAATCACCTCAGGGCTCCAGATGGCAGCGCCGGAATCACCTCAGGGCTCCAAATGGCGGCAGCGGAATCCCCTCAGGGCTCCATATGGCAGCACCGGAATCACCTTAGGGCTCCAAATGGCAGCACCAGGGGCACCAGAATCACCTCAGGGCTCAAAATGGCGGCACCAGAATCACCTCAGGGCTCAAAATGGCGGCACCAGAATCACCTCAGGGCTCAAAATGGCGGCACCAGAATCACCTCAGGGCTCCAAATGGTGGTACCAGGGGCACCAGAATCACCTCAGGGCTCCAAATGGTGGTACCAGGGGCACCAGAATCACCTCAGGGCTCAAAATGGCGGCACCAGGGGCACCAGAATCACCTCAGGGCCCAAAATGGTGGCACCAGAATCACCTCAGGGCTCCAAATGGCGGCACCAGAACCACCTCAGGGCTCCAAATGGTGGCCCTACAAGTGCTGAGAATGGCGGCACTGGAATCACTTCAGATCTCAAAATGGTGGCCCTAGGGGCGCCAGAATCACCTCAGGGCTTGAAATGGCGGCCCTGGGGGCACCAGAATCACCTCAGGGCTCAAAACGGTGGCCAGAGGGGTAGCGGGATCACCTCACACCAAGAAAGGCCTTGAGGACTTACCCGCAAGAACATCAAAACTCATTTCCCAGCATGATAACTGAACGCTAAACACAAGTTGCAGAAATAATTGTCTGGCCCGTAAAACGCGTAGGCTGGAAAAGCTCATCGCAGTTTGGTTCTCCTGAAACTAGGCCAAATGCTTTGTTTGGCTCGGAGTTTGGGATAAATGTGGCTGGAAGCATCTAAGCTGCTTTTCCTCTGCTGGCACAAAGCGGGATGAGTCACATCTCAATCCAAAATCCATGAGACGTGTGCCAAGAGGACAGCAAAAAACCCCATGTTATGCAGATTTGTACTTCTGACACTTGTTCAATGGATTTTAAGCATAATAGCGTCTGTTTAAAGTCTTCCTTTATTATCTTTTTAGAGTATCTGGTGATGGTGGTCCTTAAGTTTTCTTTACAGGAGCACAAACACACTTGTGTAATAATTAATTCTATAATAATTAAAATAATAGTGTACACAATAGTGTACTTTGGTTGATCCAGAGCTATTTGGACCTCGCCACCGCGTCGTAAATAATTTCTTGGATCTCAATCCAAATTTTAACGCCAAGCCCACGTCGATCTTTATCTCCTACAGGTAAGGTCATAGACCAGAGTCATCTGTGTTGAAATCCAACTTCATAAATCAAACTTCCAGACTGGAAATCATAAATCAACAATCACAAATCATTGAGTATTCCCCATTTCACGGTGGTTTTGGACGTGACGTGATCTACCAGAAGCGACCGCGTCTGTGCGTTGAATTCAAGGGGGAGGTTTGCCCGGATTTATAGTGGTCACGAGCTCTTAATTGGTGAATTGATGAATCCCATCTGGGAAGCCTTGGGAGATGGGGGCTCTAATTTAGGCAGAGAGGCCGAACGCTTGTGCATTAACACTGTTAATGTATTTTTAGCTTGGCCATGTGAATTTGATGGAAAAGGAGTGCTAATCAGAAGAAACCATCCCTGGTTTCCCATATGTACCCTGCCAGTAGTTGAAGCAAAGAGAGCGACTGGAGACGAGGCCCGTAGAGAAAATTAGCGGCTCCTCGCAAACATTTTGTGTTTCCTGGCTGTTAATTATTATTACTTGAAATTATTTGAGCAGGTTGAATTATTTCCAATATGAGCCACAACTTGAGGAGCGCTGGAGCTTTGTGTTGAAAATAAGTAATAAGAAATAGGCTTCTGATGACTTGATTCTTCGTCTGCTTTTGAAACATGGGGCTGGTTCCATCCTTGGCTTGTCAGACAATGGGGCACCTTCCTCTTCATCACTTTGCACCGAGGTGCCTTTGCTGGCAGATTGGTTTAAATTGCATCTATATGAACCTTAACTGCTTAAAGTTCATATATAAAACATACAAAGGCCTAAAGTATCTTAATAATATTTTATTGTGCCATTTAACCCCTTCCCTTTTGTGTCCTTGTCTGATGGGCGGTACGAGGAGTTTCTTCTCAATCAGAAATGTGTCCAGCTCTTCATCAGTTCTATCTCCTCGGAGACGTGCGGCCTCTAGTCCCGTAAGATGGGGTTTACAGTTAAGCTCGGTTTTATTTAGCTCCCATTTCTGTGAGCTCACCCGAACGCCACATCCACGCTTGAATTATTTGGTGGAGCCCGTAGGTTTTGTGTTCCGCCACTTGTGCGAATTACTCACCGTAAATCTTTTCAGCCTTGCAAACAGGAGCTGGGAAAGAAACACGAATATAGAGTAAATAAAGTATCGCAGCTCTTTGGAAACCAGCCTGTGGAAGAGAGAATTAAAGAGAAGTTTCTGAAATATTTACATTTTGAGCTTCACTCATCCATGCTCGTTTTCTTTCTTATTTTCTGAAGCAAGCAGAAGGAAATCACTATTTTCATTACCTTGGTTTCTCGCCCTTCAGCTATTATGTGAATTGAAAAATATAAAAGGTCTTGTCTTGATGTTAAGTAACCTTGCAGACTTTAATTTGAAACAAATAAAGCATTTAAAGCAGTTCTTCTCCTGGGGATTTTACTGAGCGCTACTAAATTGCTGAATATTTAATAGCCCGATGTGTTCCAGGCCCTGCGGCCTGTCCCCCAAATGATAAGCCTTGTTATTAAGTGAACTTTAATTGCTTAATAATTGGGTCTTCGGGAAGGGAAGATGGGGATCCCGATAGGCTGCCGAGTAAATCAGAGTTGGGTCCGGCTTACAATTAAGCTTCCTAAGGAGCTTTGGGAAGACCAAGGGATAGTTTGAAAATCTTGTCTATTAGGAGAGATAAACCAGTTTTAAACACAGCCCTAGACAAAGGTAATTAGTGTCTTTTTCACCCCCTCTGTTTTTTTTGCAGCATCTTGATCTGTTCTGCGTGAATTTTATGATGTTTTCTTTAAACTCTTAAAGAAAAAGTGTTGGGATACATGCGGAAAGGGGCAAAGCATGAGCAAGCCCATCCTTTTAGTCATGTTTTTTACAGTAAATTATTAGATTTGTGTCTTTCCTCCTAGGAAAATCTGCACTTTTCAACAGTTTTCCATCACTGTTCATACTGTGTTTATCTTAATATTTTATTTTACTTCTTTTTAATTAAAGTGTTGGACGCTTCTAATTTTCCAGCTTACAGTTTGGAGATGCTCTGGGACACAGGAGCGACGTGTTTAAGGAGGAGAACTGAGACTAGAGATGGGTGGTCAAAATATCCCCAGAAAATGAGGGTTTGAATCAGGAAATGATCCTGGGGCTCCCACTCAAATGCATTTTTCAATACATGATTGTTCCCCAGTGCATCACTTCTGCTGAACATTTGGTGGTATTTTAATGGGTCATTTCTAGGGGATTGTCCAGGGCTAGAGCCAAATAGGGTCCCCAAAATACATCCCCACCGTCTCCACAAGGGACCTATGAGAGGGACTTTTGACAAGGACGTGTGGTGATGGGACAAGGGGTGATGGCTTTAAACTGAGAAGAGATTTGGATGAGATCTAAGGAAGAAATTCTTCCGAATGGGGATGGCGAGGCCCTGGAGAAGTTGTAGATGCCCCAGTGCTGGAGATGTGCCAGGCCGGATTGGACGAGGTGGGCAACCTGGTCTAGTTGAAGATGTCCCTGCCCATGGCCAGGGGTTGGAGTAGATGCATTTTAAGGTCCCTTCCAACTCAACCTGTGTTGTTATTCTATGATTCTTGTTCTTGTGGGTTTTTCTCTAGCACGTGAAGGACCTGGGCCTCATGGTTTTGCACCGAGTGAGGTCGGGGCATCTGGGCATTGCGCGGTTCAAGCTCCAACCTCTTCTCTCCTGCCCTCATGAGTCAAATGTTTCACGGAAAACAGACACAGGCTGTTCCTCATGTGAAATATTTCATTGAACAGAGGCTTTGTAGAGTATTCTTCCTTTGATTTGGAGGGAAGGAGAAATACAGCAAGGTGCAACTGTAACGTTTCCCAACCTTCCATAGGTTTGGTAGTGCCTTCCTTTGAACGCCCCCCTGCTCTGAGCGGTTCAAATTGTCATCTCTGTCCTGTGCAATTTCTATTTCCAGCAGCTATATAATTGTGTTTTGGTTTTTCTTTTCATATTTGCAGGACCACTGAGGTTCCTTTCCCAGACGGAATCGGTCACGGCTTTCGCAGGAGACACCATCCTGCTCAAGTGCGAAGTGGTTGGAGAGCCCATGCCCGTGGTTCACTGGCAGCGGAACCAGGAGGACGTGTCCCCGAACCCGAGTGACCCACGCGTGGCCGTCCTGCCCTCCGGGGCTCTGCAGATCAGCCGCGTCCAGCACGGGGACAGCGGCATCTACAGGTGCTTGGCCAAGAACCCGGCCAGTTCTCGCACCGGGAACGACGCCGAAGTCAGAGTTTTGGCAGGTAGGAACTTGGATTCTTCTCCATCATCTTGTTCTCACCTCACCATGTCCTTTGATTCTTGGAAATGCAGTTTATCCCACCTTGTTCCCAGTTCCTTCTACAAACTTCCAAGGTCTTCTTCATATGGAAGAGCTTGTAGACCTTTAGAAGCACTTGGACGTCAAGGTGAGGAGTTGACACCTTAGGAAAATATTTTTGCTTTCTAACTTGAAGCACATAATTTAGATGTGTGTGAAATTGGTCTCTTTGGCATGGTCAATGGGGAGGGACGAGTCCTTCCCATCACCCAGAGCGCTCGCTGGGAGAGTTTGTGTCGCTTCATGAACTTCAAAGTGATTTGTTGGGACCAGCTGTTGAATTTCCCTACTCGAAGTGAGGTTATTTGGGTAATTCAGGGCCTGGCGTGACCTACCAAGGTGCCCAGAGCACCGTTTGGGATCTGACGGAGTTTAAATGGGACGCATGATGTTCCCAAATTCACGGCTGAGCGAATGTAGAATCACAGAATTGTTCAAGTTGGACTTTAAAGATCAACTAGTCCAGCCCCATCTTGGTCTCCCTCTTAATAAAGTCATCAGCTATATCGATGGTTATCACTGTGCTTTAATATCAAGATCTGAGCAGTAAAATAAAGATTTGAAGAAGGTGTTGTTGCAAAATCTCCTCGTTATACATAATAACTAATAGAATATTTTTATATATGCATCTTGTAAGCAAATGTTAAGTGATTTCTCACCAAGTGAGAGGTAACTGAGCAAGATCTTTAGACTACCGAGCTGGCCTAGACGCTCCAGAAACTACTTAGGCCAGGATCAGTCCCAAAGAGTCTCTGATCATCTGCGGGTGGATTGATGTTTCTTTGCCCAGGTTTGGCCGTTAATGTCCTGACTGTCTATAGGAGAGAAGGGGATTAACTGATCTCTTCCCAGCATGTTAAATTGAATATCAGGGAAATGCTGGAGCAAATAATGAGAAAAACATGTAGCGAGGAAGCAACCGAGTCGGTCAAACTTTGGCTTAGGGCGAACAGCACAAGTCCCATCTCAGGATAACATGAGCAGCCAGAAACTCTTAGAAGAAATAAGCGATGCTCCAGAAACAAAAATTCAGATGTTATTGGGTCTCTTGGGAATGTTGTTCTCACGCTTTGATGGTTCAGAAATATCTGATATTTTGCTGCTAAATCTGCGTCTCCTGTTTTCGCTTGTTGGTAGCAAACCGTCTTCAGTTGAGTCCTCTAATTAGCGGAGGTAGAAATACCCTCGTTGGCCTTTTTCCCCTGATTAGTGGGGAGAAATGAAAACTAACTCTTAAATCCTATTTGAAGGAATAGGCGACAAACCAAAAAGTTCAGGTAGTGTATCATAACTCTGTTGTTTTAAATGATTTGTCCACGGCTAGTTGTTGTGATTTATTTGAGGGAATTAATTCCTAGCTCAACTCATTGCTTCTATAAAATAATATCATTCAAATAAAAGAAAACTCAATAAAATAAGTCCCAGCATCTGGGTGATTCCTCCATCCAGCTCCCCACATGAATAGCACTTGATAAGCCAGCTATAGTTTGACCTTTAACCAAAAAAAAGGTGAAACTCAAAATACTTTTATTAATAATCCTGGGGAATGAGCTATTTTGCCTCTCTCCCCTGGATAAATCTGATTAGCGTGGAATTCATCTCTTGCATAATAAATACAAATATCAGTTTCTTGTGTTCCAGCAGCTCGCCCAGTTGGAAATAAATAGAACCCAGCAACGTCCCTTCCCTACAGTAGTAATACATTTTATTTTCTATTATTCTTTTACCTCAAGATCTCAAAGAACAAGTCAAGGGGTTGTAAATATTTGTCCCTTCGTTATGGATGAGGAAAGCGTCTCGCAATAAATCATTAAAGCGAGAAATGGGACCCCTGATGTATCGTCTTGCGTTCCAGCAGCGACTCCACATGGATTTAGTGAATATACTTTGAAGTTCCTACAACAAGGAGAACGTCTTAACGCCCCAGTTCATTATGGTGTTAATATTTTAACCACGTGCATCCTTATTATTATAAATCAAGTTGTCCCGGCAAACGTATTATCCAAATACATTTGGAAATGTTTTCCTGGGTACGACACCACGGGAGGACTTTGTCAATTGAACGACACGACGTAACTCAGTTCAGTGAGATGCCGGACAATGGGATGCAACATATTTTTATAAAAGTTTCATTTTTTCAGTATATAATTTAGTTAAAATACTCCAGGTATGTTTTTCTGAAGTGCCGAAGAGCCGTATCCAAGTGAACTTCGTTTTCCTTGGCGAACCCAAATAAGTTACCTCAGCTTGAGTTCCACGTGCTCCAAGACCAATTTAATGTGAGAATAAATGAATCCTCAACTCTTATTAATGACATTGAGACAAATCTGAGGGTTTGTGGAGAGAACCATTGGTAGTTGACTCTCAAATATGCTCGTATAACATGAAGGAGCCTTTGACGTTTGGGTTCCCTCCAGTTCAACCATTTCTCATGTTGGTTCCCGCTTAGTTCAACTTGGCCTTGGCCTTTTGGTTTTTGGGGGCTGTTCAGTCAATGATGTCCCTCAAGAACACGCCAAATTTTGCCAGGTGGGGAAGAAAAATCCCAATATTATTGGTTTTCATGACTTAACATCTTCCATCTGAACTAAAATACTCATTGAAATCAAATAGAACTTGTTTGTGGTTTCAGAACTAAGCGCTTCTGAAGGGAAGACAATCCCATAATAAGATCTGGAGTCCGGCACGTTTGGTTCGACATCTGCCATAAGAAAATGAAGTCGTTTCTTGGCATGTGGTTTTGTTTGCTGGGATTTCAGCCGCAGTCAATGGGATTTGGGTCTGTGTTGTCCCTTGGGTCATTGTCACCCACCCATGGCAGTTGGATTTAAGCCCACAGCTTAAGTTTTAAGCCTGGCCCACCTCTTGGGTCAGGCAAAGGAGAATTTAAAGCATTCATCTTTCTATTTATTCCCTCTCAATTCCAATTTTTCAAGTGATTTCATTCTTATTTTCTCTGCTTTCTTTTCCTTCTCTCACCCATCGTATTATCGAACTTCCCCCTCGCAGCTCCAAACCAGTGGCGTTAATCCGCTCTTAACCTTAACTCTGGTTTTCCAAGACCCGGCTTTAATACCAGGCTGTATCCGGTCTGTTCTCACTTTCCCAAAAGCTGGTATTTATTTCTGCCTTCAAATTGCTCCTTGGGGTTCAACAAGCGGCTCCAAGTTTGTCATTTGATAGACTTTCTGTATGAAAACTGTGGGGTTTTGGGTCTGTTATTGATCAGTTGTTCCAACAAAAAGAATACATATCTATATATATAGATAGATAGATAGATAGATAGATATTTTAATGGATGATCAATGCTTCTTTTGCTCTCGTAGATCCAGGTCTGCACCGCCAACAGTTCTTCCTGCAACGCCCATCGAACGTGGTGGCCATGGAAGGGAGAGACGCCGTTCTGGAATGTTGCGTCTCTGGGTACCCCCCTCCCACCTTCACGTGGCTGCGAGGAGACGAAATCCTGCCCATCAGGTAGCTCAACCCTTCGGGGATCTCATTTTTCACGCTATTACACATTTCTTTGAGCAAAATATTGGTATCAAACCACCATAACGCTTTAAATTCTATGGGGAGAATGTGGCGGTCATGACATTTTTTCCTCCTCGGTGATGAGACTGGACGTGTGGCTCGTTATAGCATGATTCACCATATATATTACTATTTTTCTAGATAGATAAAGCACCGTAACATGCTAGAGACATTTATTCTCAATGTTTCAGGTCCAAAAAGTATTCGTTACTGGCTGGGAGTAACCTGCTCATATCCAACGTGACCGACGATGACTCCGGGACCTACACGTGTGTCGTCACCTACAAAAACGAGAACAGCAGCGGCTCCGCCGAGCTCTCGGTGATGGGTGAGTACACGAACTGCACCCAGTTGGCTGTTCTCAGAGCATTTGATATGATTTTAATCAGATTTTAGGTTTGAATCGCTCCCTTTTGCTGAACAACTTGATTTTCATACCTCCGACAAGCTGCAAACTCTCCAAGTTTTGATCAGATGGAAATCAAGCCCTCCAAGTCTTTCAGTACCTCCCGCCACACTCTATAAACAGCTTACAATATCCAATATTAGTTGCTACCGCCATTTGTTTCATATACGCTCCTTTCCCTTGGTTTTGCCTTCTCAAATCCTTATTTTTAGCACTAGAAAGAAGACAAGAAAATAGCATATTAGCGTCTTCTCACCAAATTAACAATAGTTTAAGTAAATTTGTAGAGCAGCGATGGGTTCCTAGTGTTAAACGTTAAGCAAGCGCCTTCCTCAACGTCCTTCCCCACGGCAAATATTAATGCAATCTAAAATATGTTTAAATCTAATAGCTGCCTCTTATTTTTGCTTTATTTAAAGCGCCGAACAATAGCAGAGCGCATTAGCCTTGTTCAGGCAGATCTAACGAACGGCGTAGTTAATGCTTCGTCAAACAATAACGTGTTTCAATGTGCCGTTCATTTGCCGTTCTGGCTTTAAAGCTTGTGCATGAAAAATACATTCATTAGTGAACAGAACATTAATTTGGATTATCGGATATGCCGTGCTTGCATAACAATATCCTTTTATCAAGCCATAATCAAATATAATAATTACTGATGGTGGAGGGTTCACTTGTATTTCTTCAGGTGCGTTAACGTAATTTATTGTTTTACTGGATAAAAATAAAAATGCGCCTTTATAATTGCCAGAGTTCATTTATTCTGGACTTGTTTTCATTCTAATGAATCAAATATTGAAAAGGCAGGTAAGTTGTTAGGCAGGATACTTTATTTGTCTTATTGAAAGATGTTGATCTCCAATCTAGGCTTGAGAAGTAGAATCAAATTCCATTGATAACTGCAATCATTATCGGCGGGAGCAACTGCGGCTTGAGCATCATCGCCCCGATTATCGTGTCAACATCGCTGACCGCGCGGTCCCCGTGAAAATGAATAGTGGCTTTGCATCTAATTGCTTTCTGTACCTTTTGAATAATGAAGTCCCGCCTGTGGAGCCTCTTGCTTTGGGTTCCGCTGCAAGTTTGTGTCACGGTCCCTTTGGCGATGGACTCGTGATGGTTCTTTCACCTTGACCTCAGAGCGCTAAATTAAGGCGACCAAAATGCCAAGGGGTTATAATTCAATCAAGCAGTGTTACTTTATTAATTTGCCCGTAAAGCGGCACGCGATAGAGAGTAAGAAAAGAAAGGGGAAAGAAACGGGGAAAAGCAAAGGTAAAGATGAGAAATGAGGTTGTGTTTATCACCAGTTGATTTCCCAAGGTGTCCCTCTGGTCTCCGGTCCCGTGGAGTCCGGCCGGTTCTCCGTCGTGGTTCGGGATCCTCTGGTGGGAAGATCTTCAATGGTGTCCATTCTGGAGTCACCTTTTATGCTTCTTCACCCCCTCGCTCCCATTGTTTCAGGCCAGTCTCCGCCTAGACTTCGCAACCCAGGCTCGTATTGCGCAAGCTCAAGAGATCCACGCTTTCTTTTGCCGACGCTTACGTGTCCAGCATTCAGGGGTCTTTCTGTGGTCCGTTGGGTGAGCTCAGGACCCTTGGCGAGCTGCTGGGCATGCTCCTTTGCGTTGGCCATTGTTTGGGGGAGCAGGTGGGGGACACATGTAATGAGGCTGCAGGTGAGAACACATCTTGTATTGTCCCTGGGTCAAAGAGACCCTCATAACAATCACTTTCAGGAGGCGGGGGCTGGTTTGGCTGGAGAAGCAGAAGTCCACACAGCAGCCATTGTTAGCAGGAGACCCCGTATCGGAGAAACAGTGCAACACGATGCTTCTCCTTGGGCCTCTCTCCAAATCATTGTCCATCTTTCTTTCGGTCTCAGCTTCAGTTCCCTAAGTTCTTGGTGGCGATGTTCAGGCGAATGCTGCTCCATCTTTGGACCCACTCGCACAGTTTGTCACGTAGAAATGACAGGAACGTGAATTTTCCTGCACTTGGCAACATGAAGATGGAATTGCAAGAGAGCGCTAAGCATGAAACTACAAATGAAATATAGTGTATATTGGTATTAATAACAGCAAATCAAAGGAAATTACAGGCTCAAAATGGAGCGATGGTGACAGCAAAGTATCTGTCTTTCCTTTATCTAGGCCGCTCATTTGCTCAGAATCTGTTTATTTGTCAAAACCCTCAAATGCGCTCAAGTCGTGTCATCATTCTATCTCCTAAACAGAATAATTAATTGATAGTTTTGTGTTTTCTTTGGCTAGAAACAAATGTAGATACTTCTATGCGTTTCCTTAGAGTTGTAATACATGTTTATTTAACAAACTAGAAGTTGCGCATCAGTATTTTGTTGCCTTTTTGAATATTGATGTGATCTTGTATCTGTAAAACAAAGAGGAATAAGGGACATATTTGCAGTCTGAATGGAAACAAAAATAACAATTGAATAATTATGTCTGAAGTCCGAGGAGACAACATCGGATCAAAGGGAATCCCATCACGTGGTAACGAGATGCTTTTGATGTTTTAAATACCGAGGCAATTTGCAAGAAAAGGAGAATTTCACAATGAAGTTGTTTGAAAGAGCTCAAAATAACTATTTCCATGGTGGACGTAGACCTAAAATGGCAAGAGGTGAAAGAATTTGGTCTGAAAATGGCATAAATCCAGCAATAACAAGTTTTCTGTACCCTATCCCTACTGGTGGGATCTCTGACATTGGGAAAAATCCCTGGGATTTCAGGTCCTGGTAAATCAGATATGTAGATCTAATTACATCTACATCTAAATCTATCAAATCTATCTAAATCTATCTATCTAATCCAAACGACTCGGCTGCAATTCGGAAGCGGTTTTGTTCTGCGCAAATGCCTTTTATTGGGGAGTTTTTAACACCAAGTGTTAGTTTTGTTGGCTGGTTCAAATAATTCTCTGTAATGACCTCGACATGTGGTGCGAAATCCATCAGTCAACCCATGTGAGTCACGGAAACCAGTGTGACACAACTACCCGAGCTTAGGAGCACCAAAACCACCAAAACGAAGCAGAAAATAACCCCTAAACTGGCGCTTTTCCTCTCTAATCCCATTTTCTGTCTCATCTCCCGATCCCGCGGTTAAATAGAAACATCGATAGAAAATAGAAACATCGATATCGTCCGTAGAATCGAAGAATCGTAGAAGAGTTTGGGTTGGAAGGAGCCATCAACGCTCATCCAATGCGACCCCAACCATGAGCGGGGACATCGGAAAACACCAAACTCAAATATTTCAATAAATCTTTGCGAAGAAACGTCTTTTTGGGGGGTGTTGATGTGGGACAGGCCACCCAAGCTCTGTTGGGAATATCCAGTTGACCTCTTGCAATCTAAGGCGGTTTCTCAGTTGCTGGGCTTGATGGATCAATAACTTAGTCTGTGTTCGCTTCCCTTGATTTAGAGGATTTAAAGAATTTATGACCGAATCGATAGCATTCGATGGCTTCACTGAAGCCAGCTACACTTTGCCATCCTTTATTTTTAATTTCTTTTAATATATCTTGAGCTACACGAAGCAGCTCGGCCTAGTGGTCCGAGCATCCTCGTTGAGTCAAGAAGCCCATGTCATGACTCAATGTCCTTGGGACAGACAAAATATAATAATAATAGTAATAATAATGCAATAATATCACTGCTTGCAAACTAAAAGCTCATGAAACAATATATTTTCCCCTTTTAAACAGAGTTAATCTATGGAGCTTCCTATCAGAGTGTAGAGTTGGGACTAACAGGTTTGGACGTGGATTCAAGATATGAAGTTCTTTATTGGATACGGGGGTATTGAACACCAAAGAAAATAGGATTTTAAGTTCCTCTTGTATGTCTGTGTTTTTATATAAATAGATGATATGTTTATATATGTGTGTGTGTATATATATATATATATATATATATTTGTGTGTGTGAGCTTCAAACTTGACTTAATCCTTCATGAAAGAAGCAGCCACTTCTGTATAAAAACACAATAATTATTAGGTACAGAATAATACATGATTACACTATAATTATTATATTTTAAGCATATATTATTCTGTACCTATTCACAAGAGTTTCTCTGAGCTTAGGCTGGTGTTAATATTGATGGTGAGGCTGGACTAGAATGAGCAGCCATCTGATCTTGGAGGATTTAATCTTATTTTCCTTTCAGAGCGGTTTAAATAATTTATTTGGATTTATTTCTTCCTTTTCAATGGACTCTGTGAATAACGAGGTAAATGCCCATTTGCAGGTAGAGGGCAGCTCGGCCTGGTAACGGGGGTGATTGAATTACAGCCCGTTAATTTTGAATGAATGAGGGTCGAGTGGCTTATTCAGCCCATTCTGGAAATGGACTTTTTATCAATGAGCATCAAATAATTCTTCAGCGCCCGACGCTTGGAAAAAGCACTTGAGAGAAACTCCAGCGTTGCCTTTTTCTGATAATAGTGTGGAAATTCAGTCCTATTAAAAATAAATACACATAACAAGGTCTGTGATAGCGCTGCTCACTTGGCTGATCGCAGGAAGGTTGGTGTTCAAGGCATAAAATATCCCTTGGAATCCACCGGTAAATAAATGTCGGGAAGATAACGATATCAGGTCTGTGCATAATTTGATGTTTAAACATTTTGTGGATCAGCCTGCCCAAGAGTTTGTTAAATAAACTGCGTTTTCTCTGGAAAAGGGAATTTTGCTGCTGCCAGAAACACCCTTGAGTGTGTTGGTGTGTTCGTGTCACTGCGGAGGTGACTCCGGAATAAAATGTGGGACCAACTGGACCATTCCCATTCCCAACTGGTGATGAACCAGTTTGCTGCCCCAGAGACCTTCAGCCATCTCTAAGTTAAATTTAAATATCTCAGCTCTGTAGGGTTTGTATCCACTTCTTAAGATTGGCTGTGGGTTGCTGGCTGTGGGTTACTGGCTGTGGGTTACTGGCTGTGGGTTACTGGCTGTGGTTCAGGGAGGTTTGGGAGCGCAAGTGCCCATTTGAGAATCTCCCTTCATTGGTCCAGCGCATTTTTTGGAGATGTTACCACCAAATATCTCCCTAGAAATTGTGTCGTACAAAAGACTTTGGAATAGTTTTGTTATGCAAAGCTCCACGTGGAGGAGATGGGTCATTTGCATTAGAGGTAGTGGGATATATTATATACATTATGATATCAGAAGGCTCTTTCACCAAGGAGTGAATGACAGCGTTTCCCATGCCGGTGCTTCCACACCGTGTTTCCCCACGTTCTGTGTTTGCGATGGGAGATGAATGGCAGCGTTTCTTATTTTCTTTTGCTGTTTTTCAGTCTCTTTGCCTGCCGGCTCTGGTTTGATTCAGCCTGACAGGAGCCGCCGCTTTGATGGATGGTTCGAAAAGGGCCAAACTGAAATGAAGGGTGAACTGTGCTCGCTTATGGAGTGGTTCCCATTCAACTCCACACTTAACAGGAATTAATGCACCTGCCAAAATTCAATTATTAACAGAGGAGCAGGAGAGCGGCTGAGAATGAGCAACGTCTGTTACCTGTAAATAATGAATCCAGCACTATCCCCAGGGCTTTTTTTCCTCCGGATTTTACTATTTTTCCCATTATTAAAACTGTTTGGATTATTTTACTTTCATTATATTTTCTTTTTGCTTTTTCTCTTTTGTTTTTTTTCCTTTTCCCGCCTTTTTCCTTTTCCCGCCTTTTTCTTCCCCCCCTCCCCTTTTCCCCCCCTTTTCCACCCCCAGTTTTAGGCCAATTAGACGCAAGCAAGAGCATTTTTAATCACCTTTGTATACATAAGAAATGATTAGTTGATGTTCATGGTGAACATGCTATCTCCCATTTTAGCTGATATATTTGTTTCCTCAGAACGGAGAAGTCTCTGAGGCTACAAGTTGATTAAGGCAACTCTATTTTTCCACTCTCTTTAAATATTGGGCAAGTGAATTAATTCCTGGTGCAGAAGCTTTTGATCCACATCTAAACTAAAGAATTCTAAAGAATTTATGGAAGAAAGGTGGAAAAAAGATGATTTGGGAGCCCCAAGTGCAACTTTTTGCCAATGGTTTCTTCACTGAAAACTTAATTTTGTAAGGTTATAGATTTTTCCTGGTGAAAATAGGCTTAGGGAATTATTAAGGTGTCAAGCTCCAGTTCACAAACCAAAGGGTATTAGATTGCGTTTTCTGAAAGTAAAAGAGCAATTAATACAAATAATTATTGGATGTTAAGGTAGGTGTATATGGAGCCTTGGTCTACCTTGACTTGAGAGAGACATTTGACACAGTGTCCCACAGCATCCTCAGCGCTGAACTGAGGGAGTGCGGTCTGGATGAGCGGGGAGTGAGGTGGAGTGTGACCTGGCTGAAGGGAAGAAGCCAGAGAGTCGTGGTCAATGGGCAGAGTCCAGTTGAGGCCTGGATCTAGTGCAGTGCCTCAGGGGCAGTGCTGGGGCCGGGATTGTTCAAGATATTCATCAGTGATTTGGCCGAGGGAATAGAGTGACTGTCAGCAGGTTTGCTGGTGACACCAAGCTGGGAGGAGTGGTGACACGCCAGAGGCTGTGCTGCCATCAGAGGCCTGGACAGGCTGGAGAGTTGGGCGGGAAAATGTAATGAAATAGAACAAGGGCAAGTGTAGAGTCTTGAATCTGGGCAGAACAACCCCAGGTTCAGTGTAAGTTGGGGAATGAGCTATTAGAGAGCAGCGTAGGGGAAAGGGACCTGGGGGTGCTGGGGACAGCAGGGTGACCATGAGCCAGCACTGGGCCCTTGTGGCCAGGAAGCCAATGGTACCTGGGGTGGGTTAGAAGGGGGTGGTCAGTAGGTCCGAGAGGTTCTCCTGCCCCTCTGCTCTGCCCTGGGGAGACCACACCTGGAATCTTGTGTCCAGCTGTGGCCCCTCAGTTCCAGCAGGACAGGGAACTGCTGGAGAGAGTCCAGCGCAGCCACCAAGATGCTGAAGGGAGTGGAGCATCTCCCGTGTGAGGAAAGGCTGAGGGAGCTGGGGCTCTGGAGCTGGACAAGAGGACACTGAGGGGTCTCAGATCCTCTCATGGGGATCAATACGGAAATGGTGAGTGTCAGGAGGATGGAGCCAGGCTCTTCTCAGTGACAATCAGTGGCAGGACAAGGGGCAATGGGTTCAAACTGGAACACAAAAGGTTCCACTTAAATTTGAGAAGAAACTTGTTTGGGGTGAGGGTGGCAGAGCCTGGCCCAGGCTGCCCAGGGGGTTGTGGAGTCTCCTTCTGTGCAGACATTCCAACCCGCCTGGACACCTTCCTGTGTAACCTCATCTGGGTGTTCCTGCTCCATGGGGGGATTGCACTGCATGAGCTTGCCAGGGCCCTTCAACCCCTGACATTCTGGGATTCTGTGATCTGGGATTCTGCCCCTTATTTATTGGGTCGCGCATGGTGTTTCCGGATTCTGCTTTAATTGCTGAGTCCAGAGCAATGACATAAATGTGTAATACACAGAACACTATTAAAAAATATAGATTTCCCATGTTCGAAAGGAATCTTGGCGCAGCATCCGTAGTTGGTTTTGTTAAAAGCCGTTTAAATTCCCCTGCCCGGGGTGGGTTGGAATTACAAGAAATTTACATTTTAATTGCGGCAGAAGACAAAACCCTGTTCCCGCGTTAACGAGGGAGAATAAATAAGATGCATATCAGCCGGGAGGAAAGAAACAACCGGTCATTTTTCACCATGATGAGAAATACGGAGCTTGTTTTGTTTGCTCCCCATCAAAATGCAGCAAAATCCGCCTCAATTGAGCGAGTTGGTCATCAAGAAAACATTGTAAGATTATAAATATTCTTTGGAGAAACCCCACCGGGGATCCAGCGAAAGGTGAAGATTTGTCTGTGCCATGTGTGTGCTGATTGATTGAAAAGCGGGAGGTTAAGAGCGGCGTCTTGTACGGTCAGTTGAATGTAATATTAGAGGTTTGGTTTTGAAAATATGGATTCTACCAAATAACCTGTGGGTGCTGGGGTAAGTGTGGTTGCATTTATAGTGGATTTGGTGAGGATGTTGATAAGAAACCAGTTTCCACTGACTTTTTGTAAAGCTCTACTCAAGACTTTCTAGGCAAGGCCTACAAATAGTACCTGAGAGCCTGTAATACTTTATATGATATATATGTGAAAAATAACCAGATTCCGCCAGGATGTATTTATCGTCATTTCTCCCCATATTTTTTAGTTTTACCTCTAATTTAAAGATGGGTATTTGGCTCCTTTTGGGAATGAACCATGGAGTGTCGTATAGATCCGTATAGCGCCTCTGTGCTGTTTCCCTCTTGCGTAACTGTTGCGTATGTTTTAATATATCAAAGCTACTCTTACCTCTTCATTCCAGCTGAGAACCCAAGAAAAGACCCCTCAGACTTGTTGAAAAAATACGGTTGTTGCCATGGGTGGTTTATAATTTGTATAAGAGACGCGTGAGGTTGATTTAGAAACTGCTCCATAGACTTGGGATTATTTAAGATGGTCACAAAGCTGAAATTATTGCAATTAGCTGGTGGAAAACCAAGACCTCAGCCTTTCGAGTCAGGATTTGAAATTTGGATTGGAAACCATGAAGACACAAGGGGAATATTTGACTTTTATTAGGACTTCACTCGAGGGTTTCTAGGCAAGGCCGACAAATAGTACCTGAGAGGAAAGGCCTGTAATACTTCATATATGTGAAAAATAAGCAGATGAAATCGTTCTAACCCATTTGTCATCCAGAGTAAGCAGTGGTCTTACTCTGCTAAGAGTAAGACGGTGGTCTTGTGGCCTTAGAGCCCATGGAAACCTCTCTACAGGGCAGCACAAGCCATGGGCTATCAACTGTGGATGAAGAACCCACCTCTCGTCCCATTTTTGCCATCGAAACTCTTAACTGTTGCTTGGCCAAGCTGGGATTGGAGGAGGTCTGGTTGGTTATCATTCCATTAAGGGAAGATGAGGATCCCAAAGTGACTCTTGTTGCTTTGGGTTGGATGACTCTTGTCTCTCCGACAAAACCAGTTGGAAGCATAGAATCATTTGGTTGGAAGAGACCCTCACGGTCATTGAGTCCAACCATCAACCCATTGGCACCACCCCATGTCCCTGAGAACCTCATCTCTGTGTATTTTCAACCCATCCAGTGATGGTGACTCCACCACTCCCTTAAATGACCCTAAAAATGACCAGATCTTCCTCTTCCGGATCACAGGAAGTGCTTTCTTTAAAAAAATTGTCCATCCTAGAGCTTCTTCTTCTAATCTACCGATAGATTATTCTTCCCCCTTCTGAAAATAAAGCCTGTGATAAAGAACACAACAATCACATAGACAAATATGTAGGATGCGATTGTTCATCAAGCGCTGAGTTCTGACTTTCCACGCCTTTGATCTAAACAGCGAATCCGGTGGGAACTTCATCTCGATGCATTTGCAGAATTTGGCTTCCTGCTGGTTTTTAAGTGGTAAGTGTGAACCATGGCCTATTCTCCAGCAATATGGTGCTAATTAACATCATCCGAACGGGGTTTTTTCCTCGTTAAACCCAACGGCGGCTGCCAAATCCACAATTGTCCAAACCACCTCCCGAGGTCGTTGCTCGGGCTGCGTTTTTCTTCATTTAATTTCAACGTGTTGTCTCCATCTTTCAAATTAAATGACCTCCAGCATTCTGCACAAGGATGGTCCTACCTGCGTCGTTCGGCCACAAAATATCCCATTTTGTCCCTTTGTTACATGGAAATTGCCGGGATATTCAGTTAATTTCTATAATTCCCTTTCTGTTGTCTTGCAGAGATTTCAAACAAATTTTTGCTCCCTTTTAGTCTCAGTTTTTGCTCCCTTTTAGTCTCAGTTTTTGCTCCCTCTTAGTCTCAGTTTTTGCTCCCTTTTAGTGTCATGTTTCTTGCAAGATACATATTCTTGCGTTGACTTCTTTACAGCATAGTTGGTTTTATTTAATGATTATTTAGAATCTGATTTAAGCGATCGGATAATTTGGTCCTGCTGTAAATAATTCCAGTATCTGAAGGCAAATTTAAAAGATACCAACTCTTTGTTGCTTTCAATCTTCTCCTATTTTCCTTTACAGCTAAAGTTTTATTAATATATTGAATTAAATTATTATGTTTCAGGTGGCTTTTCTCCCCTGATTTGATAAGGAATGATTAAAAATATAAGTTTCTAGAGCCAATAATTGCAGGCGCCGCCTTACAAAGTCGAGTCTAAATCATTGAAGAATTCAAACGCTTATGTTTTGCGTGTTGAATTTTATATAGCTTTATGATAAAAATCTATAATTGGTGTTTTGTTGTAAAGATGCTCTAAAGTTATCCACGCATGAGTAAATAAATGTGTTTCTATACGTTGCGATAATTGTAGCCTTAATAATTATAGCACTGATGCATTTATGGGTTCTCAATGAGGGTTTTTTTTCTTCTTAGTAGTCATAATATTATTGTTATTATTAATAGAATGGCTCTTGGGGGAAAAAGAAAGACACTAATTTTCACTCTTAATGATTCCCATCAGTCTAACGCTGCCAGGATGCATTTATCTCCGTTTCTCCCCATATTTATTCTTTCCTGATAGTCATTTCCTTTTCATTTATGGCCATCGTCAATGGATTTAATTCAGGAATGAGCCTCGGAGTGTCGTATAGATCCATATAGCACCTACACCCATAATTGTTGCACGTGTTTTAATATATCAGAGCTGCTATTATGTCTTCATTGTAGCTGAGAACCCAAGGAAAGACTCCTCAGACTAGGCCAGACTTTTAAACAAGGACATTTATTGTTGAAAACAATAATTGTATTGCCATGGGTGGTTTATAATTTGTAGGAGAGATGCGTGAGGTTGACTTAGAAATAATAATCCTGGCATTAGTTAAGACGGCCTTTGGAGTTGAAACTAAGAAGACATAAGATATATTCGTCATGAATTCCGCGCTGTTTTTTTGCAATGGTCAATTAACTTTTGCGCAAATCTGGGGGGAAAGAGGCGATGGTCGTGAATAATGATCTTGTTTTGGGGGAAGATGGCGAGATAGAGATGTTGGTGTCTTGCTGTGCGATGGACCCGCCAGGCGAGGACGGAGGATGCGCTGGGTGCGGTGGGACATCATCACGCTCTCTCCTCCGTGCTGCGTTTGTTGGGGGCAACAAAAGGGGTATTTAAGAGGTATTTTGGTGTCTCCGGGGCTTGTTTGAGGGTTTGGTGGTGGTGGTTTATTTTGGTTTTCTTTCAATTGATGGTTATTATGGTAGATGCTGCAGGTCTGGCTTTCGACTGTCTGATAACCCCATTGCACGAGCGACTGTAGAGGCTTCCCATGGCTGTTGATGTTCATACCTCTTGTGATATTTCTCCATGGAGAGCTCTGTGCTTCTTGTTTATCTCAATATTTTTACTAATAGATGCCCAGAGTTCTTAGAAAATAGGTTTTGATGGACTTTGGTTCGTGGGATGAACGTCAAGAAACTGGGTGTTCCGTTAGTGCTCCTTGGGTTGAAATCCTTATTTACCAACCTACGACGCGATGATTCATATAAAATAAAATACTTTGGGAAAGCAAATAGTATTGAGTCATTCAAAAGGGTTTGGATTTGAGTTGCTTCATGTTTCCTGCTGCAGAATAGCTTTTAATTGAGGTCGCTAATTGTGTGCACCTTGAAGGTGCTTTTAATTAAGATGTGTAAGACAACATTTGTGGGTTTCAGTTAAAGTTGACAACTACAGTTCGACTAAATAACTGTAGTTATTAGTCAAACTTGGATCTGGGCCCTCAAGTTGGGGGTAATTAATCTCGTTATTGTTTTGAAGAACAGGTGTTTAACAAGGCAGATATAGTCCTTTGTTACTTATTTTTTTGTCATATTTTGGGGATCATCCTAAAATCCTAAACACCATTTTAAGCCCAGCCTTGCGTAGGATGGGATTATGAGTCTTCTGGGCGAGCCCCAAGTCTTTGAAATCCCGTCCCTCTTCCCAGCGATGTGGCTTTAAAGATTAAATAACTGTGGTGAAACAGGATAAATAGATTAATAGGCTGGATTCCTTATATTAAATGACTGTAAAATGTCATTATTATGAGTAAAACGCACTAAAACCACGTTTTGGAAAGACTTCCCGTGCAGGCCGGATCGCAGTATGACAAATAACATGCTATATTTGATGTAAATAGATTAGTGGATGGAAGGCATTTCAATAATTCAGCTTGATTGTATAACATATAATCTGCGGGAAAGCAATAACTTGCCACTTAAAGAACGACTCGTTCCTCTGAAAAATCTCCAATAAACATCCTGTTTAGGAGCAATTCACATTTTATGGTGCACATTTTCTTTTCTTTTCAACCCCCTTTATTTTTTACTACATATTCAACAAATCCTGGTAAAGCGCAACGTTCTTTTCCACATTTATTTACTTGTGCTGCTTATCTCCCCCTTGAATTGATAATTGTTGGTTCACAAAAATGTGATTTCTTCAATAGCTTAATGATTTCTGCCGCAGGTAGGAACTACCTTTTGGAAACAAACCTCATTTTCACTAATTAGGAGAATTGAGGGTAAGACAGGGAAGGGGACACTTGGGTGATACAGGAGGTGACGTTTCCTTGGGACGCTCCTGTAATTTAGAGGAGGGTGAAGTTTTGAACCGTTTGCTGCATTTTAATGATAATTTCGGTGATTTTCATTCCTCAGGTGTGTCCTGACACTGAAACTGAGCAATAGCTGATCAATATTTCGGAAGGATGGGCAGCTCCATCCTTTCTGTCGTTGTCACCGGGGTCGATCTTGAGACCAAACCAAGCGCTTCATCTTTCCACCTTTACTTCTAGTGATATATTCCTAATTTCTTTCCTCAATCCACCTCACGTAGCTATCATAGAATTCCATGTTTAATTGACCACAAGGATCATCTGGTCCAACCCTTCTTGGCATAAGCCCGGCCTAGACGAGTAGGCCCAACCAGCTGAATCTTCAACATGTCCAACATTGAAGGATCCACAACTTCCCTGGGGAGTTTAATCCAATGGCCGATGGTTCTTAGGGGGAAAAATTCCCCTATCGGGATCTCCTCATCACACCCTTTAATACCCCGTTGTAGGTAGCAGTAATTATTAAATATTTGCGTGCAAATGCTAATAAATGGAAAAACGCGTCTTCCCGCCGATCCGATGGAGAAAACGCGAGTGCGCTCAAGTATTTCATGGGCATTTCTGGTTGACTGAGAAGCACCATTGGACGATTTCTTTCCAATTATCCAATGTGTAGAAATATTGAATGAAAATCTGTTAATTAACCGTTTTGATTGAATTTTGGGGCGAAGGGTAGAGGTGAAACGCTCTGAAATACAATTTGATTCCTACTTGTGGCATATAATGGTGGGAATTACTAGATGTTTTTCAGCGGATTATAATATTTAACCTGATAAAAAACAATGCGGTGAATCTGTCTAAAGAATTGCGAGTTTCTCAGGTAACGGGCTCTTAATTTCCCTCTGTTATGTCCCAAATTACAGGTTGCGTTGTACTTTTAAAGGTATTATTTGCATAATGTGGTGGGGTTTTCCCTTCATGTATCAGGCCATCAAAATATTTGGATTATAGGGGTTTTTCCTCTTTCTCCATTACATTTAATGGGTAGTAGAGCCAATTATATTCTTGTTATTTTAGTTGAATTGTTTGTTTGGCGTTTAAATCAGAGGAGAAATCCATCTTGGGTTTTACCAGTGACCCTTTTCTCTCTATCAACAATTTTCTGTTAATAACTCATCTATTTCCAGCATAATTAATATTTCGAGTGCTGTACATATTTTAGATGGGCAGGAAGGTTTAGAAAAGAACTCGTTTTGCCAAAATATTAATGACGTTTTGATCACAAAAAAGCTGTTTTCTTGCTTAGTTTTGCTTGGTTTTAATTAGCAAATCAGAATAGAATTACGAGCAAAGCACGTGGTTAGAAAGATGCTTAATTGTAGGTGTATTTGGAGGATGCACATGTGCTTTTATGTTATATGATTGTATAAAATATATATAGACACCTAAGAGACTGAATTTACTCAATATTCACATCCTCGTTATGTGTCCATAGGACATAGTTAATTAAAACCTCTTCCATTAGAGTAGAAACTTGACTCAGTGGTGGCTTTGGATCAGTATTTCTACCATAAGTTTTTTAGCCCAGAAGAGTTACATGGATCTAAAACCACTTAATTGTCTTAACTTACTTAATTCACTTTACTTAAAATACCAGGCCTGAGCTTAGTAAAGCTTTAGCTTATCTCATACATTGAATTGTCTGCAGGATAAATCCCGAATAATCCATTAAACGCTGCAGGATTCACTCCCATATATGTTGATTTCTTTGGGATGTACTTAGAACTTTGGAGAGGAATGGTGAAAAGCATGAGCTACAATGGCCTTTTGATTTAATTTATCTAATTAACCTGCAAGATCTTTTCAAATTAACACCCGCATTATGAGACGTATACACACCAAAAAGTGTCCTCATACTATAAGTAGTTGCATTGAACAAGACAAGCAGAAGAAATAGTTAAAATTTAGAAGAAGAAAAGCAAAATATCACTGAACGTGGCACTAAAGCTTTAAAACCAGTTGTTGGAAGGACGGTCAATAGGAAATACAAGACATTTTGACCTCATTTTTAATGATTGTAGTAATAATCCCGCTTGTTTCGGGCATCTGGAATTATTTGCCCAGACGTTTTTCACATCTAGAACCCATTAGATTTACTTCTAAGCGCCCGATTAATTAAGTTGGGGCTGGAAGGAGTTAATTTTCCGCTACTCGTAGCTTTTTGATCCACAGTGTATTTAAGACTGTCAAGGTATTGAAGTAGAAAATACTTGGGTTCAGCCTATTTGCTTGGACTGGAGGCAATAACAAGAATAATATTGCGCTTTGATTTTTATAGCGCTTGCACGACATGTATTTTGAAATCACTTTTATATATATATATATATATATATACATACATACATACATAAAATAATCAATGTGTACAAACTACAGCATAAAACACCCACTAAAGCGAAGTTCAGGAGAGCAAAGCTACGGATTCTCCAGGAATTGTGTTGAAAGGTGCGAGATTTAAAGTGTAATTTGGATTCTGAACCTTTGCTTAAATTTACTGATGAGTTTTCCAAAGATATTTTCAACTGGACACCCCCTAAAAACCCCATACAGTAAATATAAAACATCCTCAAAAATTAAGAGCAAAGTATGCGTTTTTTCTGGCTTTTCCCTATTCAATATAACGATTTTGACTTATGAAATGGCCTGAAAAAAGGCGACAGCAGTTCAATATCCAACTGGTTTGCAGCGTTGTTAGAAATTGAGGGATCTTTGCTCCCATTTGCCTCGACAAGGAAAGATTCCTTTGTTTTTCTGCTGCAGTTTCCTACACCAAAAGGGGTAGGTGTATATTCATCAATGATTTGGATGGGGGAATAGTGACTGTTCCAGCCCCATACGTTCTGTGATTCTGTGACCACCCCTGCGTTCCATGTTCTTGTTGTCCTTCCCTTCCCAGGTTGTAGCTGAAGGTGGAGAGTTATTTCTTGGCTTTTGTGTTTAGCGTCAGTTGAGAAATCGGCGCGTTGTGTGCGAATGACAGAGTTTTGTAATATTACTCTTCATGAAATGAAATCTTATGGAACGGGTTGCAGCGTGCTTAAGGATACACCAGATTTGGAACACGCGGGGGCAATGCGTTGAGTTGGAGACGTCAAGGCCTCAACGGGGTGTTTAGGCCTCGGCATTGATTTTACCTCAAAGCCAAGCACCGCCGGATGTTTGCGCTCCGAAAACGCGCAATGAGATCTTCAAAAGTAAATTATATATATTTAAGGTCGTGGATTCTCGATGGTTCAGGGGGTGTCGACCTGCCCGTGGTCAATGTACCCCAAGAGAAATGGCGTTAAGCGGTGGTTTAACTTAGGGGTGGGGAGGGAGTTTGAGAGATGTGGTAGGGAAAACGTCCAAGTGATGATTAACATGTGCATTTTCTAGAAATACAAAAGCGTAAGCGTTATTTTGTGGCCATAAATCATCTCAATCCGCCAGTGTCACAAAACATTTACTTCAAATGACACGAGTGCGGAATATTCGCTCTTGTGTGGATGAGGATCAGATGGGAAATGTCTCTTAACAATGGCCCAAACCACATTTTCCTGCGCAAATATTTGATCAAGTTGACATTTCATTCTTTCCTCTACCTTATTTCCTGAATCTATGCAAATATAATTAAAGTTGATTTAGTATTAATGTTTTACAGCTAATTCCCTGGGTAGAAGGCTTGGGCGGCCTCACCTATGGGGCTGTGATTCTGAATAATAAATTTAATATATAAAAATGACTCTTTTATCATTTATACGTACATATTGTTAACATTTCAGTAACAAAATGGTATGAGTTATAGTGAGAGAACACGACTAGAACCAATCAGTACAAGTTAACTCTTGTAACGTTGAATAAACCGTTGGTTTCTCATTATATTATTTTTGGTAAACCAGAGCATGTGGATGTTTTAAGCCTTTAAACCCATTTACTAAATTCCCCGTGTAGCCAAGGGCCTAAAATTTTGAGATTAGGTTTATTAAGTCATGGTAGAATTAAATATTGTGTGTTGGAAACTGTAAATAGAAATTCTACCCGAGAAGATCGTCAACCTAAGTCATTTACTTGAGAATTTGTGCGTATAAATTTAATATGTATAGATAATTGTGTGTACTCAATAAAACGGATGGAAAGAGAAGTAATTAAACATCTGATTATATCAGATTTGGCCTAATGAGACCAAATTAGGGTCTTGCGTACATACAGGAGATTTTGGTGGCTTGTAACGTTCTCCACTCCAGTTTGGAACCCGCGTCGTCATCAATTTCAATTTTGTGTTTAATGAGAAATAATGCAAGCGCATTTAGAAGGTTTTAGGCTTCATGATTATTGGGAAAATTACATGAAAACATAGAGTGTAATATAGATAAATGTGAAATAAGTCTGGAGGCAACGAAGCGAGCTCCAATGTACATGCGGCTGTAATAGGAAAATCCTTGAGGCCATCGTTGGCACTTTATTTGATATCAAAAAAATAAGGTTGAAACAAGATAATGGAGGTGCAGACCAGAGGGGGTTGGGGCCATCAAATAGCAAATTATTCAATATATCCATCAATGATTTGAAGAGGGAATAGAGGGGGGATTGCACTGGATGAGCTTTCCAGGTCCCCTCAACCCCTGACATGCTGGGATTCCTGTTATTCTAGACCTTCTTTTAAAATATTTCTATTTCTTTTAAAAAATATACTTAAGGAATTAAGTGAACTAAAGGAGGGTTCACTTACTCAAGTAACAAAAAGAATTTAAGCTTATATACAGGATTCTTTCAAACCTGCTTTGTAACTTTGCATTTAGGGTATTTTTTTAGCAAATGCCGGAGATGTTGTTTCATTAATTCCAGACAGGAGAAAACGTCGGGATCCTATTTTATATGTACATCTATATTGTCCTGAGCCGATATATAATTTTCCAAGCAGCACTGTCACCTCTAGGATAGTAAACAGCAATTTTCTTGAGTGCTAACACCTATGAAATGGCAGAGATGAGATTTCACAGAACCGCATTTAAAATGCCCCAATTGTAGGGGTAATAACACGACCTACGGGAGGAAACGGAGCCTTGGTTTAAATGTCGAGCTGAGTCGCGCTCTCAGGAGTTGTGTTAAAATAACTTAGTCTCGACTTCTACTTGATTTTCAATATCTATTTAAGAAACGTGAACCCACTTTTGAGGTGAAGGGTGGTAGAAGAGTTGCTTAAATATACGGAGTTAGTTGTATGAGTGTGTTTTCCTACCTTGAGAAATGAAACGCTTGAGGAAGAATTCTTCATAAATGGATAAATTGTGTTCCTTCTATTTCACGTCTAAATGTGTTAACGCTTGAGTGACGGCTGTCAGAGCGATTCGTACTACTTAAAATAGACGACAGTTTTGTCTTGGGCGTTAATTAAGGGCTGAGCAATCGCATGATGGATACAAGAAGCAGCCCAGAAGCTCCTTCCAGTCCTGTTTTCAAGGTAGCAATTCCTATAAAAATAACAAACAATTTCTTCCAGAGGATGAAATTTGTTGTTTGGCCTGGGTGTCCGTCTTAAATTGTGCACAAGCTCTCAACGCAATAGTGAATTATACCCACTGGCTGTGAATTAGTGGGACACGAAAGATTTATTATTGAACAGGGGTCAAGAGCTTAACTCGAAGTAGTAAAACTAATCGTAGTCATAGTTTTGTGACCAGTAAGACCTTGAGTGACGTTGAACATCTGGACGTGAGGAAAACCTGAGGAATCACATCTGGCGTTCAGGAGGGAAAGTAAAGAAGCGCTCAAGGCGTCAGGGGTGAGCCATGCCATCGCTTCAAGGATTGGGAAAGATACTTAAGATGAAAGAGCCCCTTTTATATATTTGATTTGTCAGAGAAGGTTAGAGAGCGGTTTGATCATGGGCTGTCGCTATCTGGGCAAAGAACAGAGATCTAATACTGGAGCTTTACAATCTGCCTGATGGAGACGTGAAGAACATCCACTGTTGAAAAGGACAAGTGTAGGCTGGAAGTGAACACTCTTTTCTTAAATGAGAATAATTAATCAGTAGAATGATGCACCGAGGGCCGTGGTGGATTTTGTATCACTCGGAAGACATGAATGAGTTTCCTAAAATACACCCAGCAATTCAAAAAGTGATTAATTCGGGGAAGTCCTGTTCTGATTTATGGGCTAGGTCAGACTAGATCATCACATAAACCCTCCTGATAAGTCTGACCCGCGTGCTTCATTTTTCCCATTGGTAAAGGTGTCAATCTCCTTCCCTTGGCTCTTGCAAACCCATTAATATCTAGGGGTGTAATGCAATTAAACTATGATTACTTTTGCATCCAAGATTAAGGCGGTTGAAAGAACTGACGGTAGTTGAATTTACTCGATCCATTCGAGCTACATTTGCGAAGTTTGCGGAGCATTAACGTTGAGATTTGGAAGCAGCGACGCATGGATCCAGCATACACGTTCCTACTTTAGATCAGGTTTTATCCTCTTTTAGTGGTTTCACCCGGGGAACCTGGGCCAAGAAGGTCAGAGCAAAGTCTGCAGGGCAATGTCGGCAGGACAAGGTGATTCTTCCCCATTTCAAGAGCTTTAGTCGCACCTTTCGGGGGAATTAATGGAAAACAAAGAGTTACGATTTGATTCCTGGAGTCGGTGACGTAGTCGCTATCTAGAGAATAACTGATGTATATTTTGGCAAACAACGCATCTATACCTCACTCGCTTCTATTCTCGGTGACCTTGGATCGCTTCAAAATCATTTGAGTTCTTTTTTCTTTGCTCGCTAATCGAATTAGAGCTTGTTGATTCCTTTCTCTTTGATCAAAATGCAAGTGGAGCAGAAGGGGGGTGGTGTAATGGGCTCCCAGGGCTGCTTCGAGTCCTTTTTATCCATCTGTGTTTTATTTTTAATGCCAAGAACGAAGGTCATTCCATGCCAGAGCAGCCGGGACCTGCACCCAAAGCATCCTCGGCCTTCTCCATAATTCATCTTCTGCCTTTGCTTCGCATCCACTTGGCATGTAGGGCTGGTAACCAAATAAACCCAAATAAATCTGCCGAGCAGATGCTTTTAGGTTTGAAACCTTTAAACGGAGCTTTTAGATGCTTTCGTAAGACCTGGCACTGTTGGCTTTGTCTCTCCAAGGAAGATGAAATGCCTTTTGATTTATCTATTTCAAGGCATGAGCAGGCAGCTACACATCTCTAACAGGCCTGATGGCTAAACCAAGAGCTGCTTTTAGGCTGAGGTTGAGCGGAAGGGTTTATTTTCCCCTCAGCATCGTCCTGCAGTTCCCGACTCTTCCTTAATTACGTGGCGGGGCATAAAACTCATATTAAACAGGGGTTTATTTCATTCCCCTGAGATGAGATGAGAAAATCCACCCGTTAACTTACCAGATACATCAAAGGGTCTGAAAGTATCACAACCATCATAACACACTGCAGTAATATATCCAATATTCTATATACTACTGTATATAGAATAGAATTTGCAGCGTGGCAAAATGAAGATTGAGGCCGTACAGATATTCAAGTGGATGAACAGTTTAATGTACATTTTGGGTTGTTCCAGCAACCGGCTTGTGCATTTATATAACGGCTTTTGAAACATGATCAACCGGTGTCATCGTTCCTTCTCCGGTAGTAGAATAATAGAATGAAATTAAAGAAAGGAAAGTACAGAGGGGCTGCGATAGTTGTTTTTGTTTCCAAATGTATTTTTCTTACACTTAAATAGACTTTTCTTCTTGTATTTCCAAGCGTGGTGGAGGGTCTTAAAATAACAAAGTGTTTTCCTTGTTCTTTTGGGGTCCATCATCTACCCACGTGTGGACCTGGTGGAGTCTCTGGGTGGATCTAGTGAGATATTGTGTGTAACCTGCAATTCTTGGGGCTTTTATTGTCCTTTTCCTACCGAATTAGAAGCATCAGCTGGGTTAAGTTTCTAAAGGCACCTTTTAGGAGTAACTCCCTGCTCCTTCCCCACAGCTAAAGCCACAAAATATCCCTCCACATGGCAAAAAAAGAGTGCAATTGTATATAACAGCAACAAAAAAGCCGTCCTTAGAGATCAAGACTGCTCCAGAGAGGGTAATAAACTCACAGAGCGTTCGTTCCTCTGGCTTGCACTGCGTTTTATCTGTTTTCAGCCTCTCCAGTTTTCTTGATGAGGTTATAGCGGTTGCTTTTAACCTTCAACGAGGGCCGCCGGCTCATTAACCCAACGAGCCGCGGTGCCCGACGTGGGGCTGACGTAGCAAACAAGGTCCCGCCACTTCAGAACCGCGATCGCGGCCAAAATGGGCAGATCCCGGAAAGGGTTTTCAGAGGAAAAGTCCCCAAATGAACCGGGGAAATCCATCCCGCGCCAAGGCGGCTTTTTCTTCCAACTGGAGAGGGACGGGAGTCTTATATCCCCAGAAATCTCCCGGGGACGTCTATTAATTACACTGGCTTTTAATTATCTGTCACTGATACGTTACATGACCTTGAGCAAGTCATTTACTCGGCGTGTGTGTATCTAGCTGTAAAACGCTCGTGAATTATTTAATGTCTACAAATTGCTTGGAGATCCCCGAATGCAAAGCGTTCTCGTTGCAATTATCGAGCCTGATCGCGCCTTGTCGAGTCATTTTGGCGCATCTTGATATCTTCGCGAAGGAAAAGAAAGAAAACCCACCAAGTAGGGCCTGCTGAGACATCGGAAAGTCTTTGCGGCTTTACATTATATTTATGTTATATACATTAGCCCTCGGAAAGGCTGTTGTGTGAGGCATGTGTTCCTATTATCGCGGATTTGACAGAAAGAACGTTAACGCATGGAAAGATCAAGTTTGACCCAATACGCAATTATGAAACGCTCGTTTGTTCCCGGGGCGGATGGGACGTGGTCAATAACTGTTGGCTCTACTATAAGTCATAAAGGCAGCAATAAAATAAAATCTATAGGTAGTTATAAATTGACAGATATCGGTGACCTTATTTTCTCCTGTGGGCTTATCGGGGCGTTCCATGAAAAGAACATTTATTAGCAAGTTTTTAAGGCTAATTTGGAGGGAAAAGGCACATGAAACAAAGAGAAACGGGAACAAAGCTAAACTTGGTTTTTCACTGTTGTTTTGGGATGGAATGCTAGAGAATCTTCATTATTTATCAAGCTGGGATTGAATTGTTCCTTAAGCTTGTTACCAATGCACTTTTCCCCCCGTCTCTGCTCAACTCCTGGTATTTTACTATACGGATGCATTTGGAAGTTGAATTTTTGGTTGCTCAGTTCTTTTCTCTTGGCAGCTCTGATCTTATACTGCTGTGGAGTTACAAGTTGACCTTCGCGTTGAGAACTAAAGCCTGAAAATAATCTAAATCGTTAAACCCGACAAGTTCTACCTTTGTTTAGGTGAAGAATGAAGTTTTCCATGGAATAACAGCTTCATTTTTCTTGGCGTTCTTCAAGGCTGGTTTGAGGGGAGATATATTGAGATCACATTGTCTGTCAGGCGCAGAGTCGAGACTAAAATGATACAGAGCTGTGGGAAGAGATAAAGATATCGTTATTTTAATCTACTATTTTTTGAGGACACGTTAGTGGAGTTTCAGCTTATTACGCCTCATACACTTTCCAAAGGGTCGTAACACCATTCATAGTTCTTTTCTCTTTAACTTCTTGCTATAATACAGTTCCTGGATTACTGTATATAATAGGGGAGAGTAGTAAATACACGGAGAGATATAAAAAAATATGTTAATATAAAAATCCAGGTTTTATTTTTAAATCTGGAGAAGCATCCTTGGCTTTGAGTTTGATTGAGCTGACTCACACCACAACCTGGCACATGGTGCTGCCATCAGAGACCTGGACAGGCTGGAGGGCTGGGCGGGAAAATGTAAAGAAATAGAACAAGGGCAAGTGTAGAGTCTTGAATCTGGGCAGAACAACCCCAGGTTCAGTGTAAGTTGGGGAATGACCTATTAGAGAGCAGCGTAGGGGAAAGGGAGCTGGGGGTGCTGGGGACAGCAGGGTGACCATGAGCCAGCACTGGGCCCTTGTGGCCAGGAAGCCAATGGTACCTGGGGTGGGTTAGAAGGGGTGGTCAGTAGGTCCGAGAGGTTCTCCTGCCCCTCTGCTCTGCCCTGGGGAGACCACACCTGGAATCTTGTGTCCAGCTGTGGCCCCTCAGTTCCAGCAGGACAGGGAACTGCTGGAGAGAGTCCAGCGCAGCCACCAAGATGCTGAAGGGAGTGGAGCAGGTCCCTTCCAACCCCCGACATTCTGGGATTTTGTGATACTGTGATTTATTCGCTATCATTTTATTTGAAATCCCCGATTTGCGCAAGTTAGAATTAAAAATCACAAGGGATATTTGATTGTTTCAAAGATTTGAATCCTGGAGATGACAAAGCCACCCTTGAAGTACACACGTTTGAAATTCCTCCCATTCTGCCGGCTGACAGGGTCGGGCACTCGCCGACAGGATTTATCGTTCCAGGGTCGGGAGAATCACATTCCATATTCAAACATGCAAAGAGAAGCCACTTTGCATTAGGAAACGCTGACACTTCTCCCATGTTAAAACCGTCCCCTCTTGTTGCAAGATCAAGCGGTATTTCTAAAAGCGGGGTGGTCACCCCAAAGCACGGCCCTCAAAACCATTCACGTGTGCGGCAAACGGTTCGTTAGGCCTCATGCCCGTGCGATGCTCATTACAAACGATCTTTGACATTTTGGGCAATAAATGCAGCCGCCGCGGGCCTGAAAGGGAAAAATGGTGTTTGTTCGAAGCCCACGTTGGAGACCCAGCCCCAAATCGCTTTGCGCGGCGTCGCGGAATCTGCAGTTTGGAGATGTTTAGAAGGCTGCACCGGTGCTGGAGCGGGATCTTTGCAGAGTAAACATATTAAATAGCATTTTCAAATTTCCTTTTGCTTAAAGCGAAGCGTTTTTCCTCTCCCAGTGCTGTTAGGAGTTTGGAACATGGATAAATTGAGGGAATAGAGTGACTGTCAGCAAGTTTGCTGGTGACACCAAGCTGGGAGGAGTGGTGACACGCCAGAGGCTGTGCTGCCATCAGAGACCTGGACAGGCTGGAGAGTTGGGCGGGAAAATGTAATGAAATAGAACAAGGGCAAGTGATAGGATAAGGTGTAATGGGTACAAACTGGAACACAGGAGGTTCCACCTAAATTTGAGAAGCAACTTGTTCCTGGTGAGGGTGGCAGAGCCTGGCCCAGGCTGCCCAGGGGGTTGTGGAGTCTCCTTCTCTGCAGACATTCCAACCCGCCTGGACACCTTCCTGTGTAACCTCATCTGGGTGTTCCTGCTCCATGGGGGGATTGCACTGCATGAGCTTGCCAGGGCCCTTCAACCCCTGACATGACACCCTTGGTACCCCCCAAGTGCATTTACTATAGTGCATTTACTAATGCTGCGAAATTGCATCTATATAAATCTATATAAATCTTCTATATAAATCTATATACGTAAATCAGCGAAGTTTTTTTGGGGAAAAAAAGGGTCTGTAGTTTGTTCAAACCAATTTAATTAGAAGGAACATGCAGACAACATAGATTTTGATTTCCTTTGCAGCCCACCTTCCCAGCCTTCCTCACATCTGTGAACCTTTAAAATATTCAGTACCAAGGAAAAAAAACACCCAGAGAGCAGCACTTGACATATATTGATACATCAAATATTTATAGGATGGATATTTATAGCGCTTGACATTTTATATATAGACGTGCAAAGCTATTTCCAGTCTTAAGGTGTTACAACTGTATTTTTTAGGGTGTTATGTTGCCCTTGTTGTGTCTTAAAAACTGCATCATTTCTGCTAAAGTATTTAGGCAAATTATTCGCTTTAATGGTGTCCTTAGGAAATATACAGGACACACTTTACCCCATTATAGGAAAGGTGTTGGCAAGTGCGTTATAATAATACATTGATTTTATATGATACTCAACACTCAGGTGTATATTGAATATAAACTATAAAAGAGTATCAAGCTGCCTAGAAAATTGCCAGAAATGGGGTAAAAAGAGCAACTAGTTGTGGAGGGATCAGGGTTCTGGAGCGGGCACGTCAGACAAAATAACGGGCAGCAATCTGTGAATTACAAGTCTATAAATTAATCACAGGCCCGTGGTGACATGGGAATAAACCACCCTAATGAAGATTGAGGAGTTTGTGATTGTGCCAGAGCTCTGCGAAATTATGCGGTTTATAAACGACGTGGATACCGGGGGGTTGTATAAGTTACAGTGAGTCCAGTCCCCCTCCTGTCGGGAACGTCGCCAATCCAAACGCCGCATGCAACGAAACCTTTTGGATAGGAAATTAGGCAGCCAAGTTAATCAGGACAGCTCATCAGTTTGAATTTGCACGCATTGGGTTTGATGGGAACTGGACCAGGAGCTTCTGGGGATGGTAAATTATTAAGAATATGATAAACGGGGATCAATCTGAGAGGGGAATGGAGAAGTTGGGGCACAGGAGCAGCGCTGGAGGGGCCCAAATGCTTCTGTAAGTTCAGCTAATTTAGCTGAAAAGCAGAAAAAAATGCAAAAAATCAAGAAAATGCTGACTTAAAAACTTTGCTGTCTTGCTTTGATCTGCTTGGTTTTGTGCACAATATACAGATTTTAAACTAAACTAAGTTTTTCTCCAAAGCGCTTCCGCTCATTGGGCGCGATCCAAGAGGTGACGAGCTCGAGGAGTCTTTATTCCTTCCCAAAGTTGGAGACTATTGTCAATAAGGCCAAAAATAAAGAGTTTTAAGATGATAAAATGCAAACCTCGAAGACGACAATTTTTTCTATATGTCTGCCATGCTGTTCTTATGGGTTTGGTTGCTTACACCACATGTTCACATGTTGCAAATTCTTTACATTCTCCACCTGCAATGAGACTTTATGGTTTGATGTGCAAAAAACCCACAGTGATATATTGAGTATTATATAACAGAAACTGCTCTAAGTCATTAAATTCTTGAAACTGGACAAGAAAAATAAGTGATAAGTTGTGGCTGATGGGTAAAAATTCATCTATTCTGGAACTATAGATATTAAAAATCAAGATGATTGTTCCCCCTAAAATGGGACGAAATGTGTGTAGGTTCTCATGTTTCTCAGCAAAACGCATGGGGGGCTCATTAGAAATATGTTAGTAACAGTTTTCCTCCAATTGCTAATTTCCATCACCCTCGTATTACGATAATTCCGAAATGAAATTAAATTAGCATATCATATAGCAGCCTGCGAAACTGTGAACCCATTAGCGTAATACAAGGCAACAGATAATTGGTGGCTGTGTAAGAATCCATTTGCGGCAAAGATAATTCCATTTATTTCCTCTTCCCATCGCTAGGGACAGATTTCCTGGTTATTGATGATCTGCAAACCCTGTCAAAAGTCCTTGGTTGTGGCAAAATGTGTCTGCTCGAAGTATTTCTCATTGTGGACCATTTATCAGGGGGTTTTCTTGTACCTGGATGTGCCGGAGTCAACGAGAAGTTTTATGGATGCACTTGGCGTCTTCTCCTTTGAAATGAAGGAGTGGACTCACTTAGGGAGAATTATATCTATATTTTGTTAAACATTAATCTTCCATGTCTTCTAAACTGAGCTTTTAATTCTTTCATTTGCCAAAAAAAAAAAGGTTGATGTGTGTTTTCTAGAAAAAACGCTTTTCCTAGTATTTAATCTTTAATAAGCTCAGGGTTGAAGAGAATAATTTGAATTACAAATATGTTTTCTATTTATGTCTAATACTCCTCAGCCTTATCGAAACGATTTACATGCTAAGCCTTAATTTACGCCCTCTCGCTGCCACATTCATTGTTTTGCCCCATCTTTTTGCAGTCCCGCCGTGGTTTTTGGTTCGCCCATCGAATCTTTACGCCTACGAGAGCACGGACATCGAGTTGGAATGCGCCGTGGCGGGGAAGCCGCTTCCTACGGTCGAGTGGATCAAGAACGGCGAAGTCGTCATCCCTAGCGATTATTTTCAGATCGTGGTAATTATCTGCCCTTCGCCTATTAGAATGAGTCTTGTTTTGGTTTTAATAGTAGCACTTGGTCACAGTGGGTTAAAAATATACGGGTTATTTGCCAGAATTATCGGTTTTCCAAGAGAACTATTATGGTCCCTACCCCAAAGTAACGTCTTAATCCTCTTGTAGCTGAAATGTCACGAGGCCACAGGATGTGGCTTTGACCAAGACACGGTTTCATTCAGCGCCGTCTCGTTTTTTGTGTTGCTAACAAATAATATTGATCATGATCATGGTGTTTAACTACTGGCCACGAAAAGGATGTTTCAGTGTGGTTTTCATGCAGGGTGGAGTTATTCTACCGTATACAATAGGAACGGACCCTGCGTGAGGAAGTGGATTCGCCCTTGGGCCATAGGCCCCAAAATAAAATAGATTTAAATCAAATAAAATAATAAAATAAATAAAAAAAACCCCATAAAGACTACAAGATGTCAAGAGACTTCTGATGAAAAGGCCTGTGGTTCGAGGCCTCCAAGGACCAGGACTATGTGACCTGGAGCTGAGATGCCATAGAACGACCCACGTTTCACAGAACAGCTGTTCCGCGACGGTTTTCTAATCCACATTCGCTTTGGCCGGGGTTTGTCTAATTAATTCTCTCCGTTTCCTTGCTTTTTCTTTTCCTTTCTCTCTAGGGTGGCAGCAACTTACGGATTCTGGGCCTGGTAAAGTCAGATGAAGGTTTTTATCAATGCGTAGCTGAAAATGAAGCTGGAAACGCACAGGCCAGCGCACAGCTAATCATCCCGGAGCCGGGTAAGATGCAAAGGGCATGGAGAATTAGAGGTGTAATTAATGCTATTAACATAAAAATCCCAAATGAGCAGCTACTATTCTTTACTCCCTCTTACTTATCCAGCTGGCTGGAGTTAACAGCGTGTTATTCACTGGCAAATCCAAATTCTGGCCTTGTCCTAGAAATTACTCGGAGTAAACCCGCGTGAAAAGCCAAGGGCAACGTCTTACTGTCTACAATGGGTTTAATCCTGCTAAAAATACCAAAAGTTGATCATAAATGAGGGAGGTGATGGAGCAAAGTAGTCGATAAGCAGTAGATAATTCTATATTAACCTATCGTAGAATATTTGTCTTGGGGAAAGAGGATAAAAGAGAAAGAACCATTTGTCGGTGAGTTATCAAGTGCAGCCAACTGTTGCGTTCAGGTTTGTGTCTACGTGCCGGAAGGATGGATTTTGCTCCAAAATTAATAGGTGTTTGGTTTTACGGCCCGTGCTGTGCAGCGTCGTGGGTGTTTACTGCTTTATGGGGTTTTAAGTAAGAGAAAGATGTCTTCATCTTCAGCTGGACGCTGTGTAAAATAGGGATAAAAGCCTTTCCAAGCCTCTGGGTTGTAAATGATTAATGACCTGTGGGTTACACTTGCTGCTTTGTGTGCATTATGGCGCTAAGATGAGAGCAGGATACGCTGAAGCATTGGTCGGGCTTGATTTGGATTGGGAAGAGCAGAAACTTGGGAGCCCCCAAATAGTCCAACCTGATAGCATGTGCCGTAGAATTTCTTGGAAAAGCTTCCGTGCAATATCAGTTTTAAAGCTTTGCCAAAAATCTGCTCTGCTGGAAATCAAGAAATAAGGATGGATATGGTCCTCTCCATGCAGATACTAAAGGTAAATTGAGATGGGAACAGGGCTGAGCTTTCTCCCTCTGTTCTCTGTTTTGGTTGTGGATTTTGCACATCTTCTAAACTCACCTCCCTCTTCTTCCTTCTGCTTTGGGATTCAGCATCATCTTTATAAGCCTTTTCTCTTGATTTTCTTCCTGTTTCATGGGAGAATGAAACGCCGTGAAACTGTGCAGCTTAGCAGTAGATCTAGGAGGGGGGTAATGAAGGAGAAATGTGACATCTGTAGAGTTGTCGTCATTGTCCTTGTCATTGTCATCATCATTGTCATTGTCATCATCATCACTGTAATTGTCGTCGTCACTGTAATTGTCGTCGTCACTGTAATTGTCATTGTCAACATTGTCATCATTGTCATCATCATTGTAATTGTCATTGTCATCGTTGTCGTCGTCGTCATTGTTGTCATCATCATCATCGTAACTGTCATCGTCGTCATTGTAATTGTCATCGTCAACATCGTCGTCGCCATTGTCATCGTCGTTATTGTCATTGTTGTCGTCATCATGGTAATTGTTATTGTCATCGTCGTCATCATCGTCATTGTCATTGTCATCGTTGTCATTGTCATTGTCGTCGTCAACATCGTCGTCATCGTTGTCATTGTCATCGTTGTCGTCATCATCATCGTCATCATTGTCATTGTCATCGTCAACATCGTCATCATTGCCATTGTCATCACCATCATTATCATCATCATCGTCATTGTCATCGTCAACATTGTCATCATTGTCATCGTCATTGTCATCGTCATCATCATTGCCATTGTCATCGCCATCGTTATCATCAGTATCATCATCATCGTTGTTGTTGTTGTTGCTGTTATTATTGTTATTAGTAGTAGTAGTATTACTATTATCATTATTACCTTTCTCCTGTTAGCATGACCCTCAGCCTGGGCTCCCTCTGCAGGGCTAATTACCTAAATGAGCCTGGTGATTGGGTTTGGGGATCAAAAAGCAGATATTCAGTCGCGTCTTCGCTTTGCTGGCTCTTGCCAGGTGAGTGTTTCCCTCCCCGCGGTCACCGCAGGTGACGATGAGGTTATTTTCCCTTAGTGCGAAACGTGAATTTGAGATGACACTTACAAACAAGATTTCCCCGGCAAAAAAGACCTCAATCTCATATTCATTTCATGCACTGGGATTAGATTTACAACTGGAACCGGGATAACTCAGCGCTGCTCCCGGCTTGTCATCGCCGTCAGTAAATTTTCCGCTCCGTATCAGCGTTTATTGTGTTTGGTGTTGGATTAAAATTAAAATAGAAGCAAATGGGAAGAAAAGATCCTAAAGAGCTGCGGGATGCCATTGTAAACTGTCTCCGTTTCCCTTTGTATGTGATGGATTACTTTGTTGCTGGCTATTTAATCAGATCTTCAGACAATGCCACTGCGGTTCCTCGGAGATGAAGGGAGGGCACAGATGGTGCAGAAGGCAGCTCGAAATACAAATGAAGCGGCGGGGGGAACGTCGGCCCCTCGGCTTCGATTTTGCGTGGCCGCGATCAACATGTGTTTGTATCAGAGCCCAAGGAAGTTTCAATATACTCATTCATATCTATCAGGCCTTTCTGGAGCCTTTAATGTGGAAGGGGCGTAAATGGAGACACGTCAAAGGCTTTTCTAAGCCTCTGGGGTCAAATAAACCCTTTATTTAATTAATAATTATTTTATCCAAATAGTGATTTCTACCCCAAACTCTACATCAGTCACTTTTTATTTATTTTATGGTGCCTAAAACAGATTTTGCTTGTTTTTATTGCAAATAATTTGGGGCATTCAGCGGGCTAAATATGTTGTGTGTGTTCTGCTGGGGAATTCTGGCAGTTTTATTAAGATAAAAAGGTATAATCAGCCTGATTGTTGTTACACGGCCGCGTAGATTTCCACCCACCACTCACCACCTTTAACTGTGGGACCTGAAACAGCCGCACACAAATTGGCATTAAATTCAGTATAAATGGGCTGAGATTGAGACCAAATCTACCCCTTGTCAAGGCTGCGATGTTAAATGAGAATTAGACAATAGCGAAATGAGGAGTGAAAGCCGAAGGGGCCAGGAGCTCGTGCAGATAATCGCTCCCACTTTTAGTGTTCCAGATGTGGCCAGAGAATGCTCCAAACTATGTCGATGTGTGTTGCTTCAGCTCTAAAAACCGAACGAGCTCCCTGAGTAATATAAAATCCCTGGCTTATTTAGCCAAGATTATGACCGGAGAGCGCGATACTTAAGAGTGCATTACGGACTGGAGTAAAATAAGTGCAACAGGCGCATTAGTCAATAAATCAAAGTACTTTTGTGGATTCCAGCACAGCAGGGAAAAGGCACTTGGCGTTTTTTCATCTCCTTTTCCCCTTCTTTTCCCCTTTACAACCTTAATGTTGCTGTCTTAGGAAGAGATCGCTCACCGTTTTATAACAAGGGGAAACACGCAGCTTTAAAGGCTCGTTGTTTTGTTAAAACAACGAACCAAATGAGCCACGTTGAAGGATTTGAGGTCTCAGCATCTCCGGCTTCTCCTCTTTCTACTTCCCAGCTCTGCTAAAGGGCGCCGGAGTTTAGACGCGCTCAGCTGAAGCAAGTACTAGAAATAAAGCCCGCGATACATCCTTGCGGCCTCACGTACCGCAAAATAAATGCCCAGCAGCTGCAAGACAGACTGTCGTGTTTTTATAGCTGTATCAAAGCTGTTATTTGCTCACCTAGAAAATGAAGAGCGAGCGGCGGGGCGGTGAGTGATGGACGCGCGTAACTGGGATCCCGGAGGAAAATCTTCCCATAAAGGACTCGCAGACAGTTATTTGCGTTATGCCGGTGGCTTCTGGCAGATCCATCCCTCAGATAGTCGCTGGTTGTTCTATTCTAGCAGCTGGAAGAACAGATAGAGCCCTGAAATAATCAAATTGGGTAGAAGATAGATTAATTATTAGCGATTATTGGAAGAAGGGATCGCGTGTCCAGCCGGGGTGACAAATACATCTCTATGCTAAGAAACTGAGCTAATACTGGCATTAAAACTTCAGATTTTAGGCCGGTTGGAAAGCCAACCCATGCGCATTAATCTTGCTTATGCTTAGCTTTAAAATTAATCCAAACTAAACCCCATGATTTTGAATATTTTGAATATTCTTAACTGTTGGTAAAGCAGTCACAAAGTAGCAATGGGGAATTTTTGTGTTGAAACAAGAGATTTATATCGTTCTTTTGGTATGCACCACTGTTCCCATTTATTGTGCTGCATAAGCAGTAATAATCATGATAATAAGAAGAATAAATTTGGGGTTTATGCTTCTACGGTGGTCTTTGCCATAATATTGTGACACTTTAGTGGGGATTTATAACAGATGTATGCAAAAATGCAAAATCAGCGGAATATTATTGTAGTTAGACCCACTCCAAGGGAACATGGGAGATTTTTGGAGCTTCCGTCTTTGTTGGTCATTAAGAATAAGGAATAACAGGGATATTTTAAAACCATGGGGTGCAGGAAGGGGTTACTTGGGTTCCTGAGATCACGTCTGGTTCTGCTTCCCATTGGACATCGCTGGAAACTTTGGGCTGTCGTAGATTCCGGCAGTTTGAGAAGCTTGATTGTCTTAAAATACAGATATAAAAATTGGTGGCTTTGTTCTGTAAGGGCTGTAACGGTTTAAAAATAGTCCTGGCCTAAGTAGGAGGGCATTCTTGTGGATTTTACAAGTCTGAGGTAGGAAGCACTTGGACCTGGATGGTCTCCATCCCTGCATGATGTGGGAGACATCACTGCCTTGGCCTCGTGTTTTGAGTTGGGCGTCTCTCTCGAGTTCTGCATTGGGCGCCTCTCTCGGGTTTTGGTTGTGTGTTTCTTTTGGATTTTGATTGGATGTCTCTCTCGGGTTTTGGGTTGAGCGTCTCTCTCTCAGGTTTTGGGTTGAGCATCTCTCTTGAGCTTTGGGTTGAGCGTCTCTCTTGAGTTTTGAGTTGAGTATCTCTCTTGGATTTTGGGTCGAGCATCTTTCTCGGGTTTTGGTTGGGCGTCTCTCTCGGGTTTTGCGTTTGGTGTCTCTCTTGGCACCACTAAAGTGCCCTCAATGAGATGTGTGAACAGGCCCCACGCGGAGCTCGAGTGGTTTAGGTGCAGGTCTGCACAACCAGGGAGAGAAATCCAGGTGAATCAGGAGCTCTTGGGGGAAACTGAGGCAGCTGGGGACTTCTCATGCCCTCAGCAGTCAACAGCAGAGCTATGGATTAAAATAGATGTAGGATAATTTGAAAAACAGGCAGAAAAGAGTAATAATATGAGTTTAAGGTAGATAACGGAATATAATTGGTGTCATGACTTCATATGGGAACTCTATGAGTATTTTATTGGCTTTATGGAAATGGTTTTTGGTTTGGTTGGGGCTTTTTGGTGTTTGTTTTGTGTTTGTAGGGTGGTTTTTGGTCTATTTATTTGGTTGGGGTTTTTTTCTACAGATGATAGTAATAAAGTAGCTGATCCTTCAAATGTGGGGAAAAGAAAGGAACCAAATGAAAACTAAGGGAAAATTGACTCCGCCAACACCCATGGAAGGGGATTTTCTATCAGGAGAGGTGATGGGATGAGTGTTGGAGATGTTAGGGTCATTCTTGGATGGTCGTGTAGGCTCCGAGCGTTGGCCGTAGGCCGAGATCCTTCTGCCCTTGTTTCTGGGGAAATATCTGTAGGCCGAGTTCCAGTCATTTAGGAGTAAGTTGTAAAATGGCTCCGACTTTCTTCCTTAAACCCCTTCTAAGGAAGAACTTGGGGGAAAAATAAAGACAGACAGACCAGGGCCTGAATTGTTAGTGTGACAAAGTTCTTACCACGGAAGTCCCAGTAACTCACTGAGACGCCGACCGATCGCATCAGTTCAATTATATTTGCCTATCAAAATTAAAATAAGTCCGTTAGAAAGCGTGAGGTGGTTTTGTATGTTCTGTGTCCGGACATCGGCAAGAAATTGAAGTTATTTAAGATTTGTTCACCTCCGTAGGCCTCACATCCTCCTGACCACGTACAACTGCGTGTTCCAGCTTCTGGCCTCGCCAACCATCAAACCCTTAATTTTTAAGTGAACCCCTCTAGTTGTCAGCAATTTTCCCCCTTTTGCAGGTGCTCATTTGTTCCCTAAACATGACAATTTGCCATCCCTGCGTACACATTTGTGTGCAGAAAGGTGATTTTTCAGTGTTGCCAAAGACACGTCTGGGAAAGAATTAACAAGAGGAGTGGCAAACCTGGGATAAAACCCATTTAATTCAGCCTGACTATCCTTGTGGTGGTGTTCACTATAGACTAACTAGTTTTAATATGGATTTATGTAATGAGTCCACAAATTGATTATGCGGCGCGAGCTCGGTTTCGAGTTTAGGAGCAGAAAGTCTCATGTCAAGATCAAAGCAGCGCTTGTGCCTTTTGACACCACCAAGCACAGACTTGGGGGTGAATATAATGATTTTCTTTCCTTTCCCATCTTTCTTTTAGTTCTGATGTTGCTTCAGACCTTTTAGGACTTCCTCCTGTTTATACATTTATTTATATTGGTGGGATCAGAGAGCGATAAGGGGGAAAAATAATAATTAAGAAGAAAACGCCTTGTGCAAACTCCCAAGGGAGAATCAGCCACGTTTCTTCTAGGAATGCAAATGTCTTATCTGAGCGACAGGGGGAGAATTCTCTATTCTCCTCCATCCCTTCCTTCTCTCCCATTCTCCCCACCGCTATTTAGGAATCATTTCCCACCCCGTGTTTCAACATGAATTATTTAGCTCAAAGAGATTTCTTGGAAGTGGAGGAGGCGAATCCCCGAACCGCGGCCTCGGCGAGATGTGATTGTAATCGGTGTCTGGGGTGGGATGAGGTGGCAGCCCATCATCTCAGGGCTTCGAGCCGTCCGTTGGATACTCAGATTTGTAATTATAATGCGCTTTCCTCCTATTGATATTCAGCAGCGTTCTCGCCTTGCTGTTCCTTGCGGAAGATTAGGCTGGAGGGGGGTGGTTTGGAAGCACCGAGAGCCATTATTTGCTTAGAAAACACCCCGATTCTCTGAAGAATAAAGGGCCAAGGTGAGCAGCCGTCAAAATTTACCATTTACTGTCCTGGGGAGCTGAAATTGGTGCTGTCAAAATTCAACGTGCTGGCCCCTCCGGCAAGAAAGAGCGGAATTTTTCTTGTGTGGAGAGCTGGGACAGTGAGGTGAGGATTATTTAATGGTCCTTTTTGCCTCATCCACATCTGCTTTCAGCTCTAGTTACAGCACCACAAATAGAGATTTGCACAAGTCAACAACTTGGCGCCAACAGAGCGGAGATCGGGGTCCGTTTCCATATCTACCGTCAAAGGTTTGAGGGTTCGATGGGGTGGAACGAGCCCTGCAGAGCTGGACGTTGACCAGGACAAGTCTTGTCCATGCGGTGACCAATTTGCAAGCAAGCACTTAAATTTCATGTTTAGGATGTGATCCCTTCAGCCTGTTTAATGTTTTTCTTTCCATTTCATCGCATTATCTTTATTCCCTTGGAAGCATCTCTGTTTCTCATGGGTCTGCTTGCTGCAAATTTTTCAATATAATTCTATTTTCCTCTTGCATGGCGATGCTGTCGCCTACCTAATGGGATTTGAGCCTTTAATCCCATGGGAACATCCTAATCCCGCTGTGGATTTTGGGGCTGAAAGGTGTTTTCCTTTAACTTGTAAAGCACCTGCAGGAAAATCAAGTTTGACGTGCAAAACAAAAGACCCTTTTGTAAAGAGAAAGGATGGAAAAGAACCATTTCCATTCCTCTCCTTTGGCCTTAAAATAGATGTATTAATATTTTGTCCTCCTGTGTAGCATCATCTGTTGAGAAAGGAGGGAATACCTTCAAAGTCTTATATTTATGGCACAAGCTGTCCAGGGATACCAACAATTCCATTCCAGAAACAGTTGGCAGGATGTTCCCTGCCCAAACTGCGTATCCTTCAGGTACCAACAGCTGTTCACAGTTGCCGTCAGTTAAACATCTTGCGTTGAATACAGCGCCGATTTTGCTAATCTGGCGGCGTGGAGAATTTTGAAGCATCTGTCGCAGCTGTTAACCCTGGGAAGACACAAGAATTGGGGGAAAAAGCTTGAGAATCAGGTGAGGACGGGTGCTTTTTGTAATTACGACGAGAAACAGGACAGTTAACGGGGCGGATTGCGCGGGGAGCCTGACCCGGCGTCCCCTTTGCCAGCGATGCGAAAACCCATTTTGTCTTTTATGGGGAATAAGCACTGTGGGCCAAAACATTCTCTGGAAAGGCAGATGGAACCTGCTGAATGTAATGGCTTAATTAGAAGGGTGTTTAATTCTATGGGGGTGATTTGCCCTCAGCACCGATGAGTTCGGTAGGTGGGAGGATTCCCTTGTTTTCCCCACAGCCCGTATGTGTAACATGAAGAAGAATCTGTGCTCTGAGTGTGATTATCAAATCTGATCGTTTTTCAAGCCACATTATGCTGTAATAAACCCTTAATTTCTATTATCTGCAAGAGCAATTCGCAAGATAAATGAAACAGTTCCCTCCGGTTGCCATTGGCCAAACCTTGGGATGAAGTTTGGTCGCCAGTTTTGGATCATTGAAGGGACCGGAGAGGAAACCGTGGCAATTATCGGAGGTTCGGAAAGAGGGGAAAGACCAAGACAACGTTGAGGTTTTAGGCACTAAACCGGATGGCGGAGAAGACACAGTTTGCAAATGTAGAAGCAAACCAAAAATAACAACAGGGGATGAAAAATACACCATTTTCTAGGTGTGTTTCATCTGGACCTTCTTAAAAATGAACCACGTATAGCCGGTCTACCAGGAGGAATTATCCCAATTTCTGGCTTGATTTATTCTGCTGGGAAGTCGCTCAAAATTAAAACAATTCTTTTAGATTTCAACTGCTACGTTGCTTATTATATTAATATCTGGCTTACTATATTTTCAAGGCTTTATTATGGAGCTGGCTTTGGGATTTTTATCTTTGTGTGTAATTGCCTCGCACTCATAAAAATGAGCAAAACCAACCCGCTGATACCCCCAAATTAAGGTATTTTTTTCGCGTGTTGAAGGCAGGTTTAATAATGCCAACTCTAAGCCAAGCTTTTTCACAGGAGTTTAAGCCATATAAAAATTAATGTTGCATGGGTAATATGGTATATTTGCACTACTGTAGTTATCTTGTGCCTTTGGGGACTGAAATCGCATTAAGCCTTTGCCTTTGGCTTGCAAGGTCCGGCTTTATGTTGAAACATGTAGATAAACAAGAAAAATACAGTCGGAGTGGTGTCCTCTAAACAGGCTTCGCTTGAGCCAGAGGTTTAGTCGCTTAATCTGATTTTTGGTCTTAATCAGCGCGGGACGGAGGGAAACGAATCGTTTTGTGCCGTGACGGATGTTTGCCCAAAGCAAGGAGCTGCTTTTGTCCTCAGAAAAGCCGAGGAGCGGACGATGCTCAACCCTTTTGGCTTTGGGTGGCCCTGAATCGAGCACAACGCTTTGGAGGAGACGGTTTGTGCAGAAAAAGGCCGAGTTTGCCGTGATTTGGCTTCCTTGGCCGCGATGCTTTGGGCTGAGCTCTTGGCCGCATCCCTGGGGGTGATGGATTACTGTGATTTTTGGGTTTACGCACAACGATAAACATCCCCATCGCTTTTCTGCCGCCCGACATGTCATTGCACTCCGGGTCGAGGCCCCTTGAGCCCCCTGGCTTAATAACTTCTCCACTTCACCATCTAATATTATTAAAATATATTTAGCATTCAGGGGATTTAGATCCTGCCCCTTCTAGAATTATTGACACCTATTTAATTTCTCCTTTCAACCATGGCCAAGCCTGGTACAGCTGCCGTGGCACATGTATATACATCATTGTTGCTTGCACAAGCTGATTGGCATTCATGCTCGAGCGTCTTTTTATTTTCTCCTTGGATGCCGGGAGCAGCCCGAGCAGCTCGGAAACTAAAGAGCTTCATCTATTAGGCGTGACAGATTTGTATTCAGCGGTAAATACCTGACCTTGCTCAAACTCCCTCATCCATCCCCGATGGAGGAGTCCGCTTAACTCCCGCATCCCGGCCGTCACCGTGGCAACGGGGCCTATGCCGCGGAACTCATCAAGAAAATAAGGATAAAAGTGCGGTGTGGAGGAGCTTTCAAGACGAGGACTTTATAAGCAGCAAAACACGAGGAATATAGTTGTGTTACCCTCTGAAACTTTTGGTTTGCAGTGAAGGTGGATGGATGATGGCAGAGCGGTGGATGTGGTCTACCTTGACTTCAGTAAAGCGTTTCACACAGTCTCCATGGCCATGAGCCAGCACTGGGCCCTTGTGGCCAGGAAGCCAATGGTACCTGGGGTGGGTTAGAAGGGGGTGGTCAGTAGGTCCGAGAGGTTCTCCTGCCCCTCTGCTCTGCCCTGGGGAGACCACACCTGGAATCTTGTGTCCAGCTGTGGCCCCTCAGTTCCAGCAGGACAGGGAACTGCTGGAGAGAGTCCAGCGCAGCCACCAAGATGCTGAAGGGAGTGGAGCATCTCCCGTGTGAGGAAAGGCTGAGGGAGCTGGGGCTCTGGAGCTGGACAAGAGGACACTGAGGGGGGACTCATTCATGTTTACAGATATATAAAGGATGAGTGTCAGGAGGATGGAGCCAGGCTCTTCTGGGTGACAACCAATGAGGCAATGGGTGCAAACTGGAACAGAGGAGGTTCCACTTAAATTTGAGAAGCAACTTGTTCCTGGTGAGGGTGGCAGAGCCTGGCCCAGGCTGCCCAGGGGGTTGTGGAGTCTCCTTCTGTGCAGACATTCCAACCCGCCTGGACACCTTCCTGTGTAACCTCATCTGGGTGTTCCTGCTCCATGGGGGGATTGCACTGCATGAGCTTTCCAGGTCCCTTCAATCCCTGACATAACTGTGACTCTATGATCCTGTGATGTGAGGGGGTTCCGGCCCTCACCTCCCAAACCCTTCTCATTTGCTCAGCCTTCCTGCGCACCCCTCGCTATTTTATGGTTTAATGGTTTCCCAGAAACAAAGTTTAGACTTCAAGTGTGAATTAAACCTAGAAACTCCTTTAGATTGTGGTTGCCGGATGAGCTGCGTCGTTGCAACGGGCAGAATCAGCGGTCGAACAGCACAGCAAAACGTTTTCCTCCTTTATCTGGTGTGTGCGGTCGTTAACACGTACGTGCACTATATATCTGTGAACGTTAACAGTTATGTTAAATATCTGCAGAAGTTGGTGTGAATTTGTTAAGCCTGATCTCTCAGCTCAAGCATTGCGTCGAATTTCTTGCTCTGAAGAATCCCAGGTAATCGGTGGCAGGTTTGGCTATATCAGGGTTTTTTCCACTACATTTGCTTTATTGCATGCTCCGTACTTGCTGAATTCAGCGGAGCAAGGTCGGGAATCTCCCACTTCTGTGTCAATCTGAAAAATAGTATATATACATATATACATTTCTGGGGTCTGTACACCCTTGTTCTGGTCATGTATGCGACAGGAGGTGTTTAAGGAAGTTAACGTGTAGCACGCACCAAGTAGAATAGAGAGGACAGAATGACAGAGTGATAAATAGTTATTTCCAATGGTTTCTTTCACAAAGAAGTGGCGAAAGTAATAAAAACACAGATGGAAATATTGCGAAAGTGTAAAGGAAGGAAAGGGTTAAAATGCTTGGGAAAAAAGGGCGGTGTGATTGTCCACTTATTGCAAGAGGATTTTTGTGATTAAATAGATATATAATCAGGTGGGCAATGCTTGAGATGATTGGCTGGGTTCATGGGATTAAGCAAGAGGTAAAGATGGATTGTTTAAAGCAGGACGGGAGAAAATGTGCATGTAGGTTTGCAAAGAAGCTGCTTCTTGTAACATCGATGTGATCGGCTTTGGAAGGGAAGGAAAAGAGAAAGGAGGTTTTATTGAAGAAAACACTGGTTGTTCTCAAGCATGAAAATGCGAGAAGAAGAAATTAAAATAGCTGTGTTTGACTGGGCATAAGTCAAACAGCATAATGTTGCGTAAGGCTTTACGCTCCTCTTCCCGCTGGGATTTGTGGAGGGAAGCACCAAGTGGATTCATGTAGTGGAGAATTCGGGTATTTCACCACTTACTATCAGGCTGAGTCTTGAGTGAGAAAACTGATGCCATCTAGAAATAGAAACTGCAAACGTTTTGCTCTTCTGAGGTTATAAAATGGCAACTTCTGAAGGTATTAACCAATGTGGTTTATAGTAGCGAGAGTAAGGTGAAGTCAAGCAATCTGACACAGGTATCAGTTCATAATTAATTAATTAAGAGATATAAGAGCTGCAGAGAGGGCTCTATGGGAAATAATGTCTCCAACATGATCCCTTTTCTTGATGTGGTCACACGTTGGTCAATGGAAAGGACCTTATAGGTTCTGGTGCATGGAAGGAGCTCGGTTGGACCTGCCCCATGTTCTTTTTCAAAACAAACTCTCAATACTTTGTTTAATGGATTAAAAATGGGCTCTTGATTTGGAAATCGGCCCTGGGCGGGTAGGTTGACCGTGGCATTGAGATTGTCATTGGTCCTGATGCTTTTCAATTTCCAAGAGCGTTTACCTGAACATAAATATCAATTTCTTATTGTTGGAGGTAAGTGGGTTAGAGATGGACACACAGAATGGCTTAGTTGAGTGGAGTAAACCTATGGACAATCACAAAATAATAGATAGAGAGGAATAAGAAATAATCGCCCTGGAAAGGACGGAGGAGAAACAACACGTTGAAAAAGGAATCCCCGTGAGTGCTGTGAAGAAAAGGGATAATGCATTAAATGCATACATTTGGGTGCAGAATCCACAGCAGGAAAGGTGTTTTCTTCTTGCAGGAGCCTTTGGGGCCGACTAAAAGGTCTATTTTGTTCCTCCTGTGTTACGACACAATTCATAGTTGGGGTTGGATTGAACAGGGTATAGGATGAGGCAGAACACGCTGGGTGAGAGCGAGGAGTGTGACCCTCATGTGAAATGAAGTGTTAGACCACTAGTATTGTTTTAAACCGGGCGGCGAAGACGCCGTTGTATAAAACTCTTCTATTATGGAAATTTCAGAAACAGAGGGGAAGGCGCTGTCACTGATGCCGACAGAAGGCAACCGTTGAAATGCAAGACAAAAAAGATGCACAAGTGCATTTGCAAGTCTGTTTGGCGACAGCTGTTCCCTTCCAGGAGCAAGGGCTTTGTAACCTTGACGGAATTTGCGCGACGAGGAAACCACTTTTCCAGTATGTTAGTCACACCCTGGCTTCCCTTCAGCATCCGCTATGCATGAGTATTTCCCCAGCATTTTCGCTTCTCTTCAGACCACTGGGCTGTGTTGTGCTCTCCACATGGCTCCTTTCGATTTATTTCTTGCTTTTACCGCTTCGTGCATCTCTTTACCGGAGCGAGGAAAGATCCGCGTCCGCTGCTGAGCCGGTTCAGATCCATCTGGGCTGGGGATACATTACAGATGCTGGATCCAAAAGCGCGTTGTTTGTTTTGGCTCGGCTTCCCAAGACCCTTGTGCCGCAGAATCGATGTTGTTTAATGTCACTCTTGCCAGCTCTACCTTTCTTTAGGAAATGAAATTAATTGGCTTCAACTTGGCACGTAGAGGTCCCCCCGACCTACGGCTCGATCATCCGCAATTATCCCAAGAGCGGAGGCTGGGACGGAAACGGCTTTTAAAGCATTAGACATGGCAGCTTTAGGACTTAAGCCACGCTCCTCCTCATTTTCTAACCTCTCTTGGATAAACCCAAAGTAGGTATTTTCCTTTCGCCCAAGACTTTGTTGGCATAAAACCCGCGCTCGGCCGGGATGAAAATCCCCGTCAAGACTCCTCGGTCACACCACTCAGGATGTGGAATTTCTAGCATGCAAAGGGCTCACGAGCTGCCCCTGCAAAAGCTTTTCATAACCCACCCCCCCCAACTCCTCTTAATCTGATCAAAATCTTAATTATCAAACTATTCTCTTGCGCTTTGAGGGAGTTTTATATATTTCCATTGTCTTCTCGGTTTAGCGCGAATTTCTTGAGGTTGGAAAACATACCATCTTTTTGCTGTAAATCTATATTGCAAATCTATGTATAGAACTTATAATCTAACAAATTGATAATGCAGAAAATAGTGTGCTGGTTTAAGGAGTGCTTTGCATTAAGCGAATCTTTTTCTTAACTTTCTTTGAATATATGAATTTGAAACTATCAAAGCGCTCGCTTTTCCTTTAGGGAACGTTGTATAAATCCAGGGAATTGTAGCCGTGCCGGTGAGTTTGTTTCCTTCCTGTGGTATTTCCATTCAGAAGGAAAGAGGAACAAATACTTTATATTACATCTTTTCCTCAGGAGAACTTGATGAAGTTCACTATGACTTACCCAGAGTTGGGTTGTGTCTTAAATTTGGTGTCTTTTCCACCCTTTCATTTGCAACAAGTGCCAACAAATTCCTTCTACACGTCCCGGTTCCCTAGTGAGAATAACTTCACAACAGGCAATGAAACAAAAGTGTATTAATCCAACACCACGCAGTTAGGAGAAGCTTTATCTCTTTAGCTTCTTCCTAATAAGTTATTAAAGATATATGGTTTAAAGTTGTGTATGTGCCGATGGCCACTGTCTTGTGTAGGACGCAACTCTCCCATCAGACGGGGACTTTGATGCTTTTCTTTGCCTGGGTTAATCCAACCTTCTCAACTCGGTGAATAACCAGATGTAGGTACTGTAGTAATATATTCATTCTGCTTTGAGTACGTTGAGCGTTTCAACCCAACATCCTCAAGCACTTGTGGCCCATCGCAACGCGGTGCTATTTTTATTGCGAACGCCGCATTATTTCAGTGCCGCAATAAGAAAACACAGCGTGACTATATAGTCAGTGTTGTCCCATGTCCCTTTGTGATCGTCACAAACCATAATATATTCATTTTCCTGTGGATTCGATGGCTTTTTTAATATGCATTCACAGCGCCAGTTGGCGCGTCGTGTCTCAGCGCCCTGCTTGAAAACCATCCCCGCTTTTAATGCAAACTTCCCCCTCATCGCCGCGTAGGAGCGATGCCAACAGAAAGGAAATGAGGTGAAAACGGCTGGTTTTGGGCTGCGTAGAAGATTGTTTGCGTGCGGGAGAACAGCAAATGTTTGCCAGCGACATAATGCGCTCCCCATAGAACCAGCTCCTGCGTAAGTGAGCAGCCTTCACATGGAAAGGTAATTCCATATATAAGCAACCTAAAATGATTCTATTTCCTTGCCGTGGCGTTTCTATAGGACAGGCTGGAGCGGGTCTATACGTTGGCCGCTGAGGAGGTGCAAAAATCCTTTGGAAATGAGTTAAAAAAGGGAGTTTTTAGCATAGAGGCGAAGCGAATGGCTCTTCAGGGCTGCAAAAAGAGCAGCAGCCTGGCGTTGTCTCAGTGGATCATTGACACGCAGATCAGCGCAATCGCTCCCGTGTGGAATAACTCGGGCCTTCAAATCGCCCGGAACAGCGCGGGCCGCAGCGATGGGTTTCTGCGGGCCTCTCGGCTCAATTGCCTTTCTGCTCGGGTTCGCAGATCTAGAAGAAGAAGGCAGTTGGTTTATTTGGAGCTAAATGGAATAGACGTGAGGGAATTTATCAGAGAAAAGTAGCATTTAGGCCAACATGAGAGGTTATCAAGAGCTGAGTAATGAAGTGATCTACAGGACGTCTGTAGACACCCTGTTGTCTACTCACCAAGTTCTGGACTAAGTCTTGACCAAGACACCTCTGTTGATACCACGTGAATGTCTCCTCGTGCACTATATGTTCTTCGCAGTCGTTATTCCGACACACAGGTCTCCTCCTTAAACATCTCCAGTCTTTTTGATGGCCTTGTCATCTTGATCTCTTCCCACAAGGAGACCCATAAGCTGGGACTGCTTAGGAAGGCTCCGATCTCCACTCATGACACCACTTGGCGTTTCCCATCCGCGCTAACTTCTCAAGTAGTACAAACCTCCTCGGGCACCAATAAAATATTCTTGCCTGCTTGTAACAGCCACCAGGATGGGATTTATTCTTGTTATTAGATGTTTTTTCCCATTTTAAGGAAGCCTGAGGGGCAGTGTGTTCCTCACGACGCTAAGATATATTCCCCTCTTATAAGCTGTCTTATTTTCAGAGCAAACAACTCCAGTTTTCTTCGCCAGAAGACAATGGATGCGGCTCATTCTTAGGAGTGACGCTGGATGGAGCAAATAATGGCCGTTGTGTGCTCATTGCCCTTGTTCTCATGAGCTTCCAATACAGAGAGACGGATTTTCTAGTCCTTAAAGTGAATTATTCCATTATTCCCTTAGTCATTCAGCCAGAGAATTTCCATTTTAAATCATGGAAGTTTTGAACTAACGTTAAATTTTCAAGCCAAGTTTAAACCTGTCTGGACGTCTTAGACAACTTGTGAGTTACTTGGAGCGCTCGGAGATTTCGGTGGCACAAAATGTGCTGATTCGGGTTTGAGCCGACGTAGTTTTTGCTCAAGAATGTACAGTATTTAGTTCCATTTTCCCACCAACGAAGAGCTCAATAGAAAAACCTTCTGGCTCTTGAGCCGACTCAATCACGTCTTGTTGCTTTGCTTTGTTTCAACTTCCATGCTATTAATCGAAAGCGACGTTTTGAGCTATTTCACTTCTCCATTGACTTCTCTTCAGTTCTAACGCTTCGTTAGGGCCGCTCATCATTAACGATGGCAGAGCTAATGAGTTGGCCCAGCTGGTTTTGGTGGGGATGGTGGAGCTGGAGGTTTTTCCGCTGGATTCTCCTTGAAAAAGCCCTAAAGGTCTCGGGCTCATCCGAATGCAGCGACGCGTCTCTGTGTTTTATCTCCAATTTCTTCTCAACGCAGGTAAAACCACTCGTGTCAGGCTCGGAATAATAACGTGGAGCACGGAGAACCCCGTGACTTGAGGACAAAGAGGTGCCAAAACGAGTCAGGTCTTAATATTTGTATTAAACACTTTGTTTTCTCTGCTTTTACATGTTAGAAGACAATTCCCCTCGGTAACAAACTTGCTGTAATAAACTCCAAGCAAATTAACTGTGTTATTCTAAATTCTCGCTCCTCGTACAATCAGTCTTGTAATGTTCAAAGGAAACGGTGTAAAACTTGCAAGACTAATAATCATCATTATTATTATGGATAATGAATCCTGAGATGTTATTACACAATAGAAAACACCCCCTCCCATGCTGTGTCTTGCTGTTCAATTATTTAAAGCTCCCTGACAATTATAAACTCGCTTTAAATCTGGTTTATATGGTGAGGAACAGCAACCCCAGCCACAGCAGCTTTCGTTTTATTTTATATATATATATTATTTTTAGCATTAGAGTTCAAAATAAAATTGCATTTAGGATTTCAAAAGGAAGGATTCTTCCTTTAGTCCTCCAATCTTTCTGCTAAGAAACGCTATTGTATTTCAAAGCGCCGTTTCGAAGCAAAGCGCCGCGATTACGTTCTCCAAGGAACGGAGCCGGGGGGGAGAGGATGGTGTTGTCAGCTTCTCCAAGCAAAAAAAAAGGCCCTAAAAATCTGAATTATGTATTAATATTTGTCAAAGTTGATAAGAATTGTGTTGCTACAGCTTAGAGCAAAAAGGCCTTTGTGGAGAGTTTAAACTAGAACATGTCAGAGCTGCTCGATTCTCCAGCGCAAGGCAGGTATCTCAGCAGCATCTCCCCCCCAATTTTTAGAAGAAAAGAGGAATAAAATAGCTTTTATTATTCAGAAAATATTTACCATATCTGTCTTAGAGCTTTTTAAAAAAATGGGAAACCTTCTGTATAGAGAGTTGGGTGTAAAAAGGGATTTCATGTGCTTCTCTCCATGGAATTTTCTTCAATAATGTATAACTTGAACCAAAATATCTTTTTTCACATGTTAGAATTATTTCCAGATCAAATCTTGATTGCTGTAGGAAGTAAACCAGTTGCCAAATGATATCTTTGGGCCCAGAGAGTGCTGGTGAATGGGGCTGCATCCAGCTGGCGGCCAGGCACTAGTGGTGTCCCCAGGGGTCAGGGTTGGGTCCGGTCCTGTTCAACATCTTCATTGACGATTTAGATGAGGGGATTGAGACCATCATCAGCAAATTTGCTGCTGACACCGAGTTGGGAGGGAGTGTGGAGCTGCTGGAAGGCAGGAGGGCTCTGCAGAGGGGTCTGGAGAGACTGGAAAAATGGGCCCATTCCAATGGGATGAAGTTCAACAAGGCCAAGTGGCGGGTGCTGCCCTTTGGCCACAACAACCCCTGCAGCGCTCCAGGCTGGGCACAGAGTGGCTGGAGAGCAGTCAGGCAGAAAGGGACCTGGGGGGACTCATGGACAGGAAGCTCAACAGGAGCCACCAGTGTGCCCAGGTGGCCAAGAAGGCCAATGGGATCCTGTCCTGGATCCAAACCAGCGTGGTCAGCAGGACAAGGGCAGTGATCCTTCCCCTGTGCTCTGCATTGGGGAGGCCACACCTGGAGTGTTGTGTTCAGTTCTGGGCCCCTCAGCTCAGGAAAGAGATTGAAGTGCTGGAGCGGGTGCAGAGAAGAGCAACAAGACTGGGGAAGGGACTGGAACACAAGCCCTATGGGGAGAGGCTGAGGGAGCTGGGCTTGTTTAGTCTGGAGAAGAGGAGGCTTAGAGCTGAGCTCAGCACTCTCTAGAACTACCTGAAGGGCAGTTCTAGCCAGGTGGGGCTTGGTCTCTTCTCCCAGGCATCAGCAATAGGACAAGGGGCCATGGGCTTCAACTCTGCCAGGGGAAACTGAGGCTGGAGATTAGAAAGCAATTCTTCACAGAGAGAGTGGTCAGGCATTGGAATGGCTGCCCAGGGAGGTGCTGGACTCACCGGCCCTGGAGGTTTTTAAACTGAGCTTGGCCATGGCACTTAGTGCCATGATCTAGTCAATGGACTGGAGTTGGACCAAGGCTTGGACTTGATGATCTCTGAGGTCTTTTCCAACCCAGTCCATTCTGTGATTCTGTGATCTGTCTTTTCCCTGCACTCAAATATTTCTCCCATTAGATCCCCCACATCCTCCTCGCAAAACACACAATAGCAGGTGGTCCTCTGAAAAATCACGACCAAATAGGTGAGAAAAAAGTGGAAAATTACAGGTGATTGAAGAGAGATTCTTTAAGCTGGCGGTTTTTAAGATGCCGCCGTAACTACCGCTATTATGGATCATTTTTGTAGAGTCTGTGGCAAAGTAGATAATGTTAACAGAACTCTTAGTATTGCTACACCCCGCTATAAATACCAGTCCTGTTTTCTAATGGGGCGCAGGGAGTTTCATTAATGTCTAGATTAGTTCTGCTGCTTTCTTGCTGTTATCTCCAAATCCAATATCTGAGGAAATAACTTACCTTGAGAAATATTACTATGTTTTCTCAGTGTTTCCCCCTTAATAATAGTCTGAGAATTAGTATTCAACCCATCTGACAGCTCTTTTATAACCTGGGGAGGTAATTTTTAGAAGGGACGGGGCACTAAAATCTCCGCCGACTCGTCTTTTTTCCGCGATTTACCGTCGAGCTTTTAATAGGTTTATTATAGATTAAAGGTGCTAATTCTCTCAGGTTGGGAATCCTCTTAATTACTCATTTTGTTGGGCGTTTTGTGGAACAATTGCTCTGCTCAAGAGTCGGTGAGTTCATGTCGAAGCCTTTTGATCAATGGGGATGCCGCATCATCACTAAACTTCCTTTATTTCCCTAATCTCTTGAGATATTTGCTTGGAATCAGCCAAAAATGCACCTACAGGGATGTAAAATGCGGGCGGATGGGTTGATGGATAAGCTTTTTCTTCCTTAAAAATCAAAGATATAAATTGGCAATTTATTCACACAGGGGTTTCAATCTAGGGCTTTGCTTTGCTTCTCTGCTGTCCCATCAGTCTCCTGAGTCCTGGACCTTCCTAAAAGACGCATCAGGATGAGTTTATATTGCGACTTTCCTGAGTTCTATGTGAACAGAGCGCCAGGTCTATAATATAACAGGTATGTTATGTGCGTGGTGGGATGCTGAGCATCCCCGCTCGCCTCGGACGTACCCACCGGCTCATCTCAGCGTGAAAAGCTTTTGCTGTTAAACAACGACACCGCCACAAATTATTCGTATGCCGGGCACGGCCCTATGGTTGATTTTGCAAAGCATGGAAGGTCAAAGTAACTGCAAATCTTTCTCTCTGAAAAGCGCCGTCCTCGAGGTACCTGGGAGTGCGGCGCACGTCTCGCACCTGGAAGTTTTCCAGCTCCGGGATGATTTTGCTTACTCTGAAGATTCGCAGCCTTTATTAAACCAGTCAGTTCCATGACACAGGGAGAGGAAAATAAAATACACAACTCTTATCCTGGTTAGGCACAGCTTTTCCTTGACGTTAAACACATCTCCAGCTATTAAGGCACTGGCCCTCGAAACTGGGGTTTGCTGCTGAAGAAAAGAGGGTGATGTGAGTTGTGCCATTTAAGTGTCCATCTGACCACCTCTCGCCATCCATCCTCTGTATTTTTAGTTAGTTATTATGCTTCTAGAAAGGGTAAAGATCAAAGATTTCAAATTGATTATAATTGAATCAAAACCGCAGCCCCTTGTCTTTGTTCCTTAGAGCATCTGAAACAGTGTGAGCTTGCAGCACCCATTTGAGGTTTGGGTGCCCTGATGTCGGGTGGACTTTTCATGGAGAGAGATTATGGCTTTTAAACATTTCCTCACATTTAGAGACATCAATCAAGACCCATCTCTAAATCGCTTTTACCTCAACGTAGATTCACAGTAACATGTAGCCACCCAAGTCCAACAGTTAGGACCAATGAGGCCTTCAAAGGTCTTGACTCAACTGCTATTAAAACGCAAAATAAAGTAAAATCTTTGAATTATACTGAACACGAACTCAACTGCTGCTTGATCGATGTCTCTAAATGTGAGGAAATCAACAGATGGGCTGATGGTCGCAGGGATGAAGGCAACAAGAAGCTGCTCAGGACCGGTGGGAGATAGTTGATTTTCCAGCCGCTCTCCCTCTCATTCCCAGAAACGGCTGCGGCCCCGCTGGGTTTCACCTACAGGAATAACGAACGTGCTCGCGCTCTCGTTCCGATCACTGCAGATCACGACAACATTGATGGTCGCTATATAACACCGTTGCTATTCACCCACGAAACACCTCCCAAGTCCCTCGGCTGCTTTAAAAACCTTTATTCCTGCTTATTTGGCGGGCGGCAGCTCTTGTTCGGCGGCTTGGAGATGCCCGACTAGATTCACCGGCCGCCGTTTCCTCCGGGAGCGTTTGCGGGTGATTGAATTTCTTGCGCTCACCAGCCCATTGCCTGCCCCCGTTTCTCTTGGTGACTAATTGATGCTGACAGATGTCACCTGCGCGGTGAGCTCTGAGCACCAGAGCTCAGCAGAGGTGGGTTTGCCTGTTGGTTTTTTGCATTCTTCCCTTTTTCCGCAGCGTGGTGTCAGTTAATTAATAAGATCTATTCGCTACATGAACGTAAGCAGCCAGTAAGGCCATATTTGCCGTTGATTTTACACGGACAGATGTGCATAGGAAGAGAGAAGCGGGTGCACGTACCGGCCTGGCTGAGAACTGGCCAAACGGCGTCCAAAACAAGCTGAGCGATGAAAACAGAAATATTTTGGATTTACTGCACTTAGTGAAATGATATTATGGTAATTTATATCACTTATAGGTGGCTTTTTAACATAAAATAATGGGTATGGACTGTGCTGGCACAGCAGTGATGAGCGTGTGGGTGTTGTAGCTGCCAGATGGGGTAACACCGGGTGCTCCAAAAAGAAGTGAAACCACCATCTTTGCCTCATTTTTCCTGCGGTTGTTATCGCGTAGGGTTGAACTATCAAAACCTCCCCAAGATTTTGCATTTCAGAGACATTGGTGCCGTTTCCAAAGCTATTTCGGCCTAATCCTGCGAGGCGCTGGGTCAGGAGCGAATTCCTCGTTACGCTAAAACGGGGTGTTGTTGACACACGTAAACTTGGGTGATTTATATTAAGGTTCATCACATCACAAAAGAGGCATAATAACAATTAGTACTGCGTGACTTGTTCTTAAGAACATCATTATGGCACCGAGTAATAATGAATTATTGTGTGGCGAGCCAGAAGGGAGGAAATACGTACAGCAACGCGGACAGATCTTTTATTTGCTAAATTAGCATTGCTACATATGGGTTGATAATCTCGAAGCAGATGTGATGTACCCTGACACCTCTGTGTAAAACCTGAGGCGTGTGAACGTGTCAGACGGCGTTTGGGGAGTGGATTTGAGCGCAGAACGCCCGGGGAAGCGCGTTTGAACGCGCCGCTTTGGTGCTATATTGTGTGATTAATTGGATGGATAAAAGCTGGAAAGGCCAAATTTTGTAAATGGGCCCCGGGAAAGGTAACAGGAGTTGGTTGTGTGGAGGAGAATATTTTGTTTGACCGTAAGTCGTGAGTAACTTGTCTAATCCATGCTTATTTGGGACAGTAAATTACATCTATAGCCTATCTCCATAAAGCTCATCTGATAGAACATCTCCTTTTATCCCAGCTTTTGGAAACGACCAAAATTCAATCATTTCCTCATCAGACCAAAACATTGTGGTTCGTTTGTTTTTTTTCTCTGTTTCACCAGTTCTTATCAATTTAATCACTTAACGCAGGACGATGAGATCCTCAATTTTTGGCTCTTTTCCTCAATCTGTAGGAAAACCGGCTTCAGATTATTGTCCCAACCTGCACCTTGAATGTGGAAGCTTGTGGATTGCTTTGATATTCCCAATTTATCTCTTAATAAATGAAGCTTCCAGCGTTAAAGTAACGCCGTGAAAATGCAGCTCCTCGCCTTTACAGGTCTCGGTATGGTCTGTTAAATTAGAAACGATGAGCGATGTGTTACGAATTTAACATAATTGCAAATTCGTATTTGTGTGAGAGCTAACGCGAGGTAAAATCACGCTCTACACTCCCAATTCGCTTTGTGTAGAGTTGTTCAATTGCCTTCCCTAACATATATTAATATTGATTTTTTTTTTTAAAAAAGAGAGTAAATTAAGATCTATTTTTAATTCCTATTTTTAATATTTAATAATAATGAATCCACCAAAATTGATCTCTATCTTTAGGGATATTTTCCTGGAAGAACGCCTTATTTTTAGGCCCTAGGTGTTAAATCTACAGCGTTTTTTGAGTATTCCTGCAGCGAGATGATGTTTTTCTCACTTATAACTTTCACAGTTTGCTCTACAAAAGGTGTAAACTGGGTCAAAAAGGTTCTGGGTGGGGGGAAGATACTGAATTCCATGAACACCAGAGTGCAACAAAAGACTGGATTGACCGGGTGGAGCAAGACCAGACAATAAGCACGTATTTAATGTTATTTTGGAGATTAAAAATCCATGGAAATTGCTTTTCCTTTTAACACCAAGAATTTGGAGATGAGAACTGAGTCGTGTTGTTCTGTCACACTTGAAACTCAGGCTGTACCGAGTAATTGCTGAACCCAAGGGAAATACAACGGGTGGAGCTTGTGGCAACATGGTACAACAGGCTTAAAGGTTCTCTATGAATGAAACACGAGTAATTAACGCCATGTTAATTGCTTAAAAGCGGAAAAGCCAAACTCACCTCTTTCAGTTCTGGACTTAATCCTCAATGCAGATTATCAGATCTTTTAGAATGAATATATTCCTTTATATAGAGGTAGAAAGACTGTGCTGAGGCCTGTGTGTGCATATATAGATATATATGTGTATATACAGATATATAGGTGTATCTATAGATATATATGTGTATATATAGATATATGTAGGCACTCAAGTGAGAACACGAGATGTTTTCTAACTTGATTTGCACCCATGGCTTCTTGATACCAAATCCTTTGTGGGATATAACGACCGGGGTGGGTCTTTCATTCATTTATCATCTTTTGTATATCCCACGTCTGGGATATAAACCCACAATTTAAAGGGTGGGTCTCTTTGAATTAGGTCTCATATTCCTCTTATTTTTCAGTATTAACAGCCCGTGAGCGGGTGCATGGGAAGCAGGGATGAAATGGAGCGTCACGCACGATATTTTGCCTTTAGTCGTTTGAAAACCCCATCAATATTTGGCCTCACGCATGTTTTATAGCTGGATTTTGCCTGTAATGCTGTAAATAAGCAGGACATCAAGCATATTTCCACATTTTTTAGACACGTTTGCTTTCGGAGCGTAAGGACAAGTCCTACCGGCGAAATAATAATGTCACAAAACTCACAGCTGATTTGGAATTATAAATAACAGGGGATTTGGTTCTGAATTTGAGGTGCTCCGTTTGGCTTCCCAAATGGAAACAAGAGCATCGGTTCCTCTGGGGCCGGTATTTGGACCTTCTCCGGTCGTAGAGTCGTTTCCACATGCGGAAAATGAATCAGTTTTATGCTCTTGGCGTGGAACTTGATGATTATTCACGAGAGGGGGAAAAACGCACTTTCCGAGGCGTTAATATAAACCAGATCAGGCTCAAATCAGCCCCTGTCAGACTCTGATGAAGATGCTTGAACCAGTGGCGCATTGAAGGATTTAAGACGTTCCTCGCCGAGATAATTTGGGGTTATATGTCTCGCTATATCATGCTATTGTACACAACATGTTTGCTATTCACTGCTAGCAGCAATAAAACCCGAATTGCTTTTGTCAGCGATATCTCTATAGAGTTTACTGGAAGAAAACAGCAGCCTAGAGCTTCGGTCCCAATCTTGCTGCTTTTCACCTCATATTTTGGCTGTTCTTTTTGTAAGTTGACACGCAGATGCAGCCACTAACATGGGCTGGATTCACCTCCAGATTTTCGATGCGTTTTCGGCATGTTTAAAGGTAGATTTGGTGGTTTGAGTCGCTCTTTGGGCTCCGTGGTGTGTGTTGGGTAGATGACCTTATCTTCTTCAATGGAGAAACCATGGACTGGGGTGTTTTTGGGGAGTTTCTACAGATCCTCAGGTGCCAAAATAGTTAATAACGGGGCTTTTTCTCAATTGCTGTTTGGTTTAAGCACCAGAACTCAACAGAAAAAGCCTTGTGGGGTTGTCTGTGTGTTTCTTTCTAATTACACCCTTGGTACTTCTCATTAGAAGACAACAGTGTGCTTATGCTTATAATACACGAGTCAACATATAGAATAGAACAGAAGCTCCAATCTGCTCGCTCCGATCGTGAAACAAAGCGTCGCCGTAATATAAATGTACACAGAATGAGACGTTAGTCTCGTGTTTGCACATTATTTAGATCGGTGGCCCGTGACTAAGGACGCTAAGCACAGCCTAAGTGCAAATAATGAATCGCAACTTCGCAGCCAAAGGAGCGGAGACGGTGGCTTAATATTTTCTTTCAACACATCATTAGTCTGGAAATGCCACTGGGAAATCCCTTAATTCCCTTTGGCCTTGGAGTGATCATAGTAAGTAAGAGGTAATAATATTTATTATCAATAATATCAATATTAACAGCTTTCAATAATACTTTAGGGATAATATAAGAAAATGCTGTTAGTATTCAGTGAACGTCTTGGGTTTTACATCAAGCATAAGCTGTTGAGATAATAGAACGCCGTTAATGATCTCACAGTAAATTAATGCTACTAATACCATTCACAACATACATGTAGAGATTTACCAAAAAAGGTTTGCAATGGTGAAAAAGATAAATGGCTTTTGGGTTCACTACCGATATTGAACGCCTGCTTTTTAGGGCTGGCATAGCCCATGAAATTGGACTGTCTACGTAATTTTGGTCTTCAGAGAGGGGGTTTGGTGATTGTGGATGCTCCAGAAGACACGTGCGTTAAATCAGGAGGTAGATGATCACTTAAGGTAGTGTTAAATACATATTATTGTTTTAATTTATGTTGACGGGCCAGCTTTCACGTTGACTTGGTGGGCAACAACGAAGCCGTTAAATCCTCTCAAGAGTTTATCGAGTTTAAACATTGTGAAATTAATTTGACCACTTTAGGCATTTCTGGATTTTGCACATAGACCAAACGCATTCCCATGTGAAAAGGTGTGAATATTCAGTCTCGCTGCCTTTTCATTTTCTCCCCTTTTGACGCAATTATCGCACGTTGAAGCGCCTCAGTTTCTGCTCTTCTCAGACCAGGTTGGTTTGTTGGCTTCATGTTTTGAGTGGTAGTTTGTTGCTCGTTTATGGGGTTAAATCCTCCTGCTTGGGGCACGAGAGACAAAACCTGTGAAATAAGTGAACAAAGGGACGTATCACACCGATCACTCGTGCAAGAAATAATTTACAAGTCTTCCAAGGACGTAACCTACTTGAGTTTTGCACGTTCACTTTAGAGGATGGTTCAGGATGGTGCGTTTTAAGGTGTGATTTTACTGTTAGTGTTTTTTTTCTCTCTCTGTCTTTCATCCCCTGTCATTTTATTCACGCTTCTTCCACGCCGCCTCGGCCCTTTGTTCCGTAACACCTCAGCCGCCACCACCGCGGCGCCTCCCACCACCTCTCTGACTGACTCCTCTCCTTCCCCTCCAGCTGTCCCAAGTTCCAGTGTCCTCCCCTCTGCCCCCCGAGATGTGGTCCCTGTTTTGGTCTCCAGCCGATTTGTCCGTCTCAGCTGGCGCCCGCCCGCAGAAGCCAGAGGCAACATCCAGACGTACACGGTCTTCTTCTCCAGGGATGGTGTCAACAGGTAGGCCTCAACAGACCGTGGTCTCCTAAGAGAGCCTGAGGTCTTCATGAGTAGCTTGCAAGTGGTTCTCAACCTTGTGTTCTTCTCCCTATGGTAAGTGTGACGCTAGAAATGCCTCTTGTTGCCATTTTATAGACGTCACGTCAAGGTTTATACAACAGTGGTTATTGTCTTGGTATAAAGGACCATTTTTGTTGAAGGACCATTTGAGTTGAACCATTTGCATTGAAGAACTATTTGCGTTGAACCATTTGCATTGGAGGACCATTTGCGTCCAAGACCCATTTGCTTTGAAGAGCCATGTACATTGAAGGACCATTTGCGTTGACAGTGATGTCTATGGATCTTATCTCCTTTTGCTCTTACTTGACTATCTAATATATTATTTAGCTCTATGTTTTATCTTCCCCTGAAGACACAGGCTCAAGCCTTCTTTGCATCGCCAGCAGAGGTGAATTAGTTGAGCCGCAATCATCATCTCGCAGGCAAAATTTCCTGGACATTCACAAGCTTCTCAACTTGATCTTGAACAAGGTCCAGCTTTCTTTTATAGCTATGAAGTGGCAGTCTGAGCTGTTTTAAAAACATCAGAGCTGCCACACAGCTGGATTGCGTCATATTTAGTGCCAGCGTCGGGTTGGACTCCATGATCCTGATGGTCTCTTCCAACCAAGATGATTCTATAATATTCTAACTCAGCCTTTTAGTTTAGCAGTGAGGAGAAAATACTAATATTCTCATGTAAGGCCTTTAAATAGTGGTGTTTCCAAGATGAAAAAAGGTTGTAAAGAGAGCTCAACCATTGCACTTCCAAATAATTTTCAGCCAGAATTTCTGTGGTGCTGCTCAAAGTCCTGAGGATCACAAGGTTGACTTAGTCCCATGCCCAACTAGATGCACATCTGCTTAAAGAGCCACTTGTAGAAGACCATGGGCTCTGTTTTCAAACAACTAAGCAAATAAATAGATAAAAGAAATTAAAGTTCCACTATGCTCCCTGCAGCAAGACTCAAGATACAGCACTTTTCAATACACACCTGCGGTCTTGCAAACTTTGAGACGAACAATGAGAGAAAATGAATGTTGGCTTTGACGTTCGCCTCAGGGATGCAAAGGAGTTGTCGAAATGACTCAAATCTGGAGCGAGGGTTCAAGAGCGACGAGGATTTTCCTGACATCTGGCGGCACCACCCGGACCAACGCAACCATCCGAAAAATCGCCTCCCGTGTTTTGAGCTATATCATAAAGGTATATTTTATTTTTAGCTCAGCTTTTTCAAAGAAACCCCTTTTGGAAGCGGTTGCACTTCTTGCCGTAGCAAGATGGGAGATGCTTTTTCATCTTGGCGTCCTGCGCCGGATCAAACGCTTTCGCCGCTGCTAAAGGCCGATGGGAAAGAGCACTTAAAGGTAGAAGGCGAGTTTCTCAGCAAAAGGATAAAACAGACCTGAAATATGTTGGGGAATAAATAAACAGCCAAGCGATACACCTGCGCTTCTGGTCGAGATGGAAGTTTGGATCTAAAAGTGAGATATTTGATGATATTTGCTGATTATAGCGAGCGGTTGATGAAAAACTGAGCAAAAATAGAGGGTTTCGCATATAGGATCTGTTAGGAGATACGGAGCTCTTAGTATGCATTTGCTTGTGCTTATTTTCTGTTCAAATAGAGCGGAATATAACGGTAAAAAATAACGCTTGCATTTCAGTGGGTATCACTCTTCAAGGTATAGACATATACACACACCCAAAGATTGTAACAATCATGAACGTTTAATTGCAAAATTTAGAGTCGCAAAACGGGCTCGATTCAATATTTTGATCCAGGTTCAAATTTGGAGCTGCCGTTGATGTCGAGATTTGCGCTCGGCCTCACGGTTGGTCCCCTTGGCTGCTTTTGCTTCTCAGCAATTGATTCACACAGACATTTGATATTTATGTGGTAGCGTATTAGTCGCCCCAGAGCAAGAGACATTGTTTGGTTTTGCTGACTTGCTCCTCATCTATCTCTAAACCGAAAAAGCAACTGGAATGCCACCGTAAGTCACATTTAATTACCTGTGCAGAGTTGTGAATGAATTCTGCCTTCCTGGTGAGAATTTACATCGCTGTGATTAGATTTTAAAATTTAATTGGCGATTAAAAATTCACTCTATTTATAAATAATGGGAAATATTTATAAGGGAATATATTCCTTTTTGGCATTTTAGATGAGGCACAACCCCCCAAAATAGAGGCTTGCAACCTTTGAAATGTCACAGGGGCTTAAATAATAGGGCCTGGATTGTAACTATCCTTTTTTAACTTAGGAAACTATTTTTCCCAATAAATGAAATAAATACCATTCCCAGCTGATTTATTTACATTAGTTTTCCTTATTTTAATCAAGGACTTGATCTTATTTTGCAGGAGAATGATAACGGGATATAAAAAAAAGAACTCAGGGCAGTAAAAGTCCATCCATTTTCAAATTAATCGTGTTCATTTCACAGCAAAGAGCATTAACACGACTTGTCTGGCTCCAAGTAACTAATTAGGTGTTGGAAACATTAGAAAAGCATTTGTTACACACCTAAGAGATATATGGGAGCTGTAATTATCTCTTTTCCGTGCTGATACCGGAACGTAACATGATCTTCAGTCACTGGAAATTACATGTCGAAGGCTTCGTTTTACAAGAAGGTGGATGACTTTAGTCAAGGTCTTTTTATTTTTAGACTGTAATTTATGGCTTCGAAAAGGAAAATCCCAAATGTAAAAGTGCCCAAATCGAGGATATTCGGTGGGTTTTAGATTATTTCTGTATCTGACCACATTGTGAGGTGGGACGGTGGTGTTGCATTTGGAAGATGCTCTAGATCTGAGAGCTGGAAAACTCACGTTATAGGAAATAAAGCATAGAAAGGTTTGGTTTTGTCAGGGCTTTCATGAGGTTCACAGAGCTGGAGAAAATCCCCTCCGTGATTTTTTGGCATGGGCTGGGGATGGCCCAGACCTCCTATTCCCAAACTGGAAACCAGCGCCAAAACGCAGGGTTGAACTCGAGCTAATTAATCTAGGAATGGACTTGAGCCACGGTGAGCTCGTTGCGTTCATTGTCTTGAGGGCACCCACGTCTTTGTGTGGTCGCACAACTCCTGGTTTGCTCAGAGAAGTGTCCTGGGAGATTTGGTGTCACCATGGAGATCCAATGGAAGATGACATTTGAAGATGAGATGCTCGGATGGTTCCAAATGGCCAAGACCACGATGTGACGCATCAAATTCAGGGCTGAGAAGAGGAGCAGCCCTGGATCTCCTCCAGTGGGATTTTTTCCATCGCTCCACAACCTCAGCATCGGATCCAAGATAGGCCAGAGTTTCACACCTCATCTGGGCACTTCACACCTGCGTCCCAATGGCACCAGACTAAAATGCAGATCGGATTTGGCTCAAGAAGTCACTCAGCAGTGACATGAGCTCTGAAAGCACCAGATATGTGCATGGTTTAATTTTTTTTTCTCAATTTCATACTAAATAATGAGAAAAGACTGAAAAAGTGCTCCAAGTCATAGCACCTTTCCAGACTTGTACTTATCACCACAGGTCCCAGTGTCACCGAGAAGTCTTAAAACCGAGATCTGAGTGGAGTTTTCTTCTATCGCTTCATCTCCTTTTTCTTCTCTTGCTCCTTTACCGCTATTTTGGGATTGAAAAGTGGTCTTGTTGCCGTTAAAAAAACAGCTATATTACAATGAGATACAGTTGCCAACATCTTCTCCAACTGATGCCCCATCATCATTATTTGATTCTGCCTTAAATGATGTTTTTTCCGCAGCATGAAATGTTGTTGTCAGCTTTTCCGAGGGCGTTTAGGAGAGGAACAAGGCGCACCGTCCGTAAGAAATCAGTTACAAAAGCCATTTTACCTCTTTCCATTTGCTGATCGGCCGTGAAATGACCGATTTCATCCTATTTAGACCCCGCTTTACTGTTGAGTGTGGTTTTCCCGGATAATCCCACATTAATGAATCTGGGTTTGTATCTTCCTCAACGAGCAGGCCCAAGTCACTGCTAGGCTGAGATTTGCTTGATACTAGGCCAAGATTTGCTTGATTCTAGGCCGAGCTTTACTTGGTGCTAGGCCGAGCTTTGCCTGACCCAAGGCAAAGAAACCTGTGATACCCTATAGCTCCGTGTGCTTATAGCACCAATACAAATTATAATTAAATGGGTTTTATATCAATGGGAGGATCATGTCCTGTGCGTCTCCCTGCCCAGGAGACCACGCTGACCCGTTACCCCAGGACTTGCCACTGGGAGCAACTGGTGGAGGAGGATCATGGGATGGTTTGCGTTGGAAGGGACCGTAAAGATTTGGATTTAAAGATTCTGGATTTGCAAAGCGATCCAAACCGTGTTTTAATTAACCGGGTGTTTGCGCTCCAATATGCATCTCCCTTCCTATAGCCAAGATGTCTTCCTTGATGGAACGGCCATTTCTTTCCATCAGTTTACCTTTTTTTTTGTTATATTAAGAAAGGCAAAGAACTGCTGTGCAATAAAGTGTTAGAATACAAGGCTTTTTTGTAGCACTCACAGCAAACCAACCTCAAGTTTGATAAGTAACAATAAGTGATGCTTTAAGATACATTTGGGGAGGTTTAAAGTGGTTTTTTGTGCTAAGTTTGGGGGTTTTTTGGTGTTTTTCCAGGGAACGGGCAGTCAACACATCTCAATCGGGGACGCTCCAGCTTACCGTGGGCAACCTGAAGCCGGAGGAGACGTACACGTTCCGCGTGGTGGCGAACAACGAGTGGGGACCCGGCGAGAGCTCGCAGCCCATCAAGGTGGCCACGCAGCCCGAACGTGAGTGCGACGCGCGCCGGGTCGTAACCGCGAACCCGCGGCTTTCCCACTACACTAAGCTTTTCGTATAGATCTTCATAGCAAAAGCACGGCCTGGTTCTTATACATGATAATTAAAAACATTCCGTAATTTATAGCGATTTTGCGGAGCTGCACGTTGGCGGTTTGTGTGGTGGCTTTGATGGTGACACAGCCCGTCTTCTATTATATGACATTAGAAGCGATAGCCAGAATTACACCACATTGCGTAAGGAGTTGGATTTTTACAAGGAAAAATAAGAAAACTTAGTGCAAGATGGAAAAACTTTCCACTGGAATAAACATATTGTGTTTAAAAGCAAATTGTTTCTATTAGTTGATATTTAGCATTAAGTGTGTTTTGTCTTTGGAGCTGGTAGAACTTTTGAGTAGCACTTCTCTCTTTCTATGTGTCTCGTTTTACGTATTATTGAATATTAATTTAACTATTAAATTAATATTAATTTAAGTATTATTGAATATTAAGTACATTTAAGTTGTATTGAAGATACTTAATATCTGAGCAACCTGCTGTATTTGAAGATGTCCCTGCTCATTGCAGGGGGTTGGACTAGATGACAATTGAAGGTCCCTTCCAACCCAAATGATTCTGTGGTTCTATTTGCACATCTGGTCCCCAGAAAGAAGAGAAATGTCTTCTGTCAAAACACACTCATCCTCCGTAATAAGCTGGGAAATCCAACACTTAACACAAGCACAGAAGCAATTTTATGAGCCTCTTGAGCTGTTTTTGAGCTGTTCGGTTAATTTTAGAGCCCCAGGAAAGGTGCCACATCCCCTGCCCAGCCAAGGGGCGTTGTGAACAAGGCACAAAGGGACCTTTCAACTCACATTATACTCTGGGGTTTTTTTGTCTCTATATCTTTATTTATCCCAAAACATGAATTTTACTCCCTGGCATCACTTCCCAAAGCCTCAAGAGCAGTGACGTTGGTGAAATATCACCCGAGATGTGTCATTTCTTGCATGGTTTTGCAGTTTTGACGTGTCTGATTCTTGCTCTGAGACAACTCTGCTGCTCGTTGCACTTATTTGCAGTTATGCGGCTGCCACGTGAGGTTGTATCCCAGCTCTTTTTGGGGAAAAATGTCTTGAAAATGAGTTTATGAGTCTTTTGAAAGGAAAGAATTAAGCAACGAACCATCAGCATTGTTTCCCTATTAGTACTTTATCTTTGCTTAGACACACATGCACAAATCATTCTATGATTCTATGCCTAGCCAGGTGGTTTTTAAGACAAACATAATGGGGATTTAATCAACTATGACTCAAATTGAGTAGAATCTCACCCATTATATGTAGATATAAGTGAAGTCTGATGTTCGTTTGGTGTTCCTAGATTTAAAAGAAGTTCGTATGGATAGTATCTGCCTTCTAGTGGGATGGGCAATACACTTATTGGCAGTTTTGGAAATATATATTAAACCAGTACATATACTGAGGGGTATGAAAAATACGTCAGCAATTTCCTAGCAATGGTGTATTTTAATGTAAATGTGTAGGGCTTGATTTTGGTTTTGACCTCTTTGTAGGTTTGCTTTGAATTGCATATGTTTGGATTTTATCTGTGTGATTTTCTATCTATTTAGAGAGGGAAAATACCATTTCAATTGGGAAAACACTGCAGGGAAAAGCAGCCACTTGTGCTCTTACCATCTGAAGCCGCCGTGGCCGCATTAAATGCAACGTAGACATTTGGAATATCTTTCCTATTTAATAACTTGGAGATTCCTCTCAAGGATCAAGTTGAAGCATGGAGGAAATATTGCTTTCAATTTTTCTTTTCTTTCTTAATTTTTACTGTTGACCAAATTATCTGATGATTTGGAAACAAGTCTCAAGTCCTGGGGGGCAGTCGACCCCTTTTCAAACTATAACTATCGTACAATTAATTACACGGCTGCCCACAAATTGAATTTCCACATATTTGGGAATATCCAAAGTGTTACGCAATGGAGCATCGTTAAAGAAGAAAAAGCTGATGAAAAAGGACATCTGAAATTCATGTCTGTTTGCAAAACGCACCCATTTGCTCCCTAATCAGTTTAAAAGATCAACGGAACGACTTCCAGCTTTTTGAAATAATCATCCAGAATATATGGGCTGGATTTATATGAAGGTTTTTGTCCCCAGATTAATACCCCCCCCTTCTTTATTGTATTCTGTTTTTTTAGTAACCTACAACCCCTTTTTCTCTGCCTTTATGGTATATAATTTCACTCCAGTATTACCAGTCAGGATTTAAATCCCCGCCTGCTTAAGCCATGTCTAATCTTTTCATACCACATGTGGGGACTTTGCGAGTTATTATTTGGGCTCCTCAAGATGCTGTTAAAGCAGCTTGGGAGCAGAGAATAAAGAACTGCCTTGATGAGGATTGAAATTGTCCATCCCGGCTTTAAAAACACTTCCCTGCTGCGGGACCAGCTCCCATCTCCCATCTCTTCCCAGCCTTTGGGAATTAAAACTGGGTTTTAATAAGTCTCCATGGTTTGTGGAGGACAAAGATGAATAAGAGGGATGTTGTACCCCAAAAGAAACTTGTCGGCGTCATAAAGTTGCTTTTTCTCATCTCCTTTTAAGCGAAATTAATTGAGCGCACGCCAACATCTTGACTTCTCACCCAGGGTTTTATAAGGAATAATTAATTACTGGCTCTTTGGGAAGTATTATAACTACTTAAGAGGAGCCCAGCTGTGGCCCCAGATGTCTCCCCATCCCATGCTGGGCTGCAAGGGGCGAATCTCGGACCCCCCAATGGCCTGAAAATGGCAAATTTGACATAAAAATGGAGAGATTTGGGGTGAATTTGGGAGCCGCTTGGGTGGCTTTGGTCACCGCGATCCACACCTGCCCAGCTTATTCTGTAATTAACTTTAATTCTCATTAGAGACCAGTGCATCTACCCTTAGAAAGCGGTCCCCGTATCATTCCTTTTGGGATGGAGAAGCATGGAGATATATATATATATGTATTTAATCACTGGCCAGCTGCACATGAATTTGCTGAGCCAAATAGCAAAATGTTCCATCAATACTGCACTAAAACAATTGCGCTATTGAAATTTGGGGGTTTGATGGGTTTTGTTTGGTTTGTTGTGGTTTTTTAGCAGGTTTTCAGTGCAGACAATAAATATCCTTTGAAGTCACTGCACAGCAAACGTCAAAAAGACAGAGACAAAACTTGAGCTGCAGCCTCTTTTAACACACATTTCTTCTACAAACGTCGAACCCGCATAGAACATGAAAAGGCCATTAAAATTAATGCAATGAAATTTCACATTAAAAAAAGAAAAGGAGGGGAAGACTTGTCTTGAAAACACACATAGGTGGCAATTTTATCGAGCGCTAATCAGTTCTATATACGCTGATCTACACAAATTAAGTTTGCAGACCAAACGTGTGCTGGAGTAATTGAATATTTGCTCAAGGTTGGATCAGACACTTCTACGCAGGGGTATTTATATTTATAATTATCCCCAAAATAAGACAGGGTCTTATAGTAATTTTTGGACTTATTTTCAGAGGATGTCTTCTTTTTTGGTGAACAACCATCTACATTTATTCTTGAAGAAAAAAAATCAACATTTATACAAATATTCATCACATTCTGAACCATCATCATAACTCATAACCCTGTCTGTCCTGCTGCGTTCTATTGCTAATTAACTTTACTTTTATATATGTATAGCTATTTAAATGGCCTTTTTTAATGAAGTGGAACTAGGGCTTATTTATGGGGTAGGGCTTATATTTTGTGCATCCCCAAAACTCCTGAAAAGTCATAGTAGGGCTTATTTTGGGGGTAGATCTTGTTTTTGAGGAAGCACATATATTAAAAATACATATAAAATATATAAAAATATATTTATAATATATAACAAATATAATAGATTTAATATATTTATCAATATATGAAAGATGTACCTCTGATAGCTGCGTAGGTATCTCTGGTTTAGCGCCTCCGTAGTGGATTTTTCTTGTCATTTGATGCAAGGGGGAAGCGATATATTATGTAGTCGTTAATATCCTCCTCATTTGTGTGTACTCTTCTGTAATAGCTCAGCGAAATACACCCTGGGGTAACTTTATGCCGCTCTTACATGGCTCTTTAATTTTACGAGTCATTTCTGTGGAGCATTGGCAGGGGGTGGCGATGTTCTCAATGGCTTTAAATGGTAATGAATGCGTCTTTGGGCAGGAAAAGGTGGTGATGGCTGATTTTGTGTCTCTGATTCCTGCTTTTGGCTTCCTGTTTACCTAGCCTTTTAATTTTTGGGGGTGTCTTTGTCTTGAAATACAAGAGTTCCTTCAGTCTCGGTGCTTGGAAGACGCTTTGCTTTGCGTTAGGTGGCGGCCGGAGCTGGGTTAGGCCTCATTCTCTTGTGTGAGGGAAAATATAAATTCAGGACCAGGATTTGCTGTTTAAATACCTTTAAAGTCGAGTCAGGGCAGTTGTAGAGATGCTCTTAGCGCTGATCATTGAGATGAAACGTCACCTCATGCTGTTTGATCCTTCAGACTCTGGGAAGCTTTGGTGCCACGGCTGGTCTGCCTGCCTGCCCGCTCTTTCCCGCCCTCTGGCTCTTTCCCGCCTTTTGGCTCTTTCCCGCCTGCCCGCTCTTTCCTGCGCGCTCTCTCGTTCTCTCTCTCTCTTTCTCTCTTTGCTCCGGCAGGGGGATTGCACTGGATGATCTTTTGAGGTCCCTTCCAATCCCTAACATTCTGTGATTCTCTTTCTCTCTCTTTCTCTCTCTTTCTCTCTCTTTCTCTCTCTCTTTCTCTCTTTGTCTCTCTCTTTGTCTCTCTCTTTGTCTCTCTCTTTGTCTCTCTCTTTCTCTCTCTCTTTCTCTCTTTCTCTCTCTCTCTTTCTTTCTCTCTCTCTTCTTCTCTCCCTTTCTCTCTCTCTCTTTTTTTTCTTTCCCTTTCTCTTTCTCTCTCTTTCTCTCTCTTTCTCTCTCTTTCTCTCTCTTCCTCTCTCTCTTTCTCTCTCTCTCTTTTTCTCTCTCTCTCTCTTTTTCTCTCTCTCTCTTTTTCTCTCTCTCTCTTTTTCTCTCTCTCTTTTTCTCTCTCTCTCTTTCTCTTTCTCTCCCTTTCTCTCTCTCTCTTTCTCTTTCTCTCTCTCTTTCTCTCTCTCTTTCTCTCTTTCTCTCTTTCTCTCTCTTACTCTCTCTTTCTCTCACTCTTACTCTCTCCCTTCCTCTCTCCCTTCCTCTCTCCCTTTCTCTCCCTCTCCCTTTCTCTTCCTTTCCCTCTTGAATGTCTAACTTTTCATGGAACCAAATCCAGGACATTGAGGCAGATTCAGTGACTCCCTCTCCACGTTGCTGCTGAAGACGCAGTTCCCTGCACCTCACGAGAGGCCGAGGAAGAGTTTGCTCAAGGCCGTTTGCAATAAACAGCTAGAAGGAGGGCTCAAATAAAAGAAAAAATGAAAATGTATATTGTGCTGCATCTTAGAGACTTGGGAAAAAAAGCTGCAGAGAGAAGGAAAGGAAACTATTCTGCACATCTCTCTTGAATCGGAGATCAATTCTCACCTGCCATGTAAGCAACAAAACAAGCATCGAGCTGAGTCAGTGCAAATATTCCAAATGCTCTAAATGAGAGGAAGGATTTTCCGTTTCTTTCAGTGCTTTGTGGAGGTGGTTGGCATGAAGAATTCAGTGCTTCTCACCTCATCACTGCTTTTTAGAAATAATAAGCTTTGCTGGCGAGAAGTACCTTGTCATTTCTGCAAAAGCACCGTTATGCCAAGTGAAATACTTTGCTTTGACTGACTCGCCGAGAAGGAGCAGGAAATTAAATCCACTTTTATCTGGAGGCAAAACAAAAATGCAGAACAGGTGAGCGGGTCTTCATCAACGATGCAAATCAAGGCATCGCACCGTTTGCATGAAATCTCCATATTTTAGGTCCCCGATGCAAATGGAGATGCCGAGGCGCTGTGGTCCTGCCGGGATCCCCTCGGGTGGTGTAGGACAGATGGACAAGCTGTTTCCTTCTGTCCCTCAAGGTCGCATTTTGATGCCTTATCCGTCCTTTCCACCTACTGCTGGTGAGACTCAGGGAATTAGTTTTGGCACAGTCCTAGTTTTCTCTGAGATTCATCCCAAAATCTCAATGGAGCTGCAGACCGTGCCGATGTCTTTGTCTCCCTACCGCTTTCCTAAAACAACAACGGTTGGGGCGCTGGAAATGAAACCTTTTGACCAGAAACAGAATTATCTCTATGGAGAGACAGGTTTTATTTGTACAACAGCCAAGTCTAGAGACATAAATTATGGTCAAGGCCATTTGTGCTGTGATTTCCACTAATATAACAGTGGGACAAGACCCAAGGTGCAAGACAGACTCTTGAACCTCTAGTTGAGCAAGGGATGCATGAGGTAGATCCGTTGGCTCTTTCCATATCATGGAATCACAGGATCATTTTGGGTGGAAGAGATCCTCAAGATTTTGGTCCTACCTTAGAATCCTGAGTCATTTTGGTTGAAAAAGACCCTCAAGGTCATCGAGTCCAACTGTTAACCCAACACCGGCACTTCCTCATGTCCCTGAGAACCTCATCACCGCATCTGACAGTTCAGCAAACTGTGTGCTGCCGGTCGTAGGTTGGACTTGATGGACTGGTTGGACTTGATGATCATAAAGGTCTTTTCTAATCTAAACAATTTTAGAATTTCCTGATCATCTAGTCCAACTGCATGGCTACTTTGGGGCTGACCGAAGTTGGAGGATGTTATTAAAGGCATTTTTCAAATGCCTCTTAAACACCGACAGACTTGGAGTATTGACCATCTCTGTAGGAAGCCTGTTCCAGTGTTTGACCACCCTCTCGGTAGAGAAATCACAGAATGTCCTGAGTGGGAAGGGACCCATAAGGATCATCAAGTCCAACTCGTGTCCCTGCATTGGACAACCCCGAAATTCCCCCTGAAGCAGTGGGGTGGATGAGGACGTGTTTCCAAACCTCCTTTGGTCAAGGCAGCTCCAAGGAGGCACCTCCATCACATCCCTTGGTGGGACCATCGCTGGTCCTGTGTTCCTTCACAACTCAAAGAACATTAAATTCATGTATCACACATGTTAGTAATTTCCCTGCCCGCAATCTCTCTGAAGTTGCATCTTTCTGTGCAGCGTGGAGCCAGATTTTAATGAAATCTCGTTAAAGCTGTTAACTACAGAGAAAGAAGCAGCAGGGGAATCAAAGGCAGCATCAAAGCTTGCGCTCTATTATCAATAACTGCAAGTGGCTTCATAAATGGTTTGTGTTTGAACCGGTTTTGGTGCAGATCAGCAGAGAACCAGCTGTTTAAATGAAAAGGGAAATGTAATAACAAGACTTTAATCAGTGCATCTCGTGCTAGAGAAGAATGACTCATGCCTGACACAGACCAAAGATGCCTGACTCGGAATTAACAGGCGGATTCCTTTAACAAATTGAGTAGGGATAAGCAGTTTTGTTTCCTTTATAAAAGCTTTGAATTATCGAGAGGCGAAGTCAAGACCCTGGGGAGCAGAAGGAGAAAGAAAAGCAGTAGAACCTTGATCCTTTCCCTTCATATTTGGGTAATCAACTTCGTGGTGGTCTTCAGGATTTTGCCTTCATATCCAAATGTCCGTGCATAATTCGGCATCAATACACCTTGGAGCCCAAGGCTGGAGCCCATCGAGAGCTCCAAGAGAAGGTCAGTGACTCGTGGGAGAACTTAAGGCACCCCTTAAGTCTTGGGGTGACCGGACTCTTGATCTACCAATGGTGATGACCAGGGGCTCCTCAGCGTGCTCTCCGGTGTTTATTATGAGCCCAATTCCCATCGCCGCGGTTCAGAAACCTCTAAAACCGTCGGGTTTGAGGGAGATATTCAGCACGTTGAAGCAGTTGCCAAGCGATTTTGGACATCGTCGCAGACATTCCTATTTTTAGGCGCTTGGATCTTTCTTCTGTCTTATTAACTATGATTTTCAGACGTTGAACTGAGCAATAGCAAAGAGGAAATCTCATGAGCAACTCATGAGACCCGGAGTTGTGTTCCTGCAGCTTTTGAGGAGCAGGTACCTA